>NC_056745.1:287113736-287446236 GCF_019279795.1 Protopterus annectens | reverse complement strand
ATATATATATATATATATATATATATATATACATATATATATATATATATATAAATATATATGTGTATATATATATATATATATATATATATATATATATATATATATTATATATGGGTCTACGTCATATCATCAAAACCCCAGATCATCGAAGACCACACACCCCAACTAAATATACCAACTCTGAGATCACACTGCAGTTTGGAAAAGGGCAAAGTTCACCTTGTCAGCCAACAAGTTAATTACCCTGTGAAGATCTTCATTGCTCCAGTCTTTCCCTGAAATGGGTTTTCGTTTTTTTTGTCTTGATGATGTGGTCTTTGGTGATCTAGGGTTTCGACAATCTGAAGGGGACACGTGTAAATATATATATATATATATATATATATATATATGAAATATATATATATATATATATATATATATATATATATATATATATATAAAATATATATATATATATATATATATATATATATATACATATATGCATATAGATAGGTAGATAGATATATAGGTATGCATGTGATCAATTTACTTTTTCATTTAAAAAGTGATCAGATGTTCCATATGTCGCATTACGTCAGACCATTGCTGAAACACTTGATAATAAGAGACTAACATTGCATTTCACTGGAGATAAGGAAGTCCCTCATTTTTATCAGTGTTTTGTTTTCTCAGAGTTAATATATTTAGAGATGCAGTGCTGTGTGGCTACAGGGGGACTTGCCATCCCCACGAAAACATGTTCCTTTGTTCTGCTTTCAGTTTTCTTGTGTTGCCATAAAGGTTTCCCATTCTCAAGCAGGGTCACAGAGCAGTGTGATAAGAAGGTTTTCATTTATTTCCACTATTGTTTGATCTCAGAGTTAGAATATTAAAAGATATGGACTTTGTAGGGGTACACCCCCATGTGGGAGTGATGTAAATTGTATGCCCCTGAAAAGTCTTTGTTTTCATATGTTTTATTTTGGTTTTAATGGGTCAGAATTGAGTTGGTTAGTATCAGCTGAGCAGGTCCCAGCTAAATGTGCAGTTGACGTAACAATATGCACTGATACATATAAATACTACGTTATCCAGCAGTTACTTTAGTTTTCCTGCACATTCCAAGATTACTGCCGCCTGTATTCCTCATGATGTTCAGATGTTTAAATGGTTGTAATTGGTTGTATTAAAGGCAAAAAACTCCTAATGTAAGTAAAGTTTCTTTAATACTTTCTTTATACTTCATCTGAGCTATTATTTCATAAATATGTGCAGGCTAAATGGCCCTTTGGGGTGTTTAGTTAGTCTTTAAGTGTCAAAACAGGTGAGCATCAGATACAGTTATATCAGAAAGAATTTAATGTAGAATAAAGGCAGTCCATACAGCCTACCTCGATCTGGCTAAGGCCTTCGATACAATACCCCACTCGGGTATCATTGAAAAACTCATCAGCTTAAATGTCAACCCATACATCACAAGATGGGTTGCAAACTGGCTGAGTGACAGAACCCACAGGGTCAGAGTTGCTGGCCCCATGTCAGACTCAAAGCCTGTCACAAGTGGTGTCCCACAGGGCTCAGTCCTGGGCCCACTCTTGTTTGGCATCTACTTTTCTGAAGTACAAGCAAACACAGGAGGGTTATGGCTGACAAAGTTTGCAGATGACTGCAAACTGGGCGCCATAGTAGAAAACACATCTGATACAGATATCCTTCAGAAGGGTCTCACAGAAACGGATAACTGGTGCCAGAGCCACGGCCTAAAGTTAAATGCCAAAAAATGCATAGTCATACCCTTCGGGAAAAACAAGGTTACCCCTAGCTACCAAATAGGTGGCAATCCACTGAGCACAGAAGAAGTTATCAGGGACCTGGGGACCCAGGTTGATAGTAGTCTGTCATTCGACACCCATGTAGCTAAAGTAGTTAGGAAGACCTTCTACATTGCCCACCTTATCATGAAGGGATTCTCATCTAGATCAAGGGAGGTCATAGTCCCCTTTACTCATCACTCATCAGACCAATGATTGAGTACAATGCCCCATTCGAATGTATCTGACCCGACACTTGCAGCAGCTGGAGAGGCCACAAAAGTTCCTCACCAAAAGGATAAAGGGTCTCAAAATCTGTCCTATGCTGCCCGACTGAAAGAACTCCAGCTCTATTCAGTTGCTTACCGCTTGCTCAGAGGTGACCTTTGCCTAACATACAAGGCCATGTCAAACCCAGATTTGATGAATATGCTTCACCTCAAAAATCTAGATCCATCAGAGCCACAAGGGCGGAGACTTAAACCTTGACACGGCTATTAATAGGACGTGCTGGAGGGATAGATTCATCACCCAAAGACTCCCTATGCTGTGGAACAAAATCCCGGTACATGTGAGGCAGAGCACCTCGCTGGCCTTGTTCAAGAGAAATCTTGACCAATGGATGGGAGATCACAGATATACCCCAGGGATAACCTCAGTGTCACTGCTCGACAGAGGCACAGCAAAATAATGGGTATAGTTCCCCATACTAAAGGGGTGGCGTAAGCCACAAAATGATGGGCTAGGCTTGTAAATGCCCTCGGGCAGATAGCCTAGTATGAACCTATGAACCTATGAACCTAATAATAGGACAACACTGTAAAAAAGTTGCTTCTTCTATCATTTTTCTTAAATAATGACTTCCCTGGTTTATATAATTCTGTAGTACTGCTGCTCTTCTACTATAGCGTGTGTCCTCCCTTGAAAAGCTTCAGTTCTGAGAGCACCTTCTAAAGACAGTGCTGAGGTTCAGCTGAGGCTAAGGATCACAGCTCGACTTAGTAATTAGCGACTTTTTAGCTGTCACGTCAAACATGTCCCATATCACATATTTGTGATTCAGCTGTTGTGGATTCCAGACTAATTAACTTGATTTGCATTAGCAGAACTTTTCACAGTGGTGAGTTCATCAGGATAATTTATAATTCACTATAGAACACATCAGAGTAAAGTGAAAAGCTTAACTAAAGAGAATGTTTTACTATGGAAGACAACATAATTTATACAGAATGTCAGGCAAGGGGACAGACTAATGATAAATTTACTATTGAAAAGAGTTTTATTGTAATTAATGCATGAACTTCTTGCTTTCTGAGGCAGCAGTGGCATGCATATTGATGATAAGTTGACTATTTTGTGGTGTTTGCATTTTAATTATTATATTTATTCATCCTACAGTGCCACCCAAGTGGATGCCTTATTGATCTTTGTATGCAGATGGGCATTATAATGGTGCTTAAGCAGACTTGGAATAATTTCATGGAGCTTGGTTATCCGTAAGTTAAATATTTTATTTTATTTTATTTACGTCATTAAGCATACTTATTTATTTCAACAGAAAAAAAAAATTAAAAAGCAGTTGAGCAAAAGTACGCTTATAGTAACTTTTAAATAAACATATATTCTCTTGTATATTGGTTTAAGAATTGAATAATGCAACAAAACATCTTTACAGCACACTGACACACTAAGGTAATGCAGACATACTGTGAAAAGAATTAGATGCACGACACTCATCCACACCTCGGGAACTACGAAATGAATCTCCATACGCCAAATAAAGGAAATAAAAGATTTATTGAGTTTAAGCTTCTCACAAGCTTTTCGTCGGTTTTAATACACCAACTTCTTCAGAAACTCCACAAAAGAAACGGAAACAACGTCACTCAGTCACCACCCCTTTTAAATACCCTTTACATCTTTGTATAAAAAGTGTGTTTAAATAACATCGAATACATTTAAAAACATTTAAAAACATAATATTGGTACAAGAAAGACTCTGAACCAATTAGAAACATGTAAAGTAGATAAATGTTACATATTTAAAAGACAAGCATGTGTACAACTTGCTAATTTTATAAAATGTTGACTTTAAAATTTTAATATGTAATGACAATATAGACCATCAATAGACCCTGAATGTCTTGCTGAACAATACTACTAACGACTACACACGAACCATTTGAATATATTTGAATATGTGACACAGGACGAATTACTATAAAATAAAATAAAATAAAATAAAACTATCCTATTTTTAATGTTATACATATATAAACTGTATGGCATGTTAGGAATCAACTGGCAGGCTAAAATACTTATCTATTTAGACTCTTAAGTTTCAATACACATGTTATGGATAATCTGCCATTAATGCCTGGATGATGACAGGCATCCAATCTCAGTTGCCAAATCAGTTCTCTCCCCTCGAGAATGAGTGAATCGGCTCCTTCTCTGCCATCCGATCGAACCTGGTCGATGGCTGCGAAAGAAAATGAATGTAGGGGATTTTCCTTTACATGCTTTGCTAAGGCATTCTCTACCTTACCCTTCCTAATAGCGTATAAATGCTCATAAATACGCTCTTGTAGTTTTCTGTCGGTTTTACCGACATAGAAAACTGGGCAGTGGGAACACTTGGCCAAATAGACAACTCCCGAACTAGAACAATTAAACCTGCCTTGTATGCTATATCTAGACTCCCTTATGACAAAGGTTGATCCCACAGAAATGTGCTTGCAATAACGGCACATATTACATTTAAACATGCCTACTCTTGCCTCAGAGAACTTAGCTTTAGACTCCAGAATACTTTTAAGGTTTTGACCTCTTCTAAAAATTATCTTGGGGTATTCCACTTTACTCTCCCTGAATGACCCCTCCTGCATAATAAAACTCAAGTTTTTTTATATGATAGAGATGATGCCCTTGACATCCACATTATAAGTTAAGATGAAACTACAAGGATAAAATTTCTTGGCTACTGAGTTGGATGTATAATTACCCTCACGTGCATTGGAAGAATTTAGGATAGGCACATAGAAGCCTGACACCCGCTTATTATGGACTTAGCAAATTAAATCCAAAATAAGATCTTCTGGGTATCCTCTTTTAAGGAAAAGACTTTCCATGAATTTGCATTTTTCGAGAAAGTCACTGTCTAGTCACCATTCTTGTAGGACTCACCAATTGACCCATTATGATGGATTTTTTTCTGAGCAAAAGGGTGACAACTGCTGAATTGCAGATAGCTGTAGGAAAAAGTTTCCTTTCGGTGAATTCTAGCTCTGTAACACTTAGAAATTTTATCTTTTGATAGGTCTACATCTAGATATGAAATCCTGTCTCTTTCCACACTAGAGGTAAACTTTAAAAACTCAGTAGAGGAATTAAAGTAGTTTAAAAGCTGGTCAACTGATTCACCATCCCCTTTTAGGATGATGAAAATATCATCAAAAAATTGCATATACAATAACACCTTGTCCTGGAATATAGGGTTTGTAAATACATGTTCCCTTTCCCAGACAGCCATGACCAAATTGGCCACACTGGCACCACAAGGAGCTCTCATAGGTACCCCTATTTTCTGTAGGTAGTACTTGTTATTGAAAGTTACATAATTGCTAGATAGAATAATATCTAGCAATTCACTGACATGTTGGATCTCCTCGTTAGGTGCTCCTTTAGAATGCATTATGGTGGGAACCCAGTCTAATTCCACTGGATGGGGGATGGAAGAATACAAATCCCTCACATCTATGGTCAAAAAGTAACTATCTACACAGTAAGGGATTTGATTGACCCTGGCCAGAAAAGACCAGGAATCCTTTGATATCTGGGGTTCACTCTCTACATATTTTTTCAAAATTGAATCCACTACCTTCGCACTAGCATAGGTGATGTTACCTCTGGCACTAACCAGAGGAAACATAGGGGGGTCTTCAGGATTCTTGTGGATTTTGGGTGAACCAAAAATTGTGGGAACTTTGGGCGCTGATGTGGATATATAGTTGAATAAATTTAAGTTTATTGTATTATTGATAAAACATGTCATTATAGTAAGAAGAGATTCTGGAAAGGCCTATATTCAACTCATTCCTAGAAATTTCCTTGTAAGTCTCAGAGCCCAAAATGTCTTCCATTCTCCTTGTATAGCCCCCTTCGTTCATCACCACCAGGCCTCCACCCTTGTCAGGCTGCATTACTCTGACCAGTGCATTACATAAAAGGTCTAATAAGGCCCTTTCTTCCTTGCTGATATTAAATCTAGATGACTGTGATGGGAAAGGGTAACTTAATAAATGGCGGATGTCCAATTCACAAATCTGCTCGAACATTTCCAAAATGGGACATAAAGTTGGGTTATAAGTACTAGGGACAGAAAAATTGCCTGGTTCCCTAGTACAGTTCCCCAACAACAATTGCAAGTTTAACTTTCTGACGAACAACTTTAATTCCAGGATAGTTTTAGCCAAGTTTGCCCGTCTGGTTGGTACAAAATTGAGGCCTTTGGCTAACAACTCCACAAGATTCCTAGTAAAGATAAAGTCAGAAAAGTTATAAATGTTGAAATCCAAATCAGAATTTGTGATGACAACACATGTCTTTGTAGCAGACCAATCTTCTATGTCCTGGATCTCATCTTGTTCCTCCTGTTTCTGGATCTGTTCCTGGTCTTCCGACTCTGGTAGAAGGAATGATAAGAGGCTGAGTTCTGAAAATTTGAATTCTCCGCCACCTGAACAGGGGGGGGGGTAGGTCGATGTTGCAAAGCCAGATGGTCACTACGTTGAACTGGCTCACTAGAATCTGTTGTATCGACATCCACATGTGTAGAGCCACTAGGTCCCACTCCCACTTCAGTGTTAGAAAAACTTGTGCCTTCCCCATACGCCTTTATATCCCTTTTGAGCTTCTTTATTTTGTTAACTGTGATTTTGCTTATGAGTTGGTCAATGCTGCTAAATGACCGCTCATAATCAAAATGATACCGGTGGAAGTTCAGATCATTTTTAATTTCCACATCCAGTTTTGTAATTTCTTTGGTTAGAACATCAGCAGCCTGTTGGTAATGACAATTTATCAAATCCAACAGTTCAAAACCATGTTTATCAAACAAATTTATTAAATCTGTGTGGAATGCCGAACCTTCCACCAACCCCAGTGGGGTATTGCCAAGACCTAAGGCCCTTAGGTACCAATTTAGCCAATTTACATTCATTAAAGTATGCCACCTCCAGTTTGATTTTTCTCAATTTCATCAAACTTTGGTCAAATAAACTTAATTTAGATAGTAAATCAATTAGTTCAGACATACCTTGCACCTCAGTAATGTTCCCTTGATTCTCCTGAAGGGTAAAAGGACGGCTGAGCCATGTATTTAGATTAAACAGCTCCTGGAAATTATTTGCGGTGGAAACAGTAGCAGAGTTTGAATGAGACGAAGCACCTCGAATTAAACTGGTTATCGGCATTCGCTCATCTTGAATATCCACCCTAGGTAGGGCACTAGTGCCTGAAGGTTGAATATCCCCACCTGTAGTTATAATGGGAGCCACAGTTGGTTTAGCGTGAACAATGCGGCTAACCAAATGCACACCATCCGGGTGATCCATAGAAACATTGTCACCATAGAGAATATCCGAAGAATTCACTTTAGGGCTCCGTTGTGATCCAATGAAGCCATCTAACTGGTCCAATAAAGTATTCTCTTTTTGTGTTAATAAATCCAAAAGTTGAGTGAGGCTTATAGCTTCTTCCTCTGAAGGAGTTCCAGACAAGGGCAAAGGAGGAGTGTCCATCATGAACAAACCACGCTGACACACAAAGGTAATGCAGACACACTGTGAAAAGAATTAGATGCACGACACTCCTCCGCACCTTGGGAACTACGAAATAAATCTCCAAATGCCAAATAAAGGAAATAAAAGATTTATTGAGTTTAAGCTTCTCACAAGATTTTCGTCGGTTTTAATACACCAACTTCTTCAGAAACTCCACAAAAGAAACGGAAACAACGTCACTCAGTCACCACCCCTTTTATAGTAATTCGTCCTGTGTCACATATTCAAATATATTCAAATGGTTCGTATGTAGTCGTTAGTAGTATTGTTCAGCAAGACATTCAGGGTCTATTGATGGTCTATATTGTCATTACATATTAAAATTTTAAAGTCAACATTTTATAAAATTAGCAAGTTGTACACATGCTTGTCTATTAAATATGTAACATTTATCTACTTTACATGTTTCTAATTGGTTCAGTCTTTCTTGTACCAATACTATGTTTTTAAATGTATTCAATGTTATTTAAACACACTGTTATACAAAGATTTAAAGGGTATTTAAAAGGGGTGGTGACTGAGTGACATTGTTTCCATGTGTGCGTGTGAGTCAGTGCTCGCATGTGTGTGTGTGTGTGTGTTTGAGTCAGTGCTCGCACATATATGTGTGTGTGTGTGTGTGTGTGTGTGTGTGTGTGTGTGTGTGTGTGTGTGTGTGTGTGTGTGTGTGTGTCTCAGTTTAAGGGAGGGGGCATTGTACTTATTAATTGGCTTGATTAATTCTGAGTTTAAGGGAGGGGACATTGTATTTATTAATTGGCTTGATTAATTCTGAGTTTAAAGGAGGGGGCATTGTACTTATTAATTGCCTCAATTAATTCCAAGTTTAAGGGAAGGGGCATTGTACTTATTAATTGGCTTGATTAATTTCTGAGTTTAAGGGAGGGGGCATTGTACTTATTAATTGGCTTGATTAATTCTGAGTTTAAGGGAGGGGACATTGTACTTATTAATTGGTTTGATTAATTCTGAGTTCAAAGGAGGGGGCATTGTACTTATTAATTGCCTCAATTAATTCCAAGTTTAAGGGAAGGGGCATTGTACTTATTAATTGGCTTGATTAATTCTGAGTTTAAGGGAGTGATTATATATTTAGGCCTTGATGATAATTCTTGGCAATTAGCTGAGTTTAAGAAAAAAAGATTTCCTGACAACCATTTTTATATAATGGTCAAAAGAGAGGGAGCTATTAACCCAAGTACTTTCATCCCTGACTACTTTTTTAATTTTGTAGAGGTGTGCTGTCTAAACAGTATGATAGGAGGAGGAGGAGTTGTCTACCAAATGTGATGATACTACACTTTTTAGCATTTAGTTTCAGCCCATTTGTTTAGTACATCATCATTAAGCCCCCTTTTCCCATTTTCTACATGGGGCCGGGTGTTGTGTTATCGCTTGCCATCTCTTCCAATTCAATGCCCCCTCCTACTTTCTTCAGCAGTCAAGCATGACTGTCAAAAGTCCTCACCCACACAATCCACCCATCTCTTTGTTGGATGCCCTTATTTCCTCTTGCCTACTTCCTGTTTATCCCAAATCATGTCCTTCACCAGATTGTCTTTTACCTTTCTGCACATATGCTTGAACCACAGTAATCTGTTTTCGTTGACATTCTCTGCAATTGGAGCTACTTTGGCTTCTGCTCTGAAGTCCTCATCATTTCATTTCTTCCACAGTGTGCATCCTACAACCCATCTCAAGCACTTCATTTCCATCACCACTAGCTTCCTCAACTGATCTGCCTTTTCTGCCCAGATTTCTATACTATACAGTAGTACTCGTCACACTGCTGTTTTTTACACCTTACTTTTCAGCATGTTTGGCATTCTTCTGTCATACAGCAGGGGGCTCAGAGCTGACCACTGATGCACGTCCACTCCCCTTGAGAATCTCTCTGTGAGACCGAATACTGTTTGTACTTGAGTCATTGTGTCCTTACTTAGCCTACTCTAATTCTACCAGTGTTTCTGGGACTTCAGACCACCTCAGGACTGCCAAAATCAACCTTCTTGGGACCCTGTCACAGGCTTTTTCCAAGTCTAGGAATGCCCAGTTGGATTCTTTCCTCATTTCTAGCTTTTTCTCAACTATCTGTCTCACTGCAAATATCAGGTTGGTTGTGCTGCATCCTGATCTAAATCTAAACTGCTCATCTCCCATATTACTTTCTTCTACTCTGTGTGTTCATTTATCAATCACCCTCTACAACATTTTCATGTACTGTGACAAGAGTTTAATACCCACAAGCACTAGTATGCTTATTCTCCAGTGAGTTCAATACATCTTTACTGCCCATGGTTGTGAATGTCCCCTTTGTTCTTGTATACTGGCACTAATATGTTTAATCTCCAGTCATCTGGGATACGTTTATCTCTCCATACTGCTATGAGTACCCTCAGGAACCACTTCTCTCTTACCTCACCCAACGTCTTGATCATATCTGCTGTGACCGTATCTGAGCCTGCTGCTTTCCCTGACTTCATTTTCCTTAGTGCTGTTCTTATATCTTCTGTGGTGGGCTCCTCCTCTTTTTTCATTGTAGGTTGCAACTGAGGCAGTACAATGTCTGTTGAGATTTCTTCATTCAGAAGCTGCTGAAAGTACTCTTCCCAGCTGCCTTTGATGTTGTGTGGACTGGTAATCAGGTTGTTGTTGGCATCCTTAAGAAGGGTGTCTGGATATCTTCTTTATCTGTCTGTCTTTGCCTTCCAGCTTGATAGAATTTCTTTGTGTCATCTTGGACTGCTCCACTAAGAATATTGTTTATTTGGCTAAGTGTAACCTATGCAGTGTGTTCTATATTGGTAGAATGAACCGTATGTTGAAGGAGAGAGTGATGGAACATCTCAATGACATACAAAATAATAAGTCTACAAATGCACTGGCTAAGCATGTGTCTGATCTTGGTGTTCAACATGGTTTTAAATTTTTGTTTTTGCAAAAAATTAATGAAAGTTTGAGAGAAGGTGATATTAATAATGAGACTGAATATATTGAACTGAGATGGATTATTGACTTTAAGGCTTATTTACCCCCTGACCTTAATAGTGCCATCTCTTTAAAACCTCTTTTGAAAAAAAGAGGTTTACCACACTGATCTTTAAAATGTGTTTTTATTGGTTGTTGGTTTTATTTAAATCCTATGTCTCTGTATTCTGTAGTAAGGTCTGATGAAGAGGATTGCCTCGAAAGCGCTTACCTATCTATGTAATAAATAACAGTGTGTTTTTATCCTCCAGCCTATATGCCTATATATTTTTCTTATTTGTACTTTTTGGGTTTATTGGTTCCACCAGCTTTCTAGTATTTATTATTACCAGTTCCTGTTGCCCTGCTTTATCTATAGGCCCTGCAACTGCATAAACTGAGATTATGAACAGTGCCTTATCTTTAGACTGGAGTCTGAGTGCCATGAGTCTGTCACTAATTCTGATGATATCCCTCACTGTCTTCTGAGGCCTCTCCTTCACCACAATTCTTCCCACATCATTTCTATTCTGTTCTCCACCAGAGTAATAAACACTGGATACCAAACCATGTGACTTTGCTGTACTGCCCCTATATGTTATCTCCTCAATACGTAGGATGGTCAGACTTCTCCTTACCATCATGTCATATACTTCCAATCTGCATCCTGTCAGTGAAACTACACTGAATTAACAGTTCTTAGTTTGGTAGGTTGATTGATTTTACATCCAGCTTTTGCTATCCCAGGTAAGCAAACCTGGGAAACTAGACACCATCTGGCCAGTAGCTTATTGACTCAAGGCTGGTGGGCTTTGTGGTGGGCCCACACTGACCAAAAGGGGCATATGCACCCCTCCCTGGCATGAATCAGAGAAGGCCGAATCCTCAACATAATTGTCATCAGCAAATATCCATGCCCAGTTATTGTGACACTAGTCATAATGTCTGAATCACCTAGAGACAATTTTTTTTACCATCGAGTAGGTAGCCATGACACTGCAAGCAGCCTGTGATCCATTTTCTCCTGTCTTTAGGATACTGCACACCACAGCTGAATGCCCAAAGTGGCCTGTCTATATTTCAGTTGGCATAAGGGTTAAAGTCAACAAATCCTATGCACAAGGTCGAAGGTCTGATCCTGACCTCCGGTCAATGCCTTTATGGAGTTTGCATGTCGTTTTTGGCTAATTTTGCCATTTTAAATACAACAAAAAACTTATTAGGATGAATTAATTCTGGTGGGTTTTATTGTCATAGGGTGACTCAACAACAACATCCGTTTTGCAATCATCTGCAGACTTTCTTACCCAAAGGTCTTGACTCTATGCTTGTAGATTTGAGAAGTGAGTACCATAAAGGAGAGATCCCAGCACTAAGCCATAAGGGACACATCTGGTCACTTTCACACTTTGTGATGAAACACCTGCAACTCACACTGTGTGAATTTATCTGTCAGGCAGTTTACCACATATGGGTCAAATTTTAAAGCATTTACATTTTTCACGATGCCAGCGTCAGACTGTTTTCAAAGGTCTTATCCAAGTCAAGATACAGTGCATGCACTGCATGGCCAACATCTACAGCCTCTGTAACCCTTACAAGGAAATTTACCAGATTAGATAGACAGGATCTGCCCTTCAAAAAACTACACTTGGGGGGGGGGTCAAGTTGAACAAGATTCTTGATATCACAGTTCATGAGGTTAGTTATACTATATTCCATGGCTTTGCAGAAGAGACTTGTAAGGCTAATAGGTCTGTAATTACCTGGGTCAGTTGTAAGGGCACCCAGATGTAGGGGCATTAACATTGCTGTGCATCACTCATCAGGAGCAAAACTAGTGGCTAACCTTAAATTAAACAGCTTGAAGATTGTGACTGCAAGTACATGTTTAACACAGTTAATTAAGAAATCAGGTATTGTATCAGATCCCAACAGAGGAAGCATTTGTGGTCTTTATTAGTACTTTTACTAAAAGGTTTTTAGTGATAATTGGGAGAGTAAAGATTAAGGTTCTTTGGGGCTTGTAAATAGAAATCTTGAATGACATTGACACTAAATGCGTTCACAAGTATATTGGTGATATCAGTTGGGTTAGAATAGGAGGCTTCAATATAAATAAGTTTTGAGTGATGCTGGGAATTGTTTATTAGTTTTTTTTTTTTTACATAGCTAAAGATGGATTTATAATTATCTTTGGCTTCAGAGGCCAGCCTAAGTTCATTGGCTCACAAAGTAGATCTGATAATGTTCTTTTTTTTTGTAATGCTTTTGATATTATCCTTGAGAAGATGTGCTTTAAATTTAGCAATAATTTTAGACGTTTCTTTCCCTAAAATTTTAAATATTCTTAACCAGTTATCTCATCAGAATTTCTATTAAGTATTTGAACTTTATCATTGGAGCATTAAATAATAAGTAGCTGTTATTCAAAGGGTGTCTTTTTTCTAAACAAATGGAGCTAGAGACTTTTGACTAAACATGAAATTGTCAATGTTATTTTGATCTGCAGATTAATTCAGAACTGGTGGACCAGAAGAAGACTGCGACAAGAGCACTGGAATGAAAAAAAGGCCTTTTTTCCACAATGGGAGAAAGATTATAATCTTCAACCAATGAATGCTTATGGTCTCTTTGATGAATATTTAGAGATGAGTATGTCAATTTCACGTTTATGCTGTTAGTTATTAACACTGAAGGTAGTTTTACATACAAACAGCATTTTAATATGTATCTCTAATTAAACTGACATTCCAGTTCTTCTCTACAGGTGGTAGTCTATGAAGATAATTTAAAAACTAATTTAACAAAGTTAACAGGGAGTTAGTTTTGAAACATAAGGGTACCATTTACTGAAAGAGCCACTGCAAATAACTGGGAACTTCAGGACCCATTTTTGGCTCTTTAACTGTTTAATATCTTTCTTAGTCATTGTTCGTCAGCTACCCAAGATTCACAAACTCTCAGTTTAGTGACACTAATCCTTCAAAACCAGTGCTCCCAAGTGAAGGCCATTCTTACAAAACACCAGAAAACAGTGTTCACTGAAAGAAGCACGGCATCCATTCCCCTGCTTCTCTACTTTATGTAATCAGTTCCAAGTCCATCTTAAGAATTTTCCCATTTCGGTGGTTTTAGAATTCTTGAGTTTGTAAGCACACACACACGCACACACACACACACACACACACACACACACACACACACACACACACACACACACACACACACACACACACACACACACACACACACACACACATACACACACACACACACACACACGCACACACACACACATATACGCATGCATGCACACGCACATGCACACACATGCACAGTCTGGAAAATAGAAAACAGTTTTCAACTTCTTTTCAAAAGTGGAGTCCCCCTTGCTGAAGCAATGTTTGGTGACTCTTATTTCAACAAAACAACTAACCAGTCTGCTTATGTCTGAAGCCCTGGTCAAGACTGAAAAGGGTCATATGACCAGTCCATTCTATCAATTACAAATAGTATACATCCATATACAGATAAATAAATAAATGGAAGCAAAAACAGAAACATGAGTAACTAAACAAATAAATCCTGAAATAATGGAAGTGTTGTCAGAGAAGTACAATATTCAAGTCAGGCTGGATGGTTACCTTGATTAACTAACATGTTAGTGAAATACTCATGCTGTAAAATTTTATAACAGACAACATTTAATTAAACAGATGAAAAATAAAGCAAGAATCTTTTATATTGAAAGCTACTTCATTCTTTAATCACCTTGGAATTTTTATGAGAAGGCATGGGCTCTGAAACAGATGTTTTTATTAAATATTATTTAGGTTTATATAACTGATTTTAGTTCTTTCTTTATGAGGGTAGAAATTTTATGCCAACTTTACACAGTTATGGCTGAATCCAGTAAAAGAATATATTATTGTCTTTGTTAGTGTACAGTAAACAATGTTGTCATTTTAAGGAAAGACAACTTTCCAAAAGAATAAGAACTGTCATATTTATGTCAAAATGACCTTTCTTATGATGTCTGCCTCTGTTGTCATTCTGATAAAAACTTTAAGGATTAAATTGCTGTCAGAAATTTAAGGTTTCAATGAATCCTAGTATTCTAGACAAGATTTTCTTATTTAGTATAACAGATTGCAGCACTCCCTTGCAGTGAAAAACAGCTATAAAAGATGTTTTTTTCTCATTGTATAAATATGATGTCTTTGCTTTTCCAGAGATGAACATAAATGCCATGGATGCTGATATTAGAGAGCACATTTTTATAGGCCAGGACTCCTTGCCAGATTGGGACACTTCAGTTTTTTAGAGCTAATTTTAGTTACTATCATATTGCTCAACCTGCAGAAATTAAAAATAGTAACAAAGGCCTTGAAAAGTAGATACGTCCATCTAAAAATCTGGACATCTAATTAGCATACAATTTGAATTCCAAATAGCATATAGTTCTTCCCACTTCCACTAGGAATGTGGGAAGCTACTCAGAAACAGGTTTAAAATTTAAAAACAGAATTACAAAAAAACGATATAAGCACCTTTTCAAAGAAATAGAGTATAACCTGTAGAACTGCATTGCAAAATTCTACCACACATGGTCATTTATGTTTGATTCAGAAAACAGGAAATATAAGATCTGTATCTTCTTTCTTTAAATTATTGTTGCTGCTAATATGTTTGTCATGTAGTATGGTTTTCTGTGTACTGGCAGCTTTAAAAATCACATATGATTATGGGGATTCAGAAAATTATGTGAAAGGATACATCAAGTAAGAAAATAGGGACATACCTCCAAAAATAGATACTTTCTGATTAGGGATAAATCAGGCCTGAAAATAAGGACATTTCTCCAAAACAGGGACAGTTGAAAGGTCTAGTTCCTATGATGATGCCTGTGTTCTTTTCCGCATCCTGTTACCCTGCTCCAGCACTCCCATTCGCTCTTGTAGTCCCTATTATGATGCCTGTGTTCTTTTCCACATCCTGTTACCCTGCTCCAGCACTCCCATTTGCACTTGACCATGCTACGTTTCCCCTTTTATGCAATGTGTTGTAACTCATTAGAATGATTATTGTAGCTTCGGACACACCACAGACTGGATTCACAAAAATCATTAACACAACTTTGTAAGTGCCAAATAGAGCAAACAAAGCAGCACAATGTGGCCCCAAATTAATTAACTATGCAACAGTGGTGATATCACATGACAGGGTTAGAATAAGTAGAGAATTTATTAGCAAAACAAAAAAGGTCCTGTATTGTCTAGGATTTCACTATAGTGGTCATATGATCTCATGAGCTCAGTAGTGTGCCTGTAATACTATTGCAACAATGCACATTCATACATGCAATTTTGTGCTGCAGTGAGCCTGCTGGTAGCCCAAATAATGGCTATACAGCAAAACTCACTACTGGTTTTATATTATAAATGGCAATGAAATCAGTGTCTAGGACTCTCAGAAATTTCCAAGATGAAGCAGAGAAACAGATAGAGGAGTAAGAGGAAAGTAATAGTGACATGAAGGTGCGGAAGCATTTTTTTTTTCTCTAGGACAAGTACTCATTTTTATGTATATGTAAGAAGGGTTGTGGGGGAAGGTAGCAGGAGAAAGGTATTGGTAAGAAATGTGGTATAGGAAGAGCAGTAGAGATAGAGAAATAAACACAAAATACAAAAAAAGATGAAAATGAGCAGTCCTTTCACAAACTGAGGGACACAAATTAGAGACAAAGACATGTTTAGACAACAAACTAGCAAGGGAAATGTTACACAAGAAGAAGGAAAAACCATAATGGGTGGGGTCAGCTGACATCCACAATGGACAATGTCACATCCATCCTGAGGTCAGTCACCTCCATGACCAGCGTCATGACTGAGCCCAGCTTGTATCAGACTGCTGGTCATGGCAAGGCAGCTGTACAGCTCTGCCATTTACACAAGAACATGCTCCAGGCCTTCCATTTCCTGTTAAGTGACAACATAATGGAACCCAGTGGTGGAGCCCTCCATTGAGGAGCCTTCACCCCCCCCCCCATAGAAAGAGGCTGACAGTAAATATTCCCTAACTAACATTGAATGAGTAATCATAAATTTATCCCCGTTCTGGCCTCCACGTCTCTTACAGACAGAGGCCAACAGTAAACATTCCCTAACTAACATACCTCACACACACACACACACACACACACACACACACACACACACACACACACACACACACACACACATAACCACATAATTTTTTAGCAACCTTATAACTAGCATACTCCTCCTAACAAGCATATCCCCTCCAATTAAAACACACGTTACAAGGGAACACATTTGGGTCAGGTTGCATGACAAGGCTTATAAAGGCCCTATTAATACTTAGCCTAATATATATGCATGAACCTATGAGCCTCTGAAGTAGAGGGCACCAATGATCCTTCTAAGCCAACTCCTGCTACTTTGCTTACACCACTCTGCATAGAGGAGGGTTTGATGACAAAAAGTTGCATGATGTAGGGGTTACTGCTGCACCTCACCCACTGCTGCAATGGGCACTGCATAGGAGAAGGTGCATGATGTAGGGGTTACTGCTGCACCTCATCCACTGCTGCAGTGGGCACTGCATAGGAGAAGGTGCATGATGTAGGGGTTACTGCTGCACCTCATCCACTGCTGCAATGAGCACTGCATAGGAGAAGGTGCATGATGTAGGGGTTACTGCTGCACCTCATCCACTGCTGCAATGGACACTCCATAGGAGAAGGTACATGATGTAGGGGTTACTGCTGCACCTCATCCACTGCTGCAATGAGCACTGCATAGGAGAAGGTGCATGATGTAGGGGTTACTGCTGCACCTCATCCACTGCTGCAGTGGGCACTGCATAGGAGAATGTGCATGATGTAGGGGTTACTGCTGCACCTCATCCACTGCTGCAGTGGGCACTGCATAGGAGAAGGTGCATGATGTAGGGGTTACTGCTGCACCTCACCCACTGCTGCAGTGGGCACTGCATAGGAGAAAGTGCATGATGTAGGGGTTACTGCTGCACCTCACCCACTGCTGCAATGGACACTGCATAGGATATGAACATAAATGTAAAGGACAGATTAAAAAAGACTGCGATAAAGAGGGACAAGCATGTAACAAAAGCGGTTATCTGTAATGTATCTATCACTGAGTGTCAATACAGTCTCCAGAGGAGTAAAATGCTGTTATGTATGCAATGGCAAACAAAAAGAAAAGCAGCTCAAAAGCTAGATAAAAGATACACTCAAGAATACAGACATCTGTGCTGTTACTGAGACATGGTTTAAAGAGGCACAGAGTACCCCGGCAGTGTAAGGTTTCAGCGCCTTGCACACTTTTAGACCAGTGGCTGCACAAACAAGGGCTAAAGGAAGAAGTGTCTCAATATACATTAATAACCACTATTCCTCTAGGGAGTTCAAACAGGATGACATGCTGGAGTTCCTCCATGTACAGATCACCATAGATAAAATCCCGTACCATATCCTAGCCAGCTATTGGTCACCCTCCATGTCCCAAGAAGCTCACAATGCATACTTAGACCTACGGGAGACACTTACCATCCAACCCAGCACCCTACTCATAGGAGCCTTCAGTTATCCCTCTATAAACAGGGAATCCTACATGGCCTCAAATCTACAGCCACAGAGATTCCTGGACTTTGTAAATACAAACACCTTTGACCAAATAGTGAATATGCCCACTTGAGACTCCAACAAACTGGACCTCTTGCTTACAAATATGGGACAATGCTGCCCTCCAGTGTCTCATCCTCTCTGGTAAGGTCCAACCATAAAGCTGTCTCCTTTGAAATTAAAATCAACTCTGTAATCCCATTAAAACCAATAACAGTTAGGAACCATTCCAAGGCAAATTACAATTTATTAAGTGATAAATTGTCAAAATCCAGTGCCCCTCCAAACCCACAGAACACAGCAAACTATGCGGAATTGCTCTCAGAAACTCTGTACAGCCATGTCAATGGCTGCATAGAGGCTGCTGTACCTACCAGAAGTAAGCCCAGGATTGTACCTAGAAACAAAGCACCCTGATGGTATTTAAAATTAAACAAGATGTGCAACAAAAGAAAAACAATTATGGCAAAAATCAGGTAATTCTCATAAATATAGAATCTTTCTCATCAAAGTAAATAGGCAACTAAGAGGGCTAATTAGTTCAAGCAAATCCAACTTTGAGGTTAAGATAGCCTTCTAAGTGAAAGATAACCAACTTTGTGGTTAAGATAGCCTCCTAGGTGAATGATAACCATAAGGACTTCTGCGGCTATGTCAGAAACCTCAAGGGAAGCAGACAGCAATGTGCTGAACTGGTGGTTAATGGTGCCAAATTCACTGAGCCTGGTGATATAGCAAATCTATTAGCAGACAAATTCATTTCCAACGTTATCCCCCCTCTCACCCCTAACCATCCCCTTAAAGGTGTCCTCAAACATAACCCCTCTAGTTTTAACTAGGGAGCATATACTGGCTGCCTCACTAAAGCCAAGAGCATGGAGTCAGTGGGCCCTGATAATATCCCAGGATGACTTCTGAATAGTCAAAATATAAAATATCAGGACCCCTGGAGTCATTATTTAACTAAAGCCTTAAAACAGACTTTGTGCCACATGAATGCAGGACTGCAACAGTCATCCACCTTCATAAGAGAGGACCTTCAACAGATCCTGGAAACTCTGACTAGTCTTATTTGCAAAGTCATGTAAAGAATTATCATGGAAATTATCACTAGGGACATATTAGACCTCCAGACACTGGATCTATCCCAGTATATCTTTTTCAAAGGAAGGTCATGCTTACTGAATCCAGTGGACGTCTTTGAAAAAGTCACTAAGGGAATGGATGAGAGGAAAACAGTGCATGCTGCCTACCTAGATCTGGCTAAAGCATTTGACACAATGCCCTACTCGGGCATTGTCAATAAACTTAAGGAACTAATTATAAGCCTCTTTATAACATACTGGATAGCTAGCTAGCTCACTGATAGGACCCATGAGGTTTGAATCAGTGAGGCCACCTCCATGAAAAGGCTGATCACCAGTGGAGTCCCCCAGGGCTCTGTGCTCGGTGCACTGCTTTCTGGCATCTACTTCTCAGATGTCAAAGGCAATGTCAAAGGCCTTTGGCTGACCAAGTTCACAGATGATTGCAAACAGGGAGCAGTCGTTGAATCCCCCAAGATGAAAACACCCTTGCTAATACAGACAAATATTTGGTGTCAAAGCAATGGCTTAAAACTCAATACAGAGAAATGCATTACAGCACCTTTTTGGAAGTCTACTACCCTGAGTATCTACACCATTAATAAAACCCATAAAAGTTGATTCACTAGTCAGGGATCTGGGAATTCATGTAGATATTAATGTAGCCTTCAACCAGCATGTGTCCAAGGTAGAAAGAAAATCCTTCTGTACTGTTCAACTTATATGCAAGGGAATGGCATTCAGCTCCAGACAGGTCATCATACCACTGTATCCGACCCTCAAAAGACCCATCATAGAACATAATTCCCCCTTTGGTATGTATCTGAACACAGACACATGCAGCAACTGGAACATCTACAAAGGTTCCTTACAAAAAGAATACAGGGAGTAAACACAATGTCCTATGCTCGCCACCTGAAGGCCCTGTCTCTTTACTTGGTATCATACAGACTTCTTAGAGGTGATCTTTACTTGGCATACAGAGCATCCCTGGACCCTGTTTTGATGAACCTTTTGGATATCCACAAAACAAACAACATCAGAACTACTAGACTAAAAGACCTAAATTTTGCTTGCAACATAAATAGGTCATGTTGGAGAGACAGATATGTTTCTCAGAGAATTCCTGTTTTCTGAAACAGGCTCTGCATCCATGTGAAGCAGACTTCCTTCCTATCCCTCTTTAAGCACAACTTGGAACAATGGAGGGGTAATCAGAAATTCACCCCAGTCTGGCTTCAATATCTCTGATGGACAGAGGCAGTCAGTAAATCACCACCTATATAAATAAAATTTGTGGGTCACATTTGGGTTTCACAGCTAGGCTTGTAAGGCCCTAGTGGTTGTTAGCCAAGTATGCATCTATGAACCAATGAACCTATAAGAGTACGCAAGCTCATAGACAGGTGAACAGATATTCGCTAGATATCTATAAGACTCATTTAATTTTTGGGATTTTGAGGATTTGAGGGTATGGAAAGCATGCCGGGTTGCAACAATGGATGACAGAGGACAGAACTCTGGTACATTCAAAAGTAGCCAACCAAGGTATTGGCCATGGAGCTTTGTGAGGTGCACTATGGCCCCTGGCATATGGCTGAAACAGAAATGACTGTGCTATGATAGACATCTGTGGATCAGATATGTAACTTAGTAAACTAGGTGAGGTGGTAACAGCACATGTGGCTGTTCTTTCTTGGACACAGCTATATGTAGGATACTGGCAGGGTGTGTGTCACAACATGGTTTGTCCCCATGCTACCTTGCTAGACTACTATTGGGAACTGTCCTGGTAATATTGATGTTTGGCAGGTGTGGCACCTTATAATGATGCAGACACCACATGGGTGTGTGACCAGTAGTAACAGTGGCACCTAAAGAGAGGAAGCATCTAGAGTTCTCCCAGCCAGAGATTTCTGTGTTACTACAGGCCCTCTGTAAGAATGGACAAGTACTGAACACAAATAAGAGTGATGAGGCTTCTGTGAATGTGTGTGGCAGAAGATGGTAGCAGAAGGGTCACCAACATAGTTATGTATGCTCAACAGAAAGCCCATGCAGTATATTGGACAGGTGGAAGTAGACCATCTGAGACCACTTTCACAGCACCAGAAGAGTTCCTGTTGGACCTGTCAGGGGAGACTGAAAGAATCCTGATAGCTGGTGGACATCTGGATGTGGGATCTGTAATGGATGCACTGAGTTTGTATTTCATTATGTCAGTATCAGATTTTAGTGGTGTCATTGTGCCATGACCTCAGGGATGCTGACACTGCCATTGTCCTCTACAGGCACATCTAGGATGCAAACACAAAGGCGTACCATTCAAGGTACATATGTTTGCACTCTTCACATGGCTGTTATCTGTACCACTGATGCATCACAAGGAAATCTGAGTGTTACATATTGGTAATGTTACACATGGATGTTTAGCTTTCAGCTTTCACTGGTACTATGGCTATAGGGTCATCTGCCAAGGAACAGGGTATGCCCTATGTCAGTGCTGCATGGACACTTATGATGATGATGATTAAAGTAATACAGTCTGAGTACACAGTGCCACCATTGTCAGCAGTGTCTGTGGAGAGCACAATACAGCCCACATCAAGTGAAACTGCTCTGATGCCTGTAGAACCGGTCTCCACCTCTCCACAGCCTGTAAAAAGACAAGTCATGCCCAGCAACCCTGTTAAATGTGTACCTTCACCTACTGCTATTGCATCTTCAGTACATATTTGCACCTTCACACAACATGGGGACAGGGACTGGGAGCAGCAGACCAGTAGTCATCACCACAATGGCTCCTGCTGATTGCCTGATACTTATTTATTATTATTTATTTTACATTTGTTAACCGGGGGTGTCTGACTGAGATGAAAAGGCCCTTTTTCAGCAGAGGCTTGGGGAGAAAAGCTCCAAATAGAAAAATTACAGATACATTTAGATATTTAGACATGATCAGTATACACACAAATTACAATAGACATGTTTTTACAGTGGTATGCAGCACATCAACAGTTACAGTGGAGAGAACAAACAAAATAAATTAAAAATAAAGGTAATTAATAGATTTGTGGTATACAGCTGAAATTTGGGACATAGGTAGAATACATACATAGTACAGAGGTACAGTACATACATTGTACATTAGCCAGTGTTTGTGAGTAAGAGTGAAAACTATTATCAAGTACTCTAGGTTTAGTATGTGTACCTTATCCGCTTTCACTAGCCTGGGGAGTAGTCATGGCACTGTCAACTTTGCTTGAGATGTTGCCTGATGACGTCTTTAAAGGAGGCTTTGGATGATGTGTTTTTAATGCTAGTAGGGACAGAGTTCCATTTTTTAGCCACTGAACTACTATATAGTGCATCTCTAAAGCTATTGTAGCTGTTGGTGACTTCTAGTAGTAGTTTACTTAATGATCTAAGAGGCCTTTTGGCTGAGTGATGTTGTACTACGTTTCTGAGAGCAGGACACTTATTGGGGAGGTAATAGATCGAATGACAGAGGCAGAGCTGATTGTAGGTTAGGAGGTTGGGCAGTTCAAGCCAGTGGAGCTGTCTCAGAGCAGTACAGTGATGAGTTCTATATGAGCAATTTGCAGCAAAGCAGGTAATTCTGTTATAACAGGCTTCCATTTTGCTTAGTTCAGTTTTGTTGAGATTAGTCAGAATGGGAGATGCATAGAGCAGGGTAGATAGAAGTTGGGAGTGAGCAATGGCTGATCTTGTGTTGTTGCGAAATGGTTTGATACGGTAGAGTGATCCCAGTTTGATATATACTTTTTTAATAGTTAAGTTGAGATGACTATCAAATTTTATGTGGGAGTCTATGGTTATTCCCAATAGCTTAGCCTGTGCCACTGGAGCGATTGGAGTAGCATTTGTGGAGTAGATAGTGAATTGACTGTTATCGATGTTTTTGTTAGAACTAGTTATAATCATAAGCTGAGTTTTCTTTGGATTAAGGATAAGTTGGGCTCTGGTAAGGTAGTTTTCAACGTCAGAGAATGCTAATTGAATTGTTTGCAGGAGGGTGGGAATGTTTTGTGCAGCACAGATTAAGGTAGTGTCATCTGCATATTGAATGATAGATGCATGCTGTGCGGCAGTATGGAGGTCATTTGTGAAGATTTTGAATAGTAGTGGTCCTAAGATAGAACCCTGTGGGACTCATAGTTATGGGCAGCTCAGGAGAGAGATAATTGTCCCATTTCACACCTTGGTACCTGTCAGTTAAGTAGCTTTTGAACCAGGTAAGAGTGGAATTTGATAGGTGATATTGGTTTAGTTTGTTTAGCAGGATTTGGTGTGAGACTGTGTCAAATGCTTTGGACATATCCAAAAAAAGAGTTGACACCTGTAGGCCTTCATTTTTTAGACGGTTTACTGTGTCTGTGAAGCAGAGGAGGGCTGTAGTGGTACTATGGGCAGGTCTGAAACCATGTTGAGTAGGTGACAGGAATTTGCTGTCTAGGAGATATTTTAGCACCTGGGTATTGAATGCATTTTTCTAGGATTTTGGCCAGGGGGGAGAGTACAGCAATGGGCCTGTAGTTATTAAGTTCAGCGGAGGTCCTGCCTTTATGTATGGGTGTAACATAGGATATTTTCCAGAGTTTGGGCACATAATTTTCAACAACTGATCTGTTTATGAGAGTGGAGATTGGGATAGCAATAGCATCTGCTGTGAGTTTCAAGAAGTAGCTGGGGTGTAGGTCGGCTGCTGTTGATGAGGTTTTTAGTTTGGAGAGCATGCTTTTGATTGAAGTGGTGGAAACTATTTTCAGGGTAAAACTTGTATTAGTGTTATTTGTGTTGGGGGGGGGTTATAGTGAGGTTGGAACTGTCCTGTGATACTAAGGATAGAATTGAGTTCACAAAGTGGGAGTTGAATTGTGTTTCGATGGGAACTTTAGTGTCAGGGGTGGTTGGTTTGGGGGTAGCCTTTTGGGTGGATTTTAGTAGCTGGTTTACATTTTTCCAAAATTTTGGGGGGTTGTGTTGGTATTTAGTTTGTAATGCCATGTAGTAGGATTTTTTATCCAGCCTAATGCATTTTTTGCACAGTTGTGCAGTTCTTGGTACTTAGGCTTTGTGTTTCTTTGTTTTTTTTTTTTTATATATAGTAAAGCCAGGCAGTGTCTCTGGACTTGAGGATTTGTTTGGTTTTTTTTACTGAGCCAGTGGTTTGTAGAGGTTCTAACCTTGTTTTTGCGCAATGGAGTGACAGTGCCTAGGTGTTGTAGAAATGTTTTGTTGAAATATGCTACAGCCTGGTCAAGTGGGAGGGTTTTTAGGAGCGTCCAGTCACAGTTACAGAGTGAAGTATTGAGGATCTCAGGAGAGAAATGTTTTGTGTCTCTAGTGGATTTATAGTTATTGGTTTTGCATATACTTGTTCTGCTACATACAAGGTATATTATGTTGTGGTCACTTAAGGTGTCTAGGAGACTGCCTGTGGTGGGGGTACAATGTGGGGTTGTTAGTTAGGACCCAGTCAAGGATGGATTCCCTTTTTAGATTTTTTATCAGATCTAGTTGGAATTTGGACTAGCTGCTGCATGGGAGTGTTGCAATGGCCATTATTCAATGGACTTGCAGGGCTGCCATAAAAACACTTTTAGATGCAATCATCACCATGGCAAAGGCAGTAGGTATACTATGCAGCCTGGCAAGAAGCGTGTCTGACAGGGATGCAGCTGCCCTTACAGCCACCATAGCTTGATCTGCCTCTACATGTCAGGACCAATGATGTATCCATGGCCATCAGTCATGTGGCTGCCATGTGTGTACAGCCCACAGAACAGGAAGGTCAAGATCACACTCTGCTACCTCCTCCACACCACTCACCATTGGCGTGCCAGGTGCAATACAGTATGGCTGTCTGCACATACATGGACTACATGGTTGACAGGTACGTGGTATAGCTGGGTGATCCTGGTCTCACAGTTCACATTTATCCTTTCCAATAAATGTCATTGCCAATGCCATTCTTCAGATGAGATGCAGCTGTGGTTGGAGATACTGTCAGTCCATATAATTCACATCTAAGTCTCACAATACATGCCTCACACACACACACACACACACACACACACACACACACACACACACACACACACACACACACACACACACACACACACACACACACACACACACACACACACACACACACACACACAATGCAACTACATCTGCAAGAGCTATGTCCTCTATAACCCATTTTAAACATATAGCCAGTACTGCCGGACACTTACGTCTCTGAGGAAGCACTGTCCTCTCTATACTCAGATCATCACAATCTCCTGGCCATGTCACACAGTCAGTCCCACATCTTTAGTTCATCCTGTCCCACCACTGTGCCCCTTTCTGATTCCTGTCAGTGTACTCTTATGTTAGGCATAGTTGTTTCCTTCTGTGATAATGAGAGTGATGTCACACCCCCTTGCGCACACACTATGTGCGAGCAGCCTCTTGCATAAACTGTTTGGCTAATATGACTGCTACTTCTACCATCATGGCACAGTGTCTGTCTCTGTTCCCCAAGAAATCATGGTGTACAAACTCACTGGAGTCAGCGGCTGATCACACTATTTTTATATTTCTGAATCACATTGCCATGTTATTTACCCTCATTTGAATTTGTCTTTGGGCTCATTGCCATAATGTTACTCATTTCCTTATATGGTCATTCGCATATAATGCCAACCACATTATTTCATCTCCATGCAGTGTTTCTGATGGGCTCCACTCTGCACTTTGTATTCAGTGTACAATATAACCTAATGTATTGTGCTGTTGGTTTCTGGATTATGTCATGTTTGCTTCCCATCATTTTTTATATGACTCTGAAACTATGGAATTCCAGCAGTATCTTTAAGTCAAACTGCAAGTTACTGTTTTTTTTCCTCTTTTAGCTAATGTTAATCAGTTTTCTTTCCACCTGTTACTTCCCAACATTGAACACACACACACACACACACACACACACACACACACACACACACACACACACACACACACACACACACATTTCACTTTGGTATTATTTTTCTCCTATTTACAACTAAAGGAAGTGTTTCTCTGCCATACCTTTGGACTGATAACATTCTATCAAAAGTCTTGGTGATCAAAAGCTACCTCACATCACTGAGTCTCTTCATTTTTTGTCTTGTGTTTGTTTGTTTTTCATATTAGCTCAAGCTGAACATTCCACAGTTACTTTTTATGATGACACCCATTGGCAGTCAATCATTATCCTACATTTGCAAGAGTAGCAGTCAAAAATGCAGTATCACTGTTAATGTTCAAATTAAACACAGTAGCATTTTCTGTGGCAGTAACTGGAGTGATACACAAAATCAGGTTGTCAGTCAGACCTCAGTTTTAGGTTGAAAACCCTGTTAAGTACACAGCAGCAGTAAATGACAACTATGAGAACATGAGCAGCTAACACTGTGAGCCACACAAGTGGGGAGATACTGCAGTAGTAACAATGCCAGAGTAGCCACTAGTAAAGCGCATGACAGGAAATGTGGCCTATTCAACTAAGGAGGCATTTAGCTACTGCAGTAGCTAGACTACAAGTAGAAAATTGCATTGTATTTTGCTACAGTGTCTTCCAGGTAATTCTTTTAGGTTGCATAAGGCAAAATGACACCGTTATATTATAGTACTTAGCCTGCCTAGGGAAGCAGGGCCCTACCAGGCCAAATAAGTCCAAATGGCCTAAAGCCAGCCTTGATTAGAAGCATTACGTATGTGCTTTTCTGCAAGTGCATTGTTCTATCTCCACCTAGTAAGACTGGACATCCAGCTGCTGACATTTTATACACCTTTGACTTTAAAATCACAGCCCATAAAATGCATCTGATAACATTTAATCTATGATAGAAAAGCTACATCTAAAAACGAAAACGTATGCAAATGTTCGCACAGTACATATGTCATGTTATGAAGGTAGGTGATTCCAAACTGATTAGCTAACTGAAACATAGTTAAGCATTCTTCCTTGTGTGAAATGTTTGTTGTAGAGTAAGAAGTGTGTGTGTGTGTGTGTGTGTGTGTGTGTGTGTGTGTGTATGTGTATGTGTGTGTGTGTGTGTGTGTGTGTAATCCCCCAGTTAGAGGGGGACATGTTAGTTAATTTAAAAAGGCTCAAACCCTGTACCTTATCTACAGGTGACAAGAGCCAAAGCTTATACGCCAACAATAAGTCCCATTGTATTTTCAAGGAATTGTGAGTTCCATTGTATTTGCAAGCAATTGTGAGTTTCAGTACATTTGCAAGAAATTGTGAACTTTTGTTCATTTGCAAGGAATAGTGAGCTTCAAGGGAAGAAAATATTATTGCTGGTCATGCTAAGTCTGTTTCAATGTGCAACTGTTTTGTGCAGCAAATGCCTCGTAACTATGAACCTGTTGTCAGTTTGCCATCCATTCCCTATTGCAACATTAGCAGCTTAGCAATTTTTTTTTTAATATAACATAGGTAGTTTGTTGTTCAAGAGCAGCAGGCAATGAATTTTTAGAGTAAACACTGAAATACAAAGTTTGCTAGTAGCACCCTTGTCATTAGTTACGTATCTCTTTAATGTGTAATTATTCAGACAACTTTTATTTTTCCAGAGATTGTACATATTGACTGATATGGATAGACTGTAATGACAGAAGTTGGAGGGGTTTTTTAGGGTTGAAGTGTTCTGAAATGGGTAGGTTTATCATTATTGGTTCATATATTTTGTTTCATAGTTTACTAGAAAAATGTTCAAAACTACAAATGTAAAACACAGTCTAACAAGCGGTGCTGTATTATATAAGGAATATAATTTAATACAACCTGGAAGGTGAATCAAAGAACACGTGCATGTATGCATAGTCCTAAAAATGTGCAAAAGGGGCCTGTGGTTTGAAAACAGCCCAAAGGTAAAATTAATCCGCCACAGGCCCGATGCATTTTCTTTGAATGTGGGTTTTAATGCTGTTTCAATTGATGTGAGTTTCAAGGGCAGAGATGTTTACTGTTCACGTTATGTCTGTTTTCATTGTGTGACTATTGTCTTGTTTAGCAAATGTCTATCAGTGTCTGTGCTATAAAATTTGAAATGAAAGTTTTAAATTAAATCCAAATATCTGTAATTGTAGAAATAAAGATGATAATAGTATGCGCACTGACAGGTTTTAACAGTGTTTATGGTAACTGGGAAGAAATAGTCAAGAAATGGGAGACTTGAATGGCTGTGGGGGTGTGGGGGGTTGATGAAGGGGTGGCTGCAATGGGGGCCTCAATCCATTATCTTGCCTAGGGCCCCATTTGACTATGATCCGGCTGTCTGTAATGTCGGTGACCTTCATTAAGAAAGCGTATTTTCCTATTCCCGGTCTTCTTTCTCTTTCTGTTTCTTGTAAACTCACATTTATTTGTTATCTTCCTCTTACTATATAGATTAATGTTAATATGTCAGCTTTGAGCAATATCCCGAGGAAAAGAAACACTATCAATTCATTAAAATGGAATTTTGGTTATTACTGTGATCAGATAACTGGCAAGAGTGGTGACACAGATAATGCAGAAACTGGGATTTACAGAAGAATAACAACAAAATGAGAAATGTGTTTATTAAACATAGCAATCAGATAGTTCATTAAAAACTATCTCAGTAGGTGAATATTGTACATAAATAGAAGATAAATGCTATGAAAAGTCTAATCTTGTCAATAATGATAAATGGACGACAAGACCTACTAAATAAACCAATTCACTAATTGTTCAAATGAAAAACTGAAAAAGCAGTACATTTTATATATGAAAGTATATTTCATGTTATGCCAGGAATTTGTAGTTTTTTACTCAATATCTCAAGTAATTCAAACATTTATATATTTCATAAGTTTCTTATCTGACTCCAATATTCAAATAGCTCATATGTAAGGTATTTCAAGTGTTCCTAATTGTTCTCTTTGAGGACATTTATCTTTTAGTAAGTTATTTGTCTCAGGTTTAATGTGAACAAAAAGTGTTAAAGAAAATATCTTGTAAGCAGGGATTCATAAGATGAGTGTTCAGTTCCAGTTTTCTTTCTGTGGAGAGCGAATGTTGAGTGTTTCTGCCACCAAGATGGTAATGTGCTCATGGAAATGCACATTACAGTACTATGAAGAGCAGAGCAGCTGCATGCTTTGGAGTGGCTGCATGCATCAGAGTGGGGAAGAACACTCAAGACTTCAGTATTTTCACCCCCTCCTGGGAGTGAGGCCAGCTCTCCACATCCTGGTCTTCCTTCTCCATTATTTTCCTCCACTTATCTCACTCCTGTATCCTCGGAAGGAATGAATGGGTTAACTGAGGAAAGGGTGTTGGAGGGTCAGTGATGGAGGTAATAACTAAAAAAGAAAATAGAATTATATTTCACAATCTGAATTTCCCTATAAGGTTCATGACTATCTTATTTAAATGATTGAAAGAAGGCTATATAACTGTTATAGCCACTTTACTATAAAAACATCGAACAAAACTGTAAAAATAGAGCACTGCAGTTTTCTTTAAATTTGTGCAAATCAAAGTTAATTTATACAGAGATCTAGAGTGTAAGGTCAGAATCTCCACATTGGGTACAGTACAAGATGTCTTGTCCCTTTGCAAAAACAATTGTTTCTTAGTATATGGTAATATGTTTTGTGGTGTTGATTTAAGAGCGCAATCACTTTCAATATTAGATGTTTCAGTTATTATTATTCATGTGATTAATAATAGTAAATCAGAGCACAAAGGCATTCAAAGTACTTAAATGGAGACACTGCAAGTTTAGTTCATGTAACAGGTGAGGAAAAGCTGACCACATCTTGGGGAAACAGCAAAACGTCAAAGTGGCTGAAGTCTTGAACTGCATCGATTCATTGCTAGTCTTATATGCTGGTCCTTACATGGCTTTCATTTTTGTAGTCATTTGAATGAATTTACTGAAAAAGAAATGATACAGAAACATCCTGCAAAAGTCACATTTAGTAGTGAAAACTAATTGTATTTTGGGAGGACAGGGCGTTTTCCAGCTTGTACTACCATTGTACTGTTAAAAAGAATGGTGACGTTCTTATGTTGACAGCTTTTAAGAAATTCGCACAGCTAAGCATTTCATTATATGTTAGGCCACTGACTTAACACAGAATCCTTTGAGTGCAGATCGATGTAAGCAAGCCTCCTTTTTTCTGAAGCCCTCATTTTCTTACATATTTATAGTTTCTGGTTGTTGTGGTCCATGTCTAAATAGGGATTCCTAGAATTACAATGGTTTGCTGGTTACTGATAAGACTTTACCTGAGAATTTAACCCATATGAGGGTGATTCCATAGACACTAGCAAAAACAAATACTCTTGTTTGTGTTTAACTTTTAACCCCTTTGCAGAAGGCCTTAGATCTTAAGGCTGTAGAGCAATTGCCCACTACAGTACATTAACTTCACTAACAGTGAGAGCTGGAAATCCAGACCTGTGAGATGCTCTATTTTATAAAGAATGTATTTTGTTAATATTTTGCACACATCTTCACTTTCTGAGCCTGAGGCTGTGGACATGCAAGGACCAAGGGCAGACTGGAGAAGCATAGTCTTGATCTTATCTCCTCCCACTGCATGACCTGTCCTGCACCTATTGTTGTAATGTCGTTACTGTTTAGTCCCTCTTCCCATGGAAATCCACTAAAGAGTGGAAGAAATCAATCTAACTAATTTTGCTTCCTTTCCTGCACTCTCCTGAACAAAGACTGCTTTACAAGTCATGACTACAATGGGCATATGCTGTGCTATGCATTTGGGCTGAACCTTATATTAAGAAGAATGATATTCTCACACTATGATCACAGATATATGAACAAATGTACATGTTGAATGAATTAGAAGACCTTTGGTACATCAAGCTTGTCTTTATGGAGCAACTGGCCCTGTTCACCTGCACTCAGGTATGTTTATTCCTTCTGTAGATCAGCACTCCATCATTTCCACTGACAATGTATTCAAGAACCATACTATCCTCACCATGAAATAATATTCCCTGATGTTAGACATACATCCATAATCTGCTCTGAATACTTCCTTCTACTCCATGACTCCTCCTCTCATCACCACCTTAACAAGCTTTTATTGTACACTGTCAGTTGAACACAGTACCTCAAACAAGGTGTTACAAAAAGTGCGGTACGATGGGGGAATGTCATCCACCTCTCTAGAATCTATTCCCTGGCACTGCCCCACATAATTCTCTCAGTCTTTATGACAACCCACTCACCCCATCAAGACTGACTCATTCTGACACTCAGATTATGTTATTCTCCTGATCCAGGGTCTAGTGTTTTGTCCAGAGCTCTGATGTTTGTCTATATGGAGTCTGCATATTTTATATATATATATATATATATATATATATATATATATATATATATATATATATATATATATATATATATATATATATATATATATATATATATATATATGTGTGTGCGTGTGTGTGTATATATATATATATATATATATATATATATATATATATATATATGTGTGTGTGTGTGTGTGTGTGTGTGTGTATATATATATATATATATATATATATATATATATATGTGTGTGTGTGTGTATATATATATATATATATATATATATATATATATGTATATATATGGATCTACCTGACAACACCGATGCACCACAACACCGACAACAAAATCACAGACACCACATAACCGAAAGTTCACAAACACGAAATCGTACATGCCCGACACACCACAATCCCGACAATCAACAAACAAAACAAATCCCCTGTCCAAAAAGCACACACACAACACAAGCACACCACAATCCTTACAAACCCACACTAACCTGACATGCACAACTATCTACAACCTTAACCCAAACCCTAACCCTAAGGTCCGTCACTATCGCACACTCACCTAACCAGCGCCCAAACCCTAACTCACTTAACCTGCCCCTAACCCATAAGACTGTCACTATTGCACACTCACCTGACCCGCACCCTAACCCTAACTCACTTAACATGCCCCTAACCCTAAAGACTGCCAATATCGCACACTCACCTGACCCGCGCCCTAACCCTAACTCACTTAACCCACCCCTATCCCTAGACTCCATCAATTTCGCACACTTACCTTACTTGTACCCTAACCCTAACATCTGTCACTACCGCATACTTACACAGCCTTTTCACATGTCGGTGTTCTCAGCGTCGGGGTTTTCATCCGTCGGTCATCCTGGTTTTCGATCTTCTGGTGTTGGTCTTCTCATCGTCGGCGTTATCAGCTTTCGGCGTTGTCAGGTAGACCCATATATATATATATATATATATATATATATATATATATATATATATATATATATATACACATGTTGCCACAGCATTAAATGATTTTGTGAAAAAAAGTGTTCCCATCTCATTCAAGCAAGATGATGCAGTTCTCATTCATAAATCAAGAATCCCCTAGCTAAGAACTACAAACCAATAAATATAATCCCTACTTTAGTAAATAAATAATAGCCATCTTTGCTGAGCTCATCCAAGATTCACACACAAAAAAATATTTCTCATGGAAGGTAGCACATGAGCATAAGTGCTGATTTTTGATATGTATGAGAAAGCTCTTGTCCTCAAAAGGTGTAGTAGTATCAGAGATTATTATAATAAAAATGTGTGCAACCTACTGTATGAGACATATGGGAGTCTTTGCAGCACCCTCAAAGAAGAACTTTGAAAAGTTTGTGTGAATGGCGTTGCAGGATGTTTATCTGAAATAACATTTACGTTGATTTCCTAGAGATGTCGTCAGGTCATAATCTCACATGTATTTACAAGGGTAAAGTTGAACAAACAAATAAAATTAGTGAACAGTGTAGGCAATTATTGAACAAATAAAGGAAAAAAATAACAGAAAAAGATATAAACCAAGTATTTTATTATAAAAGCTTTAAAAACAGACTAAGTATAAGAGCAATGCTATCTAAACACAGACTGAATTATCTATGCCAAGCATTAATTGACTGTCAATCAGAACAGTTTGAAACAAATAGTACAATCTCCAAGTGGATGGCAATATTTTAGGTGTAAAGCCATGAAGCGTATTATTATGGATCTCATAAACAAGGACATAGGTAATCTACAAGCATTTGACCCCACCCAGTTTGGATATGTCAAGGGCAGATCTTGCTTGTTGAACCTGGTTGACGTCTTTGAGATTGTTGCCAATGCCCTGGATGAGGGAAAGTCAGTACATACAGCTTACCTTGACTTGGCCAAGGCCTTTGACACAATCCCCCATTCTGGAATCATCGAAAAGCTAACACAATTTGTCGTAAATCCTTATCTCATTAGGTGGGTGGCCAACTAACTGGCTCACCAGCAGGACCCTCAAGGTCAAAGTAGGCACCTCCACTTCTGATAGCAGACCTGTCACTAGTGGAGTTCCTCAGGGATCTGTTTTGGGACCCCCTACTGTTTCACATCTACTTGTCAGAGGTCCAGGCAAAGAAAAAAGGCCTGTGGCTGACCAGGTTTGTGAACGACTGTAAATTGGGTGTTGTCATTGACTCCCCAAATGATGTTAACATACTGCAAGAGGGTCTCACAGCAACTAATGACTGGTGCCAAAGTCATGACCTCAAGCTAAACACAAAAAATGTATCATCATACCAATTAGCAGAAACATGGCCCCTACTGATTACCACATCAACGGCAACCCCCTAAACACACAACCTGTGGTGAGAGACCTGGGTACTCTGGTTGATAATAATTTCACATTCAAGCATCATGTAACGGCAGTGGTCAGAAAAGCCTTTTACTTAGTTCATCTCATAAATAAAGGTATTGCATCCAGAATAAATGAAGTTATTACCACTTTATACACCTCCCTCATTAGACCAAAAATTGAGTATAACGCCCCATTTGGTACGTACCTCTCCAAACATCTGCACCAACTGGAAAGGCCAGAGAAATACCTCACGAAGAGAATCCATGGCCTCCAACACCTGTCCTATGTGGACGGGCTTAAATCAATATCACTCTACTCAGTATCGTACAGATCACTCAGAGGTGATCTGTGTTTCACCTACAAGGCAATCTCGGACCCTGCCCTACTAGAGATGCTCCATATCCATAAGTCTAACTCCTCGCTCATTACCAACTTGAAAGGCCCAAATCTAACATCAACAAAACCTGCTGGAGAGACAGCCCTGTCTCTAGAATAGACTTTCCATACAAGTCAGAGTACCTCCCTGACCCTCTTCAAGCGCAACCTTGATGAGTGGATGAGAAACCACACATTTGTCCCAGGGGTTCCACCTGTGTCCCTCATTGACAGGGGAAACAAGTGCTGACTGAGGTTTCTTTTTTGGGATAAACTCTTTGCTAGGCTTGTAACGGCCCCAGGGGAATTAGCCTAGTAACCTCCTATGATCCTGTGATCGTATGATCCCATACTGACAAACCCAGGATCCTTCTGCTCCCCACCCGTCATTGTACCCTCCTTAATTAACACAGATCATGATACGGTCATTTTAAAATAAGTGTAAAATATCAAGACTAATCAGAAAAAATATCATCTAGACTTTATCAAAACAAACTACAGTTATAAAAAAACAGAATACTTTCCTCAGTGATCAAATAAAACTTTTCAACATAGTTTTCTATCCCAACTAAGGTTACAAGTGTGTCTAACAGGTCTAGGCACTGGAGCTACCTCTTGGATTATTTATCTTGAGTAAAAACATGTAAAATGATCTCTGGATAATTAAATATACTGATGGTTATGAATCAGTTGGATAACATAATTATACCAAGAAGGATGCAGACATACATCAAGATTGTCTACAAAACCACACTCCTGGTATACTAATGTAGCATAATGAGTTTGGGCAAAAAGGACATTATATAATGATTACAAAATAAATAATCAAATCATAATACTATAATTAAAGATCCTGTAGACTAGTGTACATCTACCACAATCAAAAAGTCTATTTCTGTAGCCCATCTAATCATAAAGGTGCATCATTGTACCCATTAATACTTCAGTGATCCAGGCCATTATTGAACACAATGCTTCATTTTGTGACAATTATGTAGAACATTGGACCTTGTGTAACTGTGGACCTGTATTACCAAATGGCATCACTACATGAGATATATTATTCTCTGTAATCACCCATGTCTGTACTGTTCTACTGACAGAGCTACCTAGATAGTTTTGTTAGTTCTTTTTCTATGGGGTGGCAGCTGTTCTCTTTAATCTCCTAAAACAACCTTTTTTTCAGAAGGAGAGTAGAAGTTAAGGGGTGACAGCCCCCTTTTACATGAAATTAAGAAAAAAACACCATCATTTCTGAGAAGGTACTACCAGAAATAACTGTTAAAGTATATTACATCCATAGTATTCTGAAGACTACACAAATGCCCTGGCACGGTCCAGTGTTCTGCATTAAAACCCATGTAAACAAAGCTACTTGAAGCAGCTTGAAGATATGCCATCAAAGCCATAGGACTGGAAACTTTAAACTAGTCAGAAAGGATTCAGGAAATGTCCTTATATTCTGGCTTTGTAGTCTAGTTAGAGCTGAGCTCTTTCTGGTTTATAAGATAGTATTGGCTCTGATTTTGTTTGAAAGGTTATGGTCACTGTGCATCTGTAGGAGCTAATACCACATCAGAGGCCAGATACTAAAAAATAAATATCAGCAATACCTCCCTGCCCCTACATTCATCCCCCACCCCCATTCTACTTCAGACATTTAAAAGATGAGGAGACTGAAGACCTTCGAAAAATATTTAAACTGACTCCCTTCCCGATTCTAACAAGCTACTCCCATTTTCTCTTTACCACTACAGAGACCACCTAGTCCACCCTTTCAACTAAACCTGTAACCTTCATCTCAGCAAAAACATAATCTCACTTTATCTGGAAAAATAACCATACTTAAATCTCCGCCAAAACAATCTAAGCCAACACTGCCCAAGATCCTTGAAAAATAATTGTCTACTCTCAACTGTCCCTCTGCATCCAGTCCAGTGCCACTTCATCTATCACAAATAGTACAGCTTCTGGCCGAGCTGAAGTACCATGACAGCCATGTAGAGACTCACCGATGATATCTTCTAAAATACTGACAAAGGTAACGTTACACTTTTCATGCTTATCAATTTTACAAAATCTTTCAGCTGGATCAATCACTCTCTGCAACTAAATACCCCTACAGAATTTAGGATCAGCACCGATGTCTAACCCTGCTTCAAAATTTTCTTGGAAAATAGACACTTCAGAGTTAAAATAGGAAACACCTTTTCTGGTACTGCAGAGCTGTCCGTGGCTCCATTGTGTCCCTTCCACACACACTTTTATCAGACTTTATTAACAGATTACCACTTGAACTCACTACGCTTCCTCTCTTCCTCCTCCATTCTGCAGGTGATATAGTCATCTACAGATCTAGGCATTCCCAATATCTTATCAAACCCTAACTCCAGTCTAGCTTACACCTACATCAGCAATGGCTACTCTAACACTACCTACTTCTGGACTCTTCAAAAACTAAAACATTGCTTTTTGGAGTTTCCCATAGACTCACTAACTATCCAAACAGCCTTTCCTCTTCAATGAAAGCTCCAATTTATCTCCAAGTTCAGAAATTATCTTAAAACTGACCTTCAACTGCACATCAAGTGTTCCTGTCTCCAAAAATAGTCCATCACCTAAATTTCCCACACCTTTCTGGCTTTATACCCTGCAACTTCACCACTTCCCTCCTCAGTTTCAAACTCATCCATTCAATCATAATCCCCCTTTTTTATTTTTCCACATGGGGTCAGGGTGTCAGGTCAACAACAATAATCATCTAGAGCCAGTGTTCACACCGATGGGTAGCTATCCCTGCCACAGTTGTTCTTCCATACCCCACACATGCATGCATACTCACAACCACATCTACCACATGTGTTTTGCACAGAGATAACTACAATGTTGCTTTTTGTTTGTTTTGAACTCCACAAATGTGGTATCTGGCTTTATAAATCTTTCATATCTGTGCTTAAATTTTTTCTATTGTAATATATTGTATGTAGGTATATAGTTCTTTGTATTTGCCACGACTATTGTTTTCTATTACTGAATGTTTTTTCACTCAGGCTGTACCTGCAAATGCTTAGTTACAATTAGTACAATACCACAGTGAAAAAATACAAATGCAAATAAAATATCAAAAATTGAGACAGCTGTAGTGTAAAGCACATTCTGAGATTGAGATTTAAGTTTCTCCTTATGATTGTATAAACATAGCTAAAAATTATTCCAGAATTCTAGAAGTAAATGTATAATATATATGTTACTTTTTTTCTATTATTGATGTCTGTTTTTAATATAAGGTTCCCTGTGAATAGATAGGTAGACAGGTGGGTAAGATAGATAGACTGCTGGGTAGATAGTGGAGAAATATGAAATATGAACTATCAACATGGGAGGTTATGTGAACTAAGCTTGTTGGTGGCCTGTAGGTTGTAAGCATGACAGTTAAATGCATGAACCTATGAATATGCTTTTTCTTGAACAGGGCAGAGACTTCCACACTTCCTCCATTCATAAAAGGGATTTTCACTCCTGTCTTCTTCTTCTTCTTTCAACTTTTCCTGGTTAGGGGTCGCCACAGTGGATCACCTGTCCGCTCATGATTGGCAGTGAAGTTTTACGGTGTCGAGTTGCCAGCCCGGCGCCCAGCCTTCCACAAAAGGCACACACATGCATGCACTCATACCTAGGGCAATTTTGAGAGTGTCCAATCCACCTACAGCATGTCTTTGGGATGTGGGAGGAAACCGGAGCACCTGGAGGAAATCCCCGTGACCACAGGGAGGACATGCAGACTCCGAACAGAAGGCACCCCAGCTGAGGATCAAACCAGAGAACCTCTTGCTGTGAGGCAGAAATGCTAACTGCTGCACCACCGTGGCAGCTGTAACCTTCATAAATTGACATGTTCTTTCATTTAGCATTGTTTGCAGGCTTGAAGGGCATTCAAGTAACACTGTTTCTGTAACGTGTGCATTAAAAACATCATCTTTGATCCATAAACCCAGCTTATGTTTAAAATTAGTTATAACATTCTAGCAGTATAAGGAAAGCAGTTCCATATTCTTGAAATAATCTAAGTAAAATATGTGCCTCTTAATGAACTCTTGCAAGTGTTAATTAGAAAGTCAATAGCTCTATGAGTTAAAGAATTATCATAGTTTTCAAGCTTTAATAAGGCCTTCAAAATCTCAATATTGTAAGCTTTGTAAACTAAGAGAAAGCATTATAAGCCAGGAACCCTGAATTTGTTTTCTAACTCTGATTATTATACAATGGGTAAAGTGAAATTCTCAGACGGCAGCAACCTCAGTAAAATTCTCAGTAACATGAAAGCTACCTCTTTTTTTACCACATAGGTGTCAGCAGGTATAGGACCAGTGAATCTCTGTCTAAGAAAGAGAAATATTGCCATAAGTGATATAACTGAATCATGACTCAGACTGCCTGCTGTTATCTCCAGTTCTTTTTAAATAGCTTTCACTCTTTTCCTTGCCACATACTGATGTCACGGACCGGTGGCACTACCTTCTTAGTGGCTAGAAGACTACAGGACACCTTTAATGAATCCTATTTTTCTGTCCTTGTCTTTGAACCTCTGTTAACTCTCATTTATATTTACAGCAAATGCTGTGTACAAGTGAAGCACTGCTGGTCCCTAATAAGTTCTAAATTAGTAACACTAAGCACATTTTATATATATATATATATATATATATATATATATATATATATATATATATTTATAATTACTGTATTACTGAAATCATATGTGAATTCTATAGCCAAATGATGATTGTAATTGCTGGAATTTCTGCCTATTTTGGAATATTTGACACTGGGCTGTAGCTGAAAATAAGATCAATGAAACTATCCCAGTTCAAAATGAAAATAAATAAGCAAATAATCCTCTACCAACAACACTGATCATGACCAAACTAGGTTTTTGTGAGTATCTCAATAGGCAACATTTGAAACTAAGGGGAGGAGCTAGATACACCCCTCTTCCCTTTCTCTTGCACTTCAACAGTTATCAGTAAATGCTTCTTGACTTTCTGCCTCCCCTCCACAATGAAAGACAACTGCATTATTAAGAAATGTTTTACTTGCAGTGGTCATCCACCATAAAGAAAGTCCTACATAATCCCTTTGGCAAGTGCTTGTTTGACAGCTCAGGGTTTATGTTCAGTTTTGCTACTGTGAATTTATTGTTGTCCTACATCACTGGATGTACCAGCAGGCATGTCTGGTCTCCACTCTTCAGTGGTCAGTCTTTGGATATTAGAGACGCACGTTTTTATTTTGGCACACACACGTTTTTATTTTGGGACCCTATTATTCACTGTGTGCATGCTTCCACCAACAGACTATTTAAGAGCAACGTTTGTAGGGTCAGTAGCATATAGATGGTACTCGGATCGTATCTCCAGTAGTCTTACTGTCAGTTCAGTTAAGAAGAAGGTTATGATGGTGCAGTGGTGCAGCGGTTAGTGTTGTCCCCTCAGAGCAAGAGGTTCTCCGGTGCGATTTTCAGCTGGGTGCCTTCTGAGCAAAGTTTGCATGTCCTCCCTGTGTCCATGTGAGTTTCCTCCGTGCGCTCTGATTTCCTCCCACATTACAAAGACATGCATCTGGAACATTTCTCCCCAGGCCTCCACTGAAAATCGGCCCGTTCCAAGTCAGACTTTCCCGGTTAACAAATGTTAAATAAATAATAAATAAATTACCTTTCTTGCCACTATTAGACCCAACTTAGCTCAGGTTGTTACCTTATTTTTTAACTGTGGTATCCATTAGCTGAAAATTGATTAAAGTGCTTATAACTTAAGTTTGATTTAAGATGACAGGCTGACACTAGGTTTCAGTCGTTTTTCTTTCTTTTTTTCTTAGGAATATTTCAAACATATGATACCTGATGTCATCTGAAGGCCTTTCTTTGGTGATACATGCTTTGGTTACTTCAAAACTGGACTACTGTACCTTTGGCTACCTGACTGTGTCTTTGGCCAATTAGTTTAGCGTATAATCCACAGCAAAACATATGTCCAGTGTACCTCAGTGTTAGTGCATTATTTCTCCGCCACAGATTCTGAACTGAGTTTCAACTACATTTCAAGGAACCCACAAGCTCCTGATCATGGAATACTTAGCAATATGTGACCTGTGTCCTTCTTATTTTAATGAGCTCCTTCTTCCCTATAGACTGATACACCCACTCTGCTTAGCCACTTTTGGTAGGCTAGCTGTTCCACAATGTAGCTCAAATCTTCTGGTGTGTCTGATTAATAGTAGCTCAGTGTTAAAACAGGTGTATATTTAATTGCCAAACAGAATGTTCTTTGAATGGCTGATCATCAAACAGAAATCAACAAACCTTCCTTTAATAGAAAGGTCATATCATCATAATGATTTATATCAAACAATGATAGCTGGCCAACATAAAGGAAGCATAATAAAGTACTGACTGGTAACTTAGCTATAAGGAAACCTGCCCTTTCCCCACTATAGTGCGGTCTTGGATTTGGTATATATAATTAGCAGGGGGTGTAAAGAGGAACATTAGGTGAGCACCAGAAAGTAGTTATGTCCCCACTAATTATATATATATATATATATATATATATATATATATATATATATATATATATATATATACCAACTCCGAGATTGTACTTCAGTGGGTAAAGGGCAGGTAACCTTATAGCTAAGTTACCAGTCAGTAAGTACTACATTACCCTTCTTTATGTTGGCCAACTAACATTGTTCGATGTAAATCATTATGATGATGTGGCCTTTTGATTAAAGGAAGGTTCAATAATTAGTGTTCATTAAACATGCTGTTCGACAATTAAACATAGACCCATTAAAACAGTATGAAATCAAGAGGTATTTCATTTAGGGCTCATTTTCTAAAAGCATATGTTTTTCTAGGATTGCTAGGTCACAGTTCCTTTGGTGTGCATTGCCTGTATAACTAATGCACTAAACTGTTATTGTATGTATTTATTAATTTATTTTTGGATTATGCATGCTAACTAAACTTCTGTAACATTAGAACTAAAAACGGTTTGGTGTTGTAAGCAGATAGTGGCTCAAAAGGGGGCGTAACTGATCTAGTCCTTCCATCTACTCATAACAAAACAAACAAATAAATAAAAATCACTTACTGGAGTGGGCACCAGCATATTAAAGCTTCATTTGTTTTATTTTCATTCCTTTATTAACCAATTAAGGCAACTAGATAGTGTCTGATTTCAGGGGCACCATCTGGTTGAGTGACTTCCTCAAAGTCTCCTAGTTTATGAGAAGATTGCGGGAATCAAACTCACGGCTAAAGGGTTAAGCTTATGCGCATCTTGTATTGTTATCTTTCTTGGCTGAGCTGCTCGAGTATTATTCTTGTAATAGATATGAGTCTTGTGTAAGTGTGAGAATGGACAATTATGGAGCAGGTCACTAAACACATTAATACTTTGATAGAACTATTTAAGAAAAGGCTAACTGACTTTTTTTTTTATTTCAATAATGCAGTTATATTGTCCAGCTATGATGGGCATTCTCATTTTCACAAGAATTTGTCACATTGCTAGTTTAATAAGTGTTATATTACTGATGTAAAAGGAGCTTTTAAGAAGTGAACAGAATCACAACATACACATTTATTGATGTCACCTAACATTGCTGCCAAAAAAAAAATCTGTCTTTCCTTTGTGAGGCACTAATCACTTGAAAGACATAAAATGAGCAAAGATCATATCCAATGTGAAAGTATCTGGAAAGAAAAAGCTGCAGTTCAAAGTCTATGTTTCAGTGTTAGAAATAATGGCTTGCTATGAGGAAAAAGTAACAGCTGCTGATTATTCGGTAAGATGTCCCGTGTTCTTTCTTTTTTTAGTTCTTCAGTTTGGTTTCACAACAATATTTGTGGCAGCCTTTCCTCTAGCACCGCTTCTTGCCTTGCTGAACAATATCATTGAAATACGACTTGATGCTTACAAATTTGTGACCCAGTGGAGGCGACCGTTAGCTCAAAGAGCGAAAGATATAGGTAAGAACTTCGTATTAGTTTTACATTTAGTACACTGAAGCTGATATTTGCAATAGTAACTCTGTGCATGTTTTCTTACAACAAAAAATGCAGGAGTTCACTTCTGAAAGAAATAATGAGTCGAGTACATGGCATGTTAAACACCACAGATGGTAATATTTAGTTTTTAGTATTACATTAATACTAGTATGATGAGGAGAGTACATATCATGTTAAACACTGCAGGTGGTTATATTTAGTATTACATTAATACTAGTATGATGAGTAGAGTACATATCATGTTAAACACGGCAGATGGTTATATTTAGTATTACATTAATACTACTATGATGAGGAGAGTACATATCATGTTAAACACTGCAGATGGTTATATTTAGTATTTAGTATTACACTAATACTAGTATGATGAGGAAAGTACATATCATGTTAAACACTGCAGATGGTTATATTTAGTATAACATTACTACTAATATGATGAGTAGAGTACATATCATGTTAAACACTGCAGGTGGTTATATTTAGTATTACATTAATACTAGTATGATGAGTAGAGTACATAGCATGTTAAACACTGCAGATGGTTATATTTAGTATTACATTACTACTACCATGATGAGTAGAGTACATATCATGTTAAACACTTCAGGTAGTTATATTTAGTATTACATTACTACTAGTATGATGGGTAGAGTACATATCATGTTAAACACTGCAGATGGTTATATTTAGTATTACATTAATAGTAGTATGAGTAGAGTACATATCATGTTAAACACTGCAGATGGTTATATTTAGTATTACATTACTACTAGTATGATGAGTAGAGTACATATCATGTTAAACACTGCAGATGATTATATTTAGTATTACTTTAATACTAGAATGATGAGTAGATTACTTATGTTAAACACTGCAGATGGTTATATTTAGTATGACATTACTACTAGTATGAAGAGTAGAGTACATATCATGTTAAACACTGCAGATGGTTATATTTAGTATTACATTACTACTAGTATGATGAGTAGAGTGCATAGCATGTTAAACACTGCAGATGGCTATATTTAGTATGACATTATTACTAGTATGCTGAGTAGAGTACATATCATGTTAAACACTGCAGATGGTTATATTTAGTATTACATTACTACTAGTATAATGAGTAGAGTACATATCATGTTAAACACTGCAGATGGTTATATTTAGTATTACATTACTACTAGTATGATGAGTAGAGTACATATCATGTTAAACACTGCAGATGGTTATATTTAGTATTACATTAATATTAGTATGATGAGCAGAGTGAATATTGTGTTAAACAATGCAGATGTTTATATTTAGTATTAAATTACTACTAGTATGATGAGTAGAGCACATGTCATGTTAAACACTGCAGATGGTTATATTTAGTATTACATTATGACTAGTATGATGAGTAAAGTGTGTATCATGTTAAACACTGCAGATGGTTATATTTAGTATTACATTAATACTAGTATGATGAGTAGAGTGCATATCATGTTAAACACTGCAGCTGGTTATATTTAGTATTACATTAATACTAGCATGATGAGTATAGTACATAGCATGTTAAACATTGCAGGTGGTTATATTTAGTATTACATTAATACTAGTATGATGAGTAGAGTACATATGTTAAACACTGCAGATAGTTATATTTAGTATTACATTACTACTAGTATGATGAGTAGAGTACATAGCATGTTAAACACTGCAGGTGGTTATATTTAGTATTACATTAATACTAATATGATGAGTAGAGTACATATCATGTTAAAAACTGCAGATGGTTATATTTACTATTACATTACTACTAGTATGATGAGTAGAGTACATATCATGTTAAACACTGCAGATAATTATATTTAGTATCACATTAATACTAGTATGATGAATAGAGTACATACCATGTTAAACACTGCAGATGGTTAAATTTAGTATTATAGTACTACTAGTATGACGAGTAGAGTAACATAGCATGTTAAATACTGTAGATGGTTATATTTAGTATTACATTACTACTAGTGTGATGAGTAGAGTACACATCATGTTAAACACTGCAGATGGTAATATTTATTATTACATTACTACTAGTATGATGAGTAAAGTGTGTATCATGTTAAACACTGCAGATGGTTATATTTAGTATTACATTAATACTAGTATGATGAGTAGAGTGCATATCATGTTAAACACTGCAGCTGGTTATATTTAGTATTACATTAATACTAGCATGATGAGTATAGTACATAGCATGTTAAACATTGCAGGTGGTTATATTTAGTATTACATTAATACTAGTATGATGAGTAGAGTACATATGTTAAACACTGCAATAGTTATATTTAGTATTACATTACTACTAGTATGATGAGTAGAGTACATAGCATGTTAAACACTGCAGGTGGTTATATTTAGTATTACATTAATACTAATATGATGAGTAGAGTACATATCATGTTAAAAACTGCAGATGGTTATATTTACTATTACATTACTACTAGTATGATGAGTAGAGTACATATCATGTTAAACACTGCAGATAGTTATATTTAGTATCACATTAATACTAGTATGATGAGTAGAGTGCATACCATGTTAAACACTGCAGATGGTTAAATTTAGTATTATAGTACTACTAGTATGACGAGTAGAGTAACATAGCATGTTAAACACTGTAGATGGTTATATTTAGTATTACATTACTACTAGTGTGATGAGTAGAGTACATATCATGTTAAACACGCAGATGGTTATATTTAGTATTCCATTACAACTAGTATGATGAGTAGAGTACATATCATGTTAAACACTGCAGATGTTTATATTTAGTATTACATTACTACTAGTATGATGAGTAGAGTAACATAGCATGTTAAACACTGCAGATGGTTATATTTAGTATTACATCACTACTAGTATGATGAGTAGAGTATATATCATGTTAAACACTGCAGATGGTTATATTTAGTATTACTTTAATACTAGAATGATGAGTAGATTTCTTATCATGTTAAACACTGCAGATGGTTATATTTAGTATTACATTACTACTAGTATGAAGAGTAGTGTACATATCATGTTAAACACTGCAGATAGTTATATTTAGTATTACATTACTACTAGTATGATGAGTAGAGTACATAGCATGTTAAACACTGCAGATGGTTATATTTAATATTACATTATTACTAGTATGATGAATAGAGTAAATACCATGTTAACAACTGCAGATGATTATATTTAATATTACATTACTACTAGCATGATGAGTAGAGTACACAGGATGTTAAACACTGCAGATGGTTATATTTAGTATTACATTACTACTAGTATGATGAGTGGAGTACATATCATGTTAAACACTGCAGATGGTTATATTTAGTATTACATTACTGCTAGTATAATGAGTAGAGTACATATCATGTTAAACACTGCAGATGGTTATATTTAGTATTACATTACTACTAGTATGATGAGTAAAGTGTGTATCATGTTAAACACTGCAGATGGTTATATTTAATATTACATTAATACTAGCATGCTGAGTAGAGTACATAGCATGTTAAACACTGCAGATGGTTATATTTAGTATTACATTACTACTCGTATGATGAGTAGAGTACATAGCATGTTAACCACTGTAGGTGGTTATATTTAGTATCACATTAATACTAGTATGATGAGTAGAGTACATATCATGTTAAACACTGCAGATGGTTATATTTAGTATTACATTACTACTAGTTTGACAAGTAGAGTAACAAAGCATGTTAAACACTATAGATGGTTATATTTAGTATTACATTACTACTAGTATAATGAGTAGAGTACATATCATGTTAAACACTGCAGATAGTTATGTTTAGTATTACATTACTACTAGTATGATGAGTAGAGTAACATAGCATGTTAAACACTGCAGATGGTTATATTTAGTATTACATCACTACTAGTATGATGAGTAGAGTATATATCATGTTAAACACTGCAGATGGTTATATTTATTATTGCATTAATACTAGAATGATGAGTAGAGTACTTATCATGTTAAACACTGCAGATGGTTATATTTAGTATTACATTACTACTAGTATGAAGAGTAGAGTACATATCATGTTAAACACTGCAGACAGTTAAATTTAGTATTACATTACTACTAGTATGATGAGTAGAGTACATATGTTAAACACTGCAGATGGTTATATTTAAAATTACATTAATACTAGTGTGATGAGTAGAGTACATAGCATGTTAAACACTGCAGATGGTTATATTTAGTATTACATTAATAACAGTATGAGGAGTAGAGTACATAGTATGTTAAACACTGCAGATGGTTATATTTATATTACATTACTACTAGTATAATGAGTAGAGTACATATAATGTTAAACACTGCAGATGGTTATATTTAGTATTATATTACTACAAGTATGATGAGTAGAGTACATATCATGTTAAACACTGCAGGTGGTTATATTTAGTATTACATTAATATTACTATGACGAGCAGAGTGCATATTGTGTTAAACAATGCAGATGTTTATATTTAGTATTAAATTACTATTAGTATGATGAGCAGAGTACATATCATGTTAAACACTGCAGATGGTTATATTTAGTATTACATTACTACTAGTATAATGAGTAGAGTACACATCATGTTAAACACTGCAAATGGTTATATTTAGTATTACATTACTACTAGAATGATGAGTAAAGTGCGTGTCATGTTAAACACTGCAGATGGTTATATTTAGTATTACATTAATACTAGTATGATGAGTAGAGTGCATATCATGTCAAACACTGCAGCTGGTTATATTTAGTATTACATTAGAACTAGTATGATGAGTAGAGTACATATCATGTTAAACACTGCAGATAGTTATATTTAGTATTACATTACTACTAGTATGATGAGTAGAACACATATGTTAAACACTGCAGATGATTATATTTAGTATTACATTAATACTAGTATGATGAGTAGAGTAACATAGCATGTTAAACACTGCAGCTGGTTACATTTAGTATTGCATTACTACTAGTATGATGTGTAGAGTACATATCATGTTAAACACTGCAGATGGGTATATTTAGTATTACATTACTACTAGTATGATGAGTAGAGTACATATGTTAAACAATGCAGATGATTATAGTTAGTATTACATTTATACTAGTATGATGAGAAGAGTACATATAATATTAAACACTGCAGATGGTTATACTTAGTATTACATTACTCCAATTATGATGAGTAGAGTAACATAGCATGTTAAACACTGCAGATGGTTATATTTAGTATTACATTACTACTAGTATGATTATTAGAGTACATATCATATTAAACACTGCAGATGGTTATATTTAGTATTACATTAATACTAGTATGATGAGTAGACTACATATCATGTTAAACAATGCAGATAGTTATATTTAGTATTGCATTATTACTAGTATGATGAGTAGAGTACCTATCATGTTAAACACTGCAGGTGGTTATATTTAGTATTACATTAATACTAGTATGATGAGTAGAGTACATATCATGTTAAAAACTGCAGATCGTTATATTTAGTATTACGTTACTACTAGTATGATGAGTAGAGTACATATCATGTTAAACACTGTAGATAATTATATTTAGTATCACATTAATACTAGTATGATGAGTAGAGTACATATCTTGTTAAACACTGCAGATGGTTATATTTAGTATTACATTACTACTAGTATGATGAGCAGAGTAGCATAGCATGTTAAACACTGCAGATGGTTATATTTAGTATTACATTACTACTAGTATGATGAGTAGAGTACATATCATCTTAAACACTGCAGATGGTTATATTTAGTATTACATTACTACTAGTATGACGAGTACAGTAACATAGCATGTTAAACACTGCAGATGGTTATATTTAGTATTACATTACTACTAATATGATGAGTAGAGTAACATAGCATGTTAAACACTGTAGATGGTTATATTTAGTATTACATTACTACTATAGGATGAAAGTTGTCCAAGACACAAGGGAAGTTTGATGCTCTTGGTTTGGGAGGAGGCGTTGTTGAATAAAGATCAAATGAGGAGATTGCATTCAGTTGCAACTCTGAAGTACCACAAGTGATGATGGGAGAGCCAAATGTCAGAGGAGTTAAGTTCCGTTTCACCTATGAAAGAAATCAGCCTTTGAGATTTTAAATGGACTCCTCTGATACAGCATTCAGAGGATAAGACTTTGCAGTGCTGGTTGTAGAAGCCAAAGGAAATTAAGTGTTGAAGTGCCTGTATCAGCAATTCCAACACAAAATGTTAGCGTTGCTGAGTAAGAGGAAAGTAAGGCAAGGTAAATGGTTGGGAAGCCATTTACTAAATTGAAACTGGAAGGAGGCTCTGACCAGAGGATTTTTATTGATTCATTCATTCATACATTCATTCATTCTTTCATTCTTTCATTCATTAATCAATTCATTAATTTGCATTTTCTTGACATCCTACTGGTTTGGGGTCAATTTTCAAGTGAGGCTCAGGGAGAAAAGTTTCAGTATATGCAAATTATGACAATATGGAAACAAATTATGCCATCAACATCACTTGTCTGCTGACTTTCTAAGGATCACAGTTGCTATGTTCAAAGGGCCATAGCGTCAGTTGTTGGAATTGCAGAATTGAAAGTGTGAATGTAGGGGGTATATACTAAGGTTGTGATACCTTGTAATGTTTTTCCTTCCACAAGATACAGCAACCTCAGTTTTAGTTTAAATAAGTAGGGGTACGAGGTGCAAAAGCTTCATGCAAAAAAATACTTTAAAAATATAGCAGGAAGTTTTTGAATGTACCACTATTTTTGAATATCGATGTACACGCATGCACAAATACATATATATAGTGAAGAATATATGTGCATGATAAGGAAGATTACAACAGTATGTCAAATCCCTTAATGTCAGTAATATATAAACAGCAGTGGTAAGAAAATAACAGGTACAAACATGCAAAATCTGAAGGTAATGCTACTCAATGCTAGAAGTCTAAACCTCAAAAATGCACTCTCTCAAGGCACTCCTAAAAATGGAGAATATCGATATCTGTGCAGTAACTGAGACCTGGTTCAAGGCTCCAGAGAGCACCCCTGCAATACCAGGCTACAACTCTTAACACACTTTTCGGCCACCAAACCAGGATCGAAACACTAAAAGTGGTGGAGTGTCCATATTCACCAAGGATATTCACACCACCAGGTTAGTTGCACAACACAATGCATCTGAAATTCTACAGGTGCAACTAACACTAGGTAAGACTGCAATCCAAATTTTGGCTTGCTACAGATCCCCCACCATGCCCCAAGATTCTCACTACACCTTTCTAAACATACTGGAAAATATTAATATACAACCAAACACCCTAATACTGTGCGATTTCAATTACACTGCCATTAACTGGGAAAACTATTCATGTACCAACACCTTTGCCCAACGGTTCTTGGAATTTATAAATTCCAATGCCCTGGATCAACTAATCCGTAGTCCCACCAGGGGTTCCAATATCCTAGACCTGGCCAACATGGGAAAGCAATGCTCCACACCTATAGACACCACCTCGTTGGTCAGGTCAGACTATAAGCTAATCACCCTTAACATCCACATCCCACCCCCACCCCCCAGTAAGGAAACCTCCATAAAAAACTTCTCCAAAGCCAACTTCATGCTACTCAAGTCAGAAGTTACAAACTTCATGATATCCATGCAGACGGGAACTGAAAGTTCGACTGCTGAGTCCTACACTAAGGCACTGTACGAGCACATCCACTCATGCATGAATCGTGCCATCCCAAATAGAACCAAGATGATCTCCTCCAAAAAAAAGGAAGCCAGTCTAATGGTCGCCTGCCATAAACAAACTTTACAACAAAAGGAAGAAACTGTTGCAGAAAAGAGTAAAATCCCAGGATGCAAAAAACTCCCTTACCAGCCTCAGTAAGAAACTGAGATCCCTCATAAAATCCTCTAAAGGTAGTTCCGAAAATAAAATTGCCAAAGATTCCAAAGACAACCACAAGGCATTCTATAACTATGTCAAGAATCTAAATGGCAATGCTCAGATCTGCTCTGAGCTACAACAGAATGGCATTAAATATACTGATCCCAAGGATATTGCCAATATCCTGGCAGATCGATTCAGTGCCAACTTCACCCCCCTCTCACCCTCTAAATGGCCCATCTCAATACTGGAAGATTGCCAAATTCCAGTAATAACGGCCACACAGGTAAAAAACACACTCTCCAAAGCTAAGAATACAGCATCCATGGGACCAGATGACATCCTGGGCTTTGTACTACATGAACTACAAAATTAACTGAATATCTTATGCTAAGAATTAGAAAAATCATGTTTCAGACTGACCAGTAGGCCATCTGGTATGTTATTTGGCTGCATAGGCATAATGTTCTTGCCTTAGATAGTGCCTTGAAAACTTGTTTGTGGGTGATTGGCATGTGTGGGGGTGGGTGGGTATGTAATCTCAGAATACTGGATGGGAGAAGGAGGTGAAGTTTGAGCTAAATTTGTCAGCTAGAAGATTGGCTAAGTCCTCTGAGTCAGGTCAGGTATGTGATACCACAACTAGGGTTGGGAGGGTGGCCTAATGGTTAAGGTGTTTGCCTTACAAACACAATGTGCAGGGTTTGAGTCTGACAAGTGATGATTAGCTAGGCTTAAAATGGCTCGCAAGGGCAGTTAGCTTGGTACAAACCTATGAACTATGAACTACTAGCTCTGCAGAGCACTGGACATTGTTTGTGACATTCTTAGCATAATTAAAGAAGGCTTGGTGGTTTCCTTTGCTTGGGTGGCTATATTTTAACTGATATCTGACTTTGGTTGATTTAATCAGGATTTAAAGTTTTGTTTAGTTTAGTAGGTGCATTTTTGGCATCTTGAAGGTTAAATTTATTTTTGTGCGCAACAATATTTTTTTTTGTTATTATTTCATTATAGACCCTGTCTATATTTGAGTTATACCACAAGGGTTTATTTTGAATTTGACATTGCAGTTATTTCTAAGGGGGGACAGATGCATCTATACAGCTATTTACATGTGTATAAAATTTGGCAGTGAAGGATTGTACATAAGCACTGGTGTCATCAGAATGGAAGGGGCTTTTGAATTTTGCCAGGTCATCACTCAGTTTTTGTAAATGAGCCTTTGCATAATCTCTGAACTACAAGGTAGTGGAAGATGTTTCAGTTTTTATGTGATTATCTGTGGTTTGATTGGACCTGGGGGGAAGTTATAACTGGGGGGGAGCAAAGCTGACTGTCATTGGTAAGGACCAAATGTAGAATTTATTGTCCCTGGTTGGGGTGCAAGCTAACTGGTCCGTTGAGTTTGTAATGATGAAATCCAGAAATCTCTGAACATACATGTCTGAGGATGTATAATTCTCCAGTTTATTGAGGGGTAGTTGACGTCTCCTAGGAGAATGGTATTTGGCTTAATACATAAGGAATTCATACTAGTTAAAAATGAGGTAAATCTGAAGGGGGACATAGAGTGGGTCCTAGTTACATATGATATAAAAATGGGTTTTGTTTAAAGTAAGTTGGGTGTGGAGGAGTTTCAGGTCACTACTGAATAACTAGCCCAGAGATTAAGTGTTTTTTTACGGATATGGAGGTGCCATAGTCTTTAGTGCCAGGTAAAAGGAGTGCCTATAAAGCTCCAGCTCAAATAGTAAACAGAAAGTGATTTATTTTATATTTGTTGTAACTGATCATTACCAGGAATTTTCACTTGATAGTGTTGCTTCACGTCACTGAATCCACACTTCTGTTAGTCATGTGATTTGGGGCAGTAAAGCTCTGTCACTACATTTCTGTGGTGCACTGAGAAAGCAGTATGACAAATATACTAATACACCTTATTATTTAAATATAAATAATGTTAGATTTTATTCATTTAATGTAACAAAAAGTGACTTTGTAGTTTGAAAACTATTATTTTATTTATCTTTTGTTGACAGGGTTAGTGGTCTTTTCCAGGGCAGACCTTCCCCAAGGTGGTATTTTTATACTACTCGGTAAAATATGGCCAGTGCATCAGGGAGCATCCCCTATTTTTCAGTAAGAACCATGGGATCTTTTACATCTCCCTGAGCTACCAGCAGTGCAAGCAGATGGGGCTTTGGTTTAGCATCTTATCTGAAGGTTGACACACTCAGGAGTACAGCACCTATACCCATTCCTTCTATTCTGTGTATGGATGCTCAGGATGTATGTGTTACTGCCTGCAGTTTTTCTGATAGTCAGTCAGCTGCCCCTAAAAAGGAAGATAGGATGTATACAGTTCCCCAGTCTTTTAAATGTTTACATTATTCCCAAACCTGACCCAGCAGCTATAGCTTAAGTAGATCCCACTGCTGTTAAACACTTAGTTCTAACTCCAATCCTACTCTTTCTGATAAGAATGGGAAAATTATTGATAGGTATGAGAAAAAGGGTATATTTCTGCAGCTTTGATTTTCAGAATTTTGAATTGTCATGCTCATATGTTAAAGCTTGTTCTGACAAATTGTGAAAGTATGAGGAATATCTGCAGTTTATTCTTGTGAGGAAAATCTGCTTTAAATAACTTAATTTCTTAGTTTTCTTCTAATGCACAGATCATTCACACCTCATTGCTTATAGTGTGTGTGTGTGTGTGTGTGTGTGTGTGTGTGTGTGTGTGTGTGTGTGTGTGTGTGTGTGTGTGTGTGTGTGTGTGAGACTCTCTCGATACTTCTTACAGGGTTATGGCTTGTATGGCTGCATTCTTAGAACCTCTTGAATGATGTTAAAATGAGATTTAAAAAAATGAGATTTAAAATTCTCCCTTGGATATAGATTTAGTGCTTGTCCCCTGTGCTGCACAGGTCATCAAAAAAGTGTGATGAAAAGGGCAAGCTGATCCAGGGAATCTCTTAAGATTTTTCAGCTCTCCTTTTCCAATTTTTCCAAAGGATTTTCTGTCTTATCATCCAATTTTGGCAAAAACACAGAATAAACTGTCTCATCAAAATAATGTTAAACAGACATTTAAGAAGAAATGGCAAGGGGGTTCCAAAAAGAAGTCTCAAACCTCCCATAGTCAAGAACGCTCCAAGTATGAATGACCTATTCAAGAGACATTTTGACCCCCTCCCTCCCTGGCACCATTTTTCTTCCAGAAGGTCTGAAACTCAGCTTTTCTCTTTGGTAACAGACTGATTCAGACAAATGGGTTCTGAAAACCATATATCAAAGCTATAGATGCCAGTGGGAGGAAATTCTTCCTTTTCCAGGGTGTCATTCCTCATTCTCTAGATCAGATTGTCTTATTTCCACCACGTCTTCATCACACGTTGTCTCAAGGAGTGATCAAACCAGTTCCTCCTCCCCAGGTGGGGAAGGGTTTTTATCCAAGAATGTTCCTAGTACCAAAGAAAGAAATTACTTCGAGACCAGTTCTGGATTTCTTTCCCAGACTTGTTTGTCATAGTGCTCTAATTCAAAATGATGTCACTTCACAGCCTGTTACCTCTTTTTCCTCTTTCAAGTTTCCTTGTAACACTAGACTTAAAGGATGCTTATCATCACACCCCTTTTTATCTAGACTGCACATGTTTCTTAAGGTTTTGTGTATCTGAATCATCTATGAACTATCCATTGTGCCAAGAATGTTCAGAAAGTGTCCAGCTCCAGTTATAGCATATGGCAGGCTACAGGGTATCCACATTTTTTTCATATTTAGATGACTTGCATATCTTTACAGATCCTTTTTCAAAGGAATCTATTTCTTTGGTGAGAGATCTCTTACACAAGCTGGGATTCCAAGGGAATGTTTAAAAGTCTTTCTTGACTCCTTTATACAAGATTTTGATCCTGGGATGTCAACTAGATAACACAGCTCAAAGAGCTTTTCTTCCACAGGAAGTAAATCTGTTTATCTAAATCTGTTTCTAAGGTTTTCCATGCAGTCTTTGGTCACTGAGAAGGAATAACTCAGGATTTCAGGTTTCACAACATCTACCATTCTCATGATACCACTGGCAAGACTCCACATGAGAAAGAGAGGGGGTATCTGAAACTTTTTTGGTTCACAGCATCAACACCCTTTATCTTTTCAAATCCTAGTGCCGGGATTTGTCAGAAGAGAAACCCTTGGTGGAGGCAACAGATGACCTTAAATCCAGATCTCTCATTCTCCCTTCCTGTTCCAAAGCAGTCAGTCACCTCAGATGCTTTGGACTTTGCTTGGGGAGCAGTTTCAGAAGGGATAAAAGTACAAGAGGTGTGGGACCCCATAAAGAGATGCAAGCACACAAATATCAAGGAGACGCTTGCCCTGATCGAGGCATTCAATTTTCTGAACTATCTTCCATCCCCAGGACCTCTTCAGGTGGTTACAGACAACACCACTGTCATGTGATACATCAAGAAACCAGGGAAAATTAGGTGATACCCCCTATGGAGACTATCAATGTTAGCTTAGGATAAAGCTTCACAGCACAGTCTCATTCTACAGGCATCTTACATTCCATCACACTAAAATTGTGTGGCAGACAAGCTGAGCAGGACACTCACAAATGAAAACTAGATTGGGGGGGGTCTTCCAAGATTTGTTCCATTTCTGGGGGAGTTCCTCAAATAGGCCTCTTTGCCTCTTGTCTGATAAAATCAACCGGCAAGTTTCTTTTCCAGGACTCCAAGCAAGAAGGCCTGGAAGACAGATGCCTTTTTTTTCCTTTGGACAGGGATGTTCTTGTATTCTTTTCCACCCCTTCCACTAATATCCAGGGTATTTCTGAAAATTCAGAATAAATCCACCAAGAACATTGTGGTGACTCCTTTCTGGCCCAGTTAACCATGGTGCTCCCTTCTTTTGGAAATGGCCAGGGGCAATTAACACAAGCTTCCTCACAGACTGAATGTACTCGCATAAGAACAAGGTTGTTTGATACACCCCCATATCAAACAGATTCAATTAACTGCCTGGAAGATAGGGTCTTAATTATTTTTGGGCATCTCTTGACTGAAGATATGCATCAGGTACTAACAGAGACAAAAAAGTGTGCTCCTACAGAATCGTGTATTACAAATGGAAACGGTTTCCTAGTTGGACCAACAACATAACTAGCGATTCAGGACTAATTGTTCTCTGGTTTTACAATATTTGTATGCATTACTATTCTATGGTCTTTCTTATTCTTCTATCAAGGTTCATTTATCAGACCTTTGTCTGCCAATGGACTCTCCTCTTTCAATGCAGTCTCATGTCAAAATGTTCTTGAAAGGGGTTTTGCATAATAGGCCTCCAAAAAAAAAAAAATGCCCCCTCCTTCCGATCTTAATTTTGTGTTAGAGAAGCTAACACTTGCTCCATTTGAACCACCTAATCTCACTGACTTGAGGTTCTTAACATGGAAAACAGTTTTGCTGATTGTTCTGACATCTGTTAGAAGAGTATCTGAGTTGCAGGCTGTTATGGTGAGTCAACCCTATTTCATAGAGAGTGGGTTTCTTTGAGAAAGTGTTTTTCCTTTATGCCTAAAGAGTATCTGAGTTTACTTTAAGCCAAACTATCCATCCCCCAATTTTCTTTCCTAAACCTAAAAATGAGGAAGAAAGGATGTTCCATACCTTGGATGTGCACAGCCAACTAAGGTGCTATATTGACAGAACTAAATTTTTCATCTCTTTCAATCAGTTGTTAATTTCTTATAAAGGTAAGAAGAAGGGACAACCTGTTTCAAAACAAACTATTTCCAAGTGGCTGTCTGTCTATTACCTTTTGTTTACTCGCCATAACCCTTAGATTGTACTGTTGCTAGATTTTTACAACTATTATTGTGGAATGTAAAATTTCAATTGTAATTCACTGTTAATGACTCTTAGACTGTACAGTTGCTAGATTTTATTATTATTGTAGAATGTAGATTTTTTTTTTTACTGTAGAATGCTGCATGAAGCAGTATGACTTCTTTGCTTTGTATGTGTACATGCTAATGTGTTTGTCATTGTTACTGGAACTTGTCTCCCCCGGCCTCCACTGAAATGGGGCTCTTTTTAGACCCAGTGGACTTCCCCAATTATCAAACTGAAATAAATAAATAAATAACAATGTTTTCCCAGGCGGGATTAAGCCCCACTCTACCAAGGCCTTTATTCCATCTATGGCTTTTTGTAAAGGATTGCTACTTAGTCTTCTGTACATAATTTAAAAAAGCACTATAAGCTTGATTCCTTCTATAGGTCTAGATCAAGCTTTGCTAGGACCATTCTCCAGGGTCTCCTGGACTCCACTCCTTCCACCTCCCAAATGTAGTTAGCTGAGATAATCTACCTATATAGTTAAGACTACTGCAGCAGTGATTAATATGATGAAAATAATACACTTGTATAAGTTAAACCTACCATAACAGTAGATGTTTAAATGATTATCACTGCAGTAGCTGCTCCCTCCCTCCCTCCATACTCCTTGTTTGTGTGTTTTTTATGCCAGGGTATGGATATTTATTTTTTATTGTTCCTAGCATTGTCCTTTCAGGGCTCAGTCTCCCACTCTCTACTGTCAGGAAAGCTTTGAAGGGCTTCACACTGAAATTTGTTTTTTAGTCAGCTCAGCTTGAGCTAAGTGATAGTTTGGGCATGTGGAAGGTGTCCTGAAACATGAAATTCCCTGTGCATCAGTTTCCTGAAGCACAAGAGGTTGAGAAATAGACCACCAGTCACAGTTTTCCATAGAAAATCACTGCCGATGTGATTTCTAAGTAGGAGTCAGCACTCATTTCCTTCTTTGGGAGATTTCTGTCTTCTTTGAGTTGGTACAACCATGGTGTTGGGATATATATACATACATACATACATATATATATATATATATATATATATATATATATATATATATATATATATATATATAAGTCTGAGGGAGTGATCCACATGGCCATCACATTGGGGGTGTGCAGAAGGGCTGTGTCCCAAGTAAAAAAATAAGCACTTGCTGTTAACATTTTTTCACCTTTCTGTATTTTTGGGCATTAGCTTTTGCCATTTCTGATGCCTGGGGTTTTGCCATATGACATGTCATAGTGTAACCATTATTCTCAGACATGACTATTAACAAATGCTGCAATGAGTAAATGCAGCTAAAATAGGCATAATCTACTTATTATGGAAATAAAAGTTTGGGGTGGGCAATTTAGAATCTTTAGATAATGTCATTCAAAACAATTCAGATGCATTCAGTATTAAAATAATTTAAAAAAATGTGTGCATGAGTTGCAGTTGTATTAAGACAGCAAAGAAAACATGTAAGCATCTTGTTTGTTAATTAAACATATAAAAGGTTCAGAATTATATTTAACAGCTACATTAACAGCCGGTACAGGCTATAATACAAGCTGGACATGAATAATAACAGGAAATGCCATAAACATTTTGATTGTAACTTTTAAGTTTGCTTTCATAATTAAATAATTTAGAGAACAACATTTATAATTAAGCTAACAGGCACATTTCCAAATCTAGAATTCAGAAAAGCCTAACAAGCTGTATAATCCTATTTACAGCAAGCATATACAGTACATTAAGCGCAAGTAATTCAGAGACCATTATACCATTACAAGACAACAACCTAAAGTACGGATAGAAATCTCACTGGCAAAGCCACAATTAAATGTGACAGTGTGAGGGTACAGCTAATGTCAATTAGCTCTGTACTGTCCTACAACAATGTTGTCTGCATCTCAATAGCATGGCAAAGGAATTCAGAGAATTGCTCTAGCATACTGTTTGGAGAGCAAAGCAGAAAAAGTGTTTGCCATCTTTTGAAGGCATACAACCATTCACTTCAGTGGAAGGCTCAGAGCTGATAGCACCATGGAAGGTAAACGGTGTGTGTGTGTGTGTGTGTGTGTGTGTGTGTGTGTGTGTGTGTGTGTGTGTGTGTGTGTGTGTGTGTGTGTGTGTGTGTGTGTGTGTGTGTGTGTGTGTGTGTGTGTGTGTGTGTGTGTGTGTCTGTGTGTGTGTGTGTGTGTGTGTGTGTGTGTCTGTGTGTGTGTCTGTGTGTGTGTGTGTCTGTGTGTGTGTGTGTGTGTATCTATAGGAGCTTGATTTTATCTGTACATAGATACATACATGTTTAAAGCACGGGCATTAATGCCCTTCTAGCTTGCCAATATACCAAAATACTTATTCCCATAATAAGTGTCCAGGCTGTTCTTAAAAATATCTAAACTAGCACTTGCTTTAATGTAATTTGGTAGTCTGTTCCAAGCATCTGCTGCTCTGTCAGAGAGCCAATTAGTACACTTCTCATTCCTATAGACTCTTCTACCTAGGTTGTCTGATGATTCTCTAGTACTTTTTGATAACCCCAAACATTCCCAGAGGTAGTTGTCCCTAAATGCCCTATATACCTGAATACGATCTCCTCTTAAATATCTGTAAGAGACACTGTACATGTTCAGATATTTTAGTCTTTCATAATAACTTATATTTTCACATCCATGGATGCCCTTGGTATATTTCCGCTGTACTCTTTCCAGTTTATTCATGCTTGTTTTCCTATAGGGTTTCCATATTGTTATTCCATACTCAAGTGTGGGTCTAATGTAACTAACAAACAATGGCTTCATTATGTTTATTTTCCTAGACTTTATAAATCTTTTTATGCAACCTATAGTTCTATAACTATCATTAGCCAATTGGTTGAAATGATTAGAAAAACTCATAGCTGAATCTACCCATATACCCAGGTCCTTAAACGAGTCTACAGTTTCAATCACTGTGTGCTGTATTAAATATTCACCTTTCAGTTTATGTCTCCCAAATCTCATATCCTTAATTTTTGATGTATTTATCAACACATTCTCCTGTGCCCAAATGATCAATTTAGTCAAATTATTTTGCAGACGTGCCTTATCTGTAACACTTGTAATCAGTTTACCCAATTTCAGGTAATCAAAATATAGACTGTAGAGCACCTCAGATGAAAAAGTAAGGTCTGAAAGATACAATCTAAGCATGTAAGGGCCTAGTACAGTGCCCTGTGGGACACCTTGACAGTAACCAAGGATTACACCTGTCTAGTTGGTGTGTGATACTTGCCATGTCCTATCTGTAAGCAATGCAGCTATCCATCTTATCAACAGTACATCAATACCTAGTTGTACTAATTTATTGATCAGTGTATGACCCTGTCAAATGCTGAAGTTAAATCTCTATAAATCACATCACAGCACAATGTTTCATTCATAGCTGTTATTATATTCTTATAGAATATCATGTTACAGGTGGTAATAGATCTATTTTCAACATATGCATGCTGATATATGGTTTCAAGTCCCAACCTATCTAGTTCTGACAATACCTTATCCAGTATTACCTTCTCCATTATTTTTCCACAACATGAAAGTAGACTTAAGGGTCTATATGATTCTGGGTTTGTCCTACTCCCCTTTCCCTTAAAGACAGGTTTAATAAGTGCTGGTCTCCAGTCTTGAGGAATCTCCCCATATTTATATGACCTACTGAATAATAGATATAATGGTAGTGTAAGTTCTTGCTGAAGTCTTCTCAGGTCATTGTTACTTATTCAGTCTCCTCCCTGTGCTTTGTTTGGATTCAGTTTGCACAGTTCTTTTTCAATATAATCTAATTTGATTCCAGTATCTGGGGTTACCTGGGTGTCACTAGGATAACTTACCACCCCTTTTGTGGACCCAAACTGTTTTGCATAAGATTTTGTAAATATATTTATAATCTGTTGTGTCTGAAAATACATTTTAGAATCTGCACACATTTTATCAGTTTGTATATCTTTATTCCTTCCACATCTTATGTATCTATAAAAAGGTTTCCTATTATGCCTAATATCTTTATATAAATTTTCTTCAAATTTTTCTTGATCTTGTCTAACACTATGCTTAATCTGTTTGTCCAGCTTGTTTATTTCAGTTTTCAAAGTTGTAATTCGACCTCTCTTCCATTTCATATATTTTTTGTCTCTCACCTTAATCGGATATCTTGTTCTTATGGAAATATACCCCCCTGATGTTGCGTGCCTAGATCCTGATGTTAAACATTTTTTTTACTTTTTGCACTCAAACAATTTTTCTTTCAAAACTTTCCACATTCCATCTGCAGTTTTTCCACTGAACACCTCACTCCAGTTAGTTTTATATAGTGACTGTTTTGCTTCCCTATAGTCTGTAATTAACATTTTGTGCATTGGCTTAGATTTCAGTTTGGCAGAATTATCTAGCAACAATTTAACCTTAATAACCCCATGATCACTGCGCATCAATGGTGGTAAAATGTGACTTGAAGTTACAGTAATTTCTTTGGGAACACAAACAGTATCTAATATATTCGGTCCCCTGGTAGGTTTTATTTTTTGCATCTGTTGTTCCTGAATATACTTTGTGGATAATTTCTTTACTAACATTGTTGAATCAATATCATTCCAGTCTGTCTCTGGTAAATTTAAGTCACCAGCTAATATTATTTTTCCTTCCTGTGTTTCATGTAAGAAATTTATGAATTCCTCTAAGTCATCTCCACTTGACTTTGGTGGTCTATACACTCCAACAATTGTTATATGTTCCAGGGTTGTCTTTATTAAAACAGTTACACAGTCTATAATATTGGCATTATCATTGAGCATGTAATAATCACAGGTCTCAAAGCTGTCTTTAATCCCTATCATAACACCTCAACCTGATTTTTTTGTTAGAATGTCTTTTACAGTAAAAACATTTATACCCGGTCGGAATTAGTTTCCAGTCATTGTTCTTTAACCATGTTTCACAAACAATAACAACATCAATCTTGTGGGAACTTAGCAAATTTTCTAATAAAAAAACTTTATTATTAATTATCCTAGTATTAACAACCATCAGAGATGCATCAAATGTTGCTATCTGTGAACTGTTACATTTTTGACCTGCAAAAATCCTGGCTAGTGTTTGTCAAATATTGCAAAATATCTGCTGCAAAAATTCTCTTCCCTGATCTAGACAAATGCACACCGTCCTGTATGAACACGTGTGCCCCAAAGAAGGCTTGGATGCTCTACACATTTCCATTTTTTTAAAACAGGACATATTTCCATGTAGGTGTTTATATGACTATCCTTTCTATAGGTGATTTGTGAAAAATATGTCCTAACACCAGTACAAGCTATACTATCTAGGAGGGCTGTCAGTTCCCGACTAACAGTCAGAGAATCTTTGTTGGTGACATAATTTGTACCAACATGAATAAAAACAGATCCATACTTCCTTACATTAAGGCATTCCAAGGCTTGTTTCAAATCTTCTATTTTTGCTCCTGGCAAGCATAACACTACTCGATGTTCATTATCATCTCTTCATATATAAGTATCAGTTCCTCTAATAACTGAATCTCCAATTACAAGAATATCTCTGCTGACCATCTCTGAAGAATCTTCAGCTTCTAATACAGTCATTTCTGCTCTATCAATTGTTACGAAGGCTAGATCTTCATCACTATTAGTCTTATTAATTCCACTGTTTTCATTGTGTATTAAATTCTTATCCAGCTAATATTGTAAATCTACAGCTTGAGCCATGTAGTCACCATCTGTCTTTCTCTTCTTTTTTCTTACAGTAATATTTTTCAATCCTTCCACGTTCAGTTTTGATTTCTTCCTTTTCACCTGCCCCTTGCCTCTTTTTTCTACCTTTTCCATTGGAAAGGTGATGCCTTTTTCTGTAGACTGAGGGTTTTCTGATAGACAGATATCTTCATTCCCTGTAACCGGTGTGGTACATAACAAAGCAGAATCCTTTTTACTATGTATTCTCTTTCCTTTAGTCATTAGTCAGTTTCTTTTTCTTCCTTGTTATTTGTTGAGAACTTCTTCCTTTCTTTCTTTTTTGTTTCCTTCTAAACAAACTGGATCCTCAGATTGCTGAGTACTTGCATCCACAATTCCATAGTTCTCAGGGGCATCATCATGTTTCATAGGAGTTGAATGTTCTATGCAGAAGATAGATGCACCATTTCCTAAATCTATTCTATTTGTTCTATGCCTAACATTATTTAGTTCATCAGTCCAGTCATTAATATATGATACAACAGTTCTCCAAGCCATGTGCAATCATCATCATTAAGTCGAGATTTGGTTCTAACAATGGTAAGCAAATCATCCAACTTTTGACACAAGGAAGAAAGATTGCCAGTGTTATCAGCTGTTACCTTTAAATATGCATAGCATTTATTACACTGTACAAGATACTTGTGCATCAGCAAAGTGTTAATTGCATACTCATTTAAGGACTCCATATTCAGCTTTAAATGAATAAAATATTGCAAAGGAAAACAATTAGACAAAGTCAGTAGCAGAGAATTCAAAGGAACTTAACTCAACTTCTATGACAAAAATTATACCAGCAATATCCAACTAAATAATAAAATACAATAAAGTTGTTCTGACCATACAAGTTCTACCAGCCAGACAGAAGTTCATAGGTTCATAGGTTCATAGGTAGGTACTAGGCTATTGGCCCTAGGGCCTATATAAGCCTAGCCAAAAGGTACCCTGGCTTTCGCCACCCAAGAAAATCATTTTCCTGTGCCACTGTCGAGCAGAGCCACAGAAGTGATCCCCGGGGTGAATTTCCTATCTCCCATCCAATCATCAAGATTTTTCTTGAAGATTGCTAATGAGGAGATTTGTTTGATATAGATAGGCAGTTTGTTCCAGAGTATGGGAAGTCTCTGGGACAGGAATCTATCCCTCTAGCATGTTCTGTTTATTGTGGTGACAAGGTTTAGGTCCCTAGAGTGTGTAGCTCGGAGGGATTGGGATTTCTTTAAGTGGAGCATGTCTAAAAGCTCTGGGTTTGACATAGCTTTGTGTGTTAGACAGAGATCGCTTCTGAGTAGGCGATATGTGACGGAGTAAAGCTGCAGTTTTTTGAGTCTGTCTGCGTAGGGCATCTGTTTGAGGCCAGTAATCCTCTTTGTGAGGTATTTCTGTGGCCTTTCCAGTTGTTGTAGATGTCTTGTGAGGTACATAGTAAAAGGGGCATTGTACTCTATAATGGGCCTAATGAGTGACGTGTAGAGGGGAACAATGACCTCTTTTTTCCTGGATGAAAAACATTTTGTGATGAGGTGTGCCACGTAGAAGGATTTCCTAACTACTGCGGCGATGTGATTATCAAAGGAGAGACTACTGCCCACCTGTGTCCCAAGGTCTCTTATCACACTTTCGGTGTTAAGCAGACTACCGCCTATGTGGTAGTTCATGGGTACAGAGTTTTTACCAAAAGGGATGACAATGCACTTTTTGGCATTGAGCTTGAGGCCATGGCTTTGACACCAGGCATCTGTCTTAGCGAGGCCCTTTTGTCGGATGTCCACATCTTTTGGAGTTTTGATTATGGCTCCTAGTTTGCAGTCATCTGCAAACTTCATTAGCCAAAGACCTTCTGTGTTGGCCTGTACTTCAGAGAAGTAGATACCATACAGGAGTGGACCCAGGACTGAACCCTGTGGTACTCCACTTGTCACTGGTCTGAAGTTGGATTTGGAGTCTGCTGCTTTCACAGTGTGGGTTCTGTCAGTGAGCCAGTTGGCAACCCATCTTGTGACATAGGGATTTATACCTAGTTTAGTGAGTGTATCTATAATTCCAGAGTGGGGGATGGTGTTGAAAGCCTTGGCGAGATCTAGATAGGTTGTGTGAACCAACTTACCCTCATCTACGGCTTTGGTGACTGCTTCAAAGAAGTCTATCAGGATTAGGAGACATGATCTGCCATTTTACAAACCCGAACTGGGTGGGGTCCTGAGTTTGGAGATTACCACTGTCATTGTTTATAAGTTCCATGATGATACGTTCCATAGCCTTGCAGACCAGGCTCGTTAGGCTAATGGGGCGGTAGTTTCCAGGGTCTGTGGTGGCTCCCCCTTTGTGGAGTGGGATAACCATTGCTGTGCGCCATTCAGTGGGCACATAGCCTGAGGTGAGGCTATGATTGATCATGGTACTTAGGTGGGGTGCCAGTTCGCTCTGTAGTTCATGTATAACACAGCCTGGGATGTTGTCAGGTCCCATGGATGCTGTGTTCTTGGCTTTGGATAGTGTGTTTTTTACCTGTGCAGCCATGATTACAGGAACTTTGCATTCTTCTGGTATAGAGATGGACCCTTTAGGGGATGACAGAGAGGTAAAATTAGCACTGAACCTATCTGCCAGGATGTTGGCAATATCAGTTGGTTCTGTATATTTAGTGCCATTGTGCTGTAACTCAAAGCAGATCTGAGTGTTGCCATTGAGATTCTTGACATAGCTATAGAATGCTTTGTGGTTGTCTTTAGAGTCAGTGTCAATTTTGTTTTCATAACTAGCTTTGGAGGATTTTATGAGGGATCTCAACTTCTTACTGAGGCTGACCAGGGAGTTTCTACAATCATGGGATTTTACTCTTTTTTGCAACAGTTTCTTTCTTCTGTTGTAGAATTTGTTTATGGCAGGGGACCACCAGATTGGCTTCCTTTTTTTGGAGGATAGCATCTTGGTTCTTTTAGGGATTGCACGATCCATGCACTCGTGTAAGTGCTTATAAAGTGCATTTATGTGGGATTCAGCAGTCATACCTCCATTGTCCATCAGCATGGGTGTCGTGAAGTTTGCCACTTCCGTCTTAAGAAGCGTAAAGTTGGCTTTGGAGAAAATTTTTACTGTGGTTTCCTTAATGGGTGGGGTGGGGGTGGGATGTGGATGTCTAGGGTGATTAGCTTGTGGCCGGATCTGACCAATGAGGAGTTGACTTCTGGTATGGAGCAACGGTTGCCCATGTTGGTGATAACCAGATATAGGATATAGCTGCCCCTAGTGGGGGTGTGGATAATTTGATCCAAGGCATTGGAATTTATGAATTCCAGAAAACGTTGAGCACAAGAGTTGGTACTTGAGTATAGTTTTTCAGTTAATGGAAGGGTAGTTGAAATCGCCCATTATTAGGGAGTTAGGTTGTACCCTAATATTTTCCAGTATATCAAGAAATGAGGAGTGGGAATCCTGGGGCATGGTGGGGGAACTGTAGCAAGCTACAGTTTGGATTGTTGTCTTGCCCAGAGTTAGTTGCACTTGGATAATCTCGGATGCATTATGCTGAGCAACTAGCCTGGAGATGTGGATATCCTTAATGAATATGGACACGCCTCCACCTTTAGTGTTTCGGTCCAGGTTAGGTGGCCGAAAGGTGTGGTATGAGATATAGCCTGGTAATGCAGGGGTACGCTCTGGAGCCTTGAACCAGGTCTCTGTCACTGCACAGATGTCGATGTTCTCCATTTTAAGGAGTGCCTCAAGTGAGTGCATTTTGTGGTTTAGATGTCTAGTTGTAATTTATAAACAGCCAACAAAAAAGACCAGGGATTCCAATCGACTGAAAGGATGTGCCGCAGCAAACTCACTCACAATTCTGTAATCCATGCTGTACAAATGGTAAAAACTCGAGCACCACAGCAATGATGGATAATTTTATTCTATAAAGCACAAGTGAAACACAAATTAACCTAGGTTTCGTCCGATATGACGAACTTCTTCAGAATACACTCTGCAATAGATTTCACAACTTAAATACACAGATCACACCCCAATTAATGTATATTAACTAATTGATGCAATAAATAAAATTCCAACTTACTAATCAATAAATGCGTAATTGTAAAAACCTAATTGATGCATTACACTAAAATAAATGTAAATATGCTTGACATTAAACTAATATATATAAATATAGTACATTGTATGTGAGTATGATATGAATTATCAAACCATCCATATCATTGTGTATAAAACAATAATATAAAACAACAATATAAAACTAACTCACTAAATATGAACTGCAACCCTTATACCACACGTTGTTGAACGTATGTGTTATACTAAATCAATGTTAAAAATACTATGAAATATAAATGTATATACATATATATAAATATAAATATGAATATTGTAAATATAAATGTGAATTAAGATTTAAATCAGAACATCAGTCAAGATCTTTTGTTCGAACAACATTACACGAACTATATTCATATTATTCGCGATGTTGATTCTACTTTTGACATTTTATTCAACAAAAAGCATCTCAAAATTTTAAGGGACACTAAAAGGTATGCAATTGGGGATATTTATCCCAAATCCAAACGTCCCGACCATCGTCATGGCAACAACAACAATGTGGTTCATGAGGGAATTGGGCAGGAAGTTGGTGACATCACTTCCGGTAACGAATGCAACGACAACAATGACTCTTGTATAGACAATGGTAGCCCTATTGATGAAGGATTACGGCGTTCAGAGAGACTTATAAACCGAGGGCAAACAAATGCAGGAGACGATTATATGAATATGGGGGCTCGACCTAAGAAGGATTTTTTATATACAAAAAATCCGAAGAATGCTTGGAAAGTGCGCAGGTAACTAGTGGACTTTCAACTACAACCACCACTAATGGAACTCTATTGGACAACTACAGGACGAACAGTAGAGTTTCTATAACATTGGAGGGACGGGTTGGACATACTCATAATGGTCGGTGTTCCATCCATGATGGTTTATTGGATACTTTTATACCAACAGTGATTACTCAATATTGTGAGCTTAATGATGAAATGCACAATATACGAATTGTTGATGGCCCTGTCAACCATGTTGTTTCTTCTTCTTCTCATGAATTGAATATGGACAATAATAATGTTTTTGCTGAAAATTCTAATAATTGTCCCTCTAATAATATTGATGGCCATAATAGTAGTGTTTTTAAAAGTACATATGATGAGAGATTACTTACACAGTTTTCACATGGTTATGAGGGAGATCATACATTAATGAACCTTAGTGTATATGATTACTTAAATCATGATGAGGTGTGTATTAATTCTGAGACTAACAGTGGGGTAATTTCAGATTTGGTGAATTTTAATGATGTAGTGTGTTCAGACTCAATTATTCATTCAAATGCATCTTCAACATTGGATGACAATTTTATTCACATTGATTTTTCAATTGACTTGGACCCTGACAAATACTTAGATGAAACAAATGAATGTTTTCATAATGTGAGTATTGAGGGAACAAATAGTGAATTTTTAAGTAATCCAACAATTGTAACCAACAGTCAAGGAGATTTCAAATTGTTTAGTTATTCAAAGATTGAAATGGACAGTCAACATGTAAACCTCTTTTCAAGAGGTTTCAATTTTATTCCATGCCGTAAAGGTAAATTAGTTAATTCTCTTATAGATTTAAAATTATTTACCAGAAAATTAAATTTAAGGACTTTTTTCAAGAATTATATGAACAACGAGAATAGGCACACTAACAGTAGATTGACCAAACCTAGTGTTTTTAACCCCCCAATGAATGACAAAGTAGCTTTATTTGAAAGATTAAGTGAGATTGACATTAGAAATTTTCATTAACATTATAGGAAACCCATACATACCAACATGTCACAACATGAACACGCTACCTTTGATTATATACGTGGTCTTACGGACATCAGGATTATGAGGCCCGATAAAGGTAGTGGGGTTGTGATAACAGATAAAGGTGACTATATTTCCTATATGACCACAATGTTACTTGGTGACTCATACACTGAGGTAAGCCTAAATGAGATTAATATTGCTCATAAAAAAATCGACTTATCACTGGAAGACATGTTACTGCAAGGTGAAATTCTAGAAGATGAATACAATTTTTTGAAAAATTATTATCCTGTAATAAGTGGTGTTTTTGGCATACCCAAGATACATAAAGGACTCAATAATCTGCAGTTTAGACCAATAGTAGATGGAAAAAGAAGCAAAACTTGCTTTATCAGTCGATTTTTAGACCATCACTTTAAAATGGGTATGGCAAAATTTCCATATATCACCAAAGACTCGTGGGATTTTTTAAGGAGGATGAATGAATTCAGTATGAAAGATGGTTACATTTTTGTTACAGTGGATGTGTGCAACTTATTTACATCCATTCCACATGACATTGGTTTGATTTGGCTTGAAGAACAACTTTTTGAAACCAAAGTGTATGAGCAAAGTAGAATTAACACATTGATTAACCTAATGGACATTGTGTTACACAACAATTTTGTGTTTTTTGAGGGTAACTATTACCAACAGATTGATGGTGTGGCCATGGGGGCAGCCTGTGCCCCCATGTACGCCAACCTTATAATCACCTACTGGGAATACAACTATGTATTCAATAGTAACTTTTATGAGCATATTAAAATGTATTTTAGGTACCTGGACGATATTTTTATCGTCTGGGATGAAGATCAAGGAGCATTAAATTCCTTTCTCGAATACATCAATAACAATGTGCATTTCTTGAAGTTCACACATAACATCAGTTATGAAGATATTACCTATTTGGATGTCCAATTAACATACAATAGAGTCAGTGGTGTTTTAAAATCTAACATATATAGGGAATCCACTTTTTCAAATTCCTACCTTCATTACGACAGCTGGCACCCAGACTATCAGAAAAAGGCTGTTGTTAAGGGCCAGATGGTCAGGGCGGCCAGGATGACAAGTGATGAGGGGGATTTTATTAAGGAATTGGAATACATGGCATCTATGTTTTCCAATAGGGGATATCCTAAACTTCTATGTGACAAAGTTTTATATGAAGTTAAAAATAAGAGGCACATAGGTGTTTACCAAGCTATACTATGCCATGGTTACTTAAATGACAAAACTAATAAGAATAAACCAGTCCTCAATCAGTTACCTTTGTATATATCTGTTTTTGATGACTCTTTTGAAGCTATTAAAAATATTATTAATAGGAATTGGGGGTTATTGGTCAATGATAATGCTATGGGACATATATTTCAGGGGCAGCCCAAATTTGTTTACAAGAAAGATTTGTCTTTTAAGGAATTCTTTGAAAAAGATATGAATTGTAATGGGATTAAATCTAACAGGCCAGTTGGTAACTTTAAATGTGGAAGATGCACAGTATGCACACACATAAGATGTACAGGTGATAAACTTGTTGTTAATTCCTATTATATCAACATCTTAGGCCACTTCAACTGTTACACATCCAATGTTATATATGCTGCATTATGCCAAGATTGTAAAGCATTTTATATTGGCAAAACTAGCAGACGATTTAGGGATAGAATTAAGGAGCATCTGCTAGATATGCAACATATGAAAACCACCAATGCTCTTGCTAGACACACACAGTTGAATATCAATCACACTTTTAAATTTTGTATTATTCAACATATGGAGTATGACGCATGGGGCAGAAATACCAAATACGATCTAGATGTTCATGAATTGAAGTGGCAGATACTTTTGGATGCATACAACTGGCCTGGTTTGAATGAATTTTGTAGCATTAAACCCATTTTAAGAAACAACAACATTAAGGGTAGAATGTAATACATGATATATTATTCATCATTTCTAGTAAACTGTTTGTTATTGGTATACATTTTATTCATTCATTCATTTTTCATTACTCATTTATACATCTTTTTATTATTTATTTTCCATTATTTATACAATGTTAATAACAATTATCATTTGTACAGAATTTATGAAACAGTTTTTATTTGTTAATTTTCATATACTATTTACAAAATTTATACATTTTATGTATCATATATATTAATTCACATTTATATTTACAATATTCATATTTATATTTATATATATGTATATACATTTATATTTCATAGTATTTTTAACATTGATTTAGTATAACACATACGTTCAACAACGTGTGGTATAAGGGTTGCAGTTCATATTTAGTGAGTTAGTTTTATATTGTTGTTTTATATTATTGTTTTATACACAATGATATGGATGGTTTGATAATTCATATCATACTCACATACAATGTACTATATTTATATATATTAGTTTAATGTCAAGCATATTTACATTTATTTTAGTGTAATGCATCAATTAGGTTTTTACAATTACGCATTTATTCATTAGTAAGTTGGAATTTTATTTATTGCATCAATTAGTTAATATACATTAATTGAGGTGTGATCTGTGTATTTAAGTTGTGAAATCTATTGCAGAGTGTATTCTGAAGAAGTTCGTCATATCGGACGAAACCTAGGTTAATTCGTGTTTCACTTGTGCTTTATAGAATAAAATTATCCATCATTGCTGTGGTGCTCGAGTTTTTACCATTTGTACAGCGTGGATTACAGAATTGTGAGTGAGTTTGCTGCGGCACATCCTTTCAGTCGATTGGAATCCCTGGTCTTTTTTATTGTCTAGTTGTAATTTCTTTATGTTGCACGCGAAGATGTTCAGTATCTTCTGCTCACTATAGCTCGCAGTCACACCTCCTTTTAACAGTAAAAATAAATAAAACTTCTCTTACCAGTCAACTCCACAACAAATCACAAACCAAGACAGGATTGTTTTGTTATGCTCAGAATTTTGCTCTCTGCAGTCTGTGTAAATTTATAGCTGTCTAGGCCCCTTTGGGTGGCTAGAGCTTGCCTGTCTTAAACCTATCCCTTTCTCACAACCAGCAGTGAAATTAAAGGTAAACCAACAAAATATGAATCAAAGTAGAGCTTGTTAATAAGCACTCTTCCTACCTACAAACAGTTAAAATAGTGATAACAAATGCGATATAAATTCAAATAAAATTGCTCTTACCAGTGAACTCCACAACAAATCACAAACCAAGACAGGATTGTTTAGATATGCTCAGAATCTGTATGGATGTCTATGTGTAGATGTGTGGTTGGGTGTCTGTGTACATATATGTGTGGAGGTATGAGTGTGTGTCAGTGTGTTTGAAAGTGCCAGTGCAACTTGTGTTGCATGGGCTGGTATTAGAAACACTAGCACTGTTGTGTCTAACACGGCAGAGTTCAATTCACAAATGTGACAATGAGCTGCTAATTTAACTATTGCTCCTTGTGGTTTCATCATGTCTGCCAGTCATAGGTTATCATCATTACACTACTGAGTTTTACAACATTATCCAAACAGAACTGGTGGAAGTAACTTTTCTGAATCCTAGCCTATATGATTTAACTGCAATAAGTGCAAAGGATTTTGGTTAAAATTTGCATTTCCACTGAATGACAGCTCATGACAAGTTTTAACTGTGCTATAATTTATCCTTAAATGTCCTATATGTAATAAGCAAAATGTTTAAATAATATTTTTTCTACAGAATGTAGCTTAGTGCCTGTTAAATTCTATATGTAAAAATCTGTGATTTTTTTTTATTACTACTCAATTTGCAAAATTCATTCTGTGCTGATGGTTAATTGGTGTGATGGGAAAGTGTAATTATGTACTAAAAAGTGAACGTTTCCTGTTTGTTATAAGCTATATATATATGTTTATCATCTCTGTAGATGTTTACATGCAGATTGCTTTTCTTTCTTTTTAGGAATCTGGTATGGGATTCTTGAAGGCATTGGCATACTTTCTGTTATCACAAATGCATTTGTTATAGCAGTGACCTCTGACTTCATTCCACGTCTTGTTTATGCTTACAAGTATGGGCCATGTGCAGGACAAGGACAGGCAGGGGAAAGGTAAGCTGGCCTTGATTACAGAGTAGACTGTATACTGCAACAGAGCAATGAAAGATTTACTGAATCAGACTGTGCCGAACACATGAAGTTTATATTTTTTCATCTTAAAGAACAGACAGACAGATGTAAATATATAAATAAAACATAAAAATATGAACAAACTGATCACCTTGTCTTACATGAGCATATATCAATACCTTCAAACTGATGTGATTTTTAGGTGTATGACTGATTCTGAACATTAGACTTAGCCTTGCTTCTTCTGTGTTAAATATTTTTTTCTGGATGAATACAATGGTAAATAGCTGAAGTAAGCCTATTCCAAGATTCCTTATAATTAACTGTATGAAGTCTAATATATGAAGACCTCTGTTCTTTAAAATTAAAACGCTATCCTTTTTCTAACCCACTGCTATGATTTTTAATACTCACAAGTTGACAGATATACATGTACTTTTTTCCTTCCACTCAATTTGGTCTTCATCAGCATTTCTGTAGAATAACAAAACGTATATGCTTGTAAGGTAGTAAACATGGTGGACAAGACACGAACCAGAAATCGGGACATACAGGTTTGAATCCCATCCTCTTCCCTGCTCCAGGTTGTTTAATTTTCTTTAACGTATATTTTATCTATAAAGAAGGCCATGTTTTCTCACTAGATCTATCTGATTTCTCATGTACACATGCATGCCACACTGTGTTAAATCAACTTCTTAATCTTTGTGTAGTGGTAAAACAGAAACAGTTGCTTGGATCACTGCTTTGTGAAAATAAATTTTCATTTCCCATTGATCCTTGTGTGGGTTGTATTTCAGAGTACTGTTTTTTTTTTTTGTAGCCAACAGACTTAACACCATTGAGGTTTCATCTGGTATATTTTATCATTCTTCTGAATAATTTATTTACCGTTTAGCATACACAGTAGCACAATTTTTCTTAGTAACTCATTGCTTAATGCAAGAATTGTCTGTTGCATTTTAGCAGTACTTCAGTATCTTTATGTTTGACATTTGTTTCTGGATAGGGATGACTATCCTTCTTGTATCTTTAGCTTTCCCTTTCATCCAAAACTATCCCTGCTTTTGTAATAGCCGGCCATCAATTATGATAGGAACTTTGTGTTTAGAGGAACATAAGAATTTTAGAAAAACAGATAGATAAGCTTTCTGCCATTCTTGGAAACTAGATTCAGAATTATCACCAGAAGAGGGAGGCCTCATGTACTACAAATAAAGTACAAAATAAGTAGTGGAAAATGGAGGATACCACTGCTCTGGGACATATTTCCCTTCCACATAACAAAAATCTCATCTATAACTCATTCAAATGTAATTTAGATCAATGGATAGGAAACAGGAAATTCCCCCAGGCTTGACCCCTGTCTTCCTTATGGATGGAGGAAGTGCTTAAATGCCCTACCTTATGACACGGTCCAGTAATATACTAAAGGTGTGACCCTAATTATTAATCCTTTACAAATGAAATTATTTAAAATAAAATAATGTCAAGGATAGTAAAACACCTATGGGATAATGTAACTAAGTGGCAACCAGATAACATGGCTAGGCTTAAAATGTCCCACCAGGGATAATGGCCTAGTATTCTCTTATGACCCTAAGGAGATTATATTATAGACTGTGACACAGACACAGAGAAAAGCATCCTCAAGTTGAAATATGAGAAATAGTGTGGCCATCTGAAGTTGTCCGTATAACCTCTTTGTGAAAGGATACACCTTACTAACAGACTAACCTGATGTCCAGACTACCATGAAAGATAAAAAAATAACAGTTGAATCTAGCACCAGGCCACTTTTCGTAATCAAAAATAAGAATGAAAAAAAAGCACTGTAGATTACTTCACCAGACAAACATTCATTTCAAACAATAAAGTAAAGAGAAGTATAATAACCTTGCAGACGTGTATGCAAATAATATAACAATGTGTGAGCTCCAAAACATTAACGTTGACAGAGCTAGAAAAAGAAGCTGAGCTTAATCACTTAATACAAGAGGTGAAACAAGCTCTTTGTCAATTCATAACAGAGAAGAGAAGAAAGAAAGGAGGAGACTAAACCAGTAGTCCCCAAACATAAGATATGGGAGCACTGCAAGGATGACATCATCATAACAACATTGGAAAAATGCATTATTAAAAGTACAAAGGTTGGCCATCCCCACTTCTTTAAAATAATAAGCGATAAAGATAGCATATGTGGCTCATATAGATGTTAAAATAAAAGCAACTGCAGGATAAAATGTTTGTTTCCCTATCAAGGATAGTATGAAAAAATGATGTCGACAACTGTTTTATCTTCTAAGAAAACACATTCAGGAACACCAATGTGTTAGTTAAAATGTCATAATTGCCAGAAGCTATTTAATAGGATAGATATGGTCAGTGATTTCTCAGACCAATTCAATGCACTAATTGTCTTCTATTTACGACTGATGAATAGGTATTCCAAAAAAGAACTATTAACGTCCACCTCAACCTAAAGTGCTAGGTGAATAATAAACACTATCTTCAAAATACTTAGCATTTCCAACTGTATCTAAATAAGAAAATGGCCTCCCTTTTAACAGTATCCCAGTTAAACAAATTCTAGAGTAACTTCAGCACTATTTACAGAAGAATAAATTATCTATGATCACTTGCTAATGAAATTGTAGAATGGTTCATTGCAAATATAGACGAGACAATCATAACTGGAACAGTCACTGTACTTCCTGGAAATAAGCGCACATAGTACTGTGAATCCTGTAGTACATTCATCCAACTGGAATTTCACCTGGATGCATTCTGTTTAATTACCATTATAATAGCAAGTTTTGAAAAGTTTTCAAATTCATATTCAAATCAGGTAAACTAATAAAAAAAGGAGAATATCTCCAGAAAGAAAAATTTAGCTCCATGCAAATGTCAAGAGAGCACCCAGGATGCACAACTTTAAAAATGAAGAGTTTGGTTATTGAAACAAATGTGTCACAACAAACACTTTGTTATCCTTATAAGGTCAAAAAGGTAACTGGACCCCTAATCATTACCATGAATGTTAGAAATAAGTTGACAAGGCATTGTTCTTTTTTCAAAAAAATCTTACCGTGACAGTAACCATTTCAACTTGAATTATGCCACTGAATATGTGCTTGTCTTTAGACCAGACTGTCTCTGGCCACTCTTATAGTACATCTCAAAATTAAGAGGACTGTGAACACATTACCTAAAAAAGTGATAAGGGAATGAGCATAGCTGAAACACTATGTGTTCTTTAAGGTTACACAGTTTATTTTATTTTGCGTGCAGCTTTCTCACAGACTAAATTACACTGAAGCCAGATCAAAATATGCAGTATTTCTCGATAAACATATTTTAATATTTCATTGTCTCATCATTCTATTTTCTTATAGCTAGAGCTTTTATTTTTGACAATCCTGGGCAAGATCGAGGAGCTGAATGTGAAATAGAACAAAACAATGGCACATAAGGATCTTTTATAAGACTGTGTTTTGAGAGGGGTAATGTAAGATCAAAACAAACTTGAGTTAAACATATTTTTCTTTCCCTTCTCTCTAGCACATCTGCAATTAGTGTGTTTTTTCTCATGGCTTAGGAATGCGTGGCTTTATTCTTTTTGAATATAAAAGACCAGGGACTTTCTTTTAAAATGTGATGGATCTTCAGACTTGCTGACTTCTCACATCTGTGAAATGTAATTGCTGTAATCTCTGATGTAAGTAGTGGCTTGCATATCACTAAGCTACGCAAGGGTGGAGTCAAGAAAGGAAAGCAGACTTGGATATGTACTGGCAATGTATGTTGATGCAGACTTAGGTTCATGTGTATACTAGGCTAATGGCCACTGGGGTCTTTATAAGCCTAGCCAAGCACTTAGAAGTGCAGTATAATGTATAAATCATGCTAGCGCCATAAGTAGAATTACCTGTAAAAGCTAACTGTTAGTATTTTGACTCCTGTCTGGGGCCTCAGTCTTAGTTTCTTTCACACTGTGGGAGAACTGTGAACTACTGCCAGATTCAAGACTCATTTAGTCTTTTATTACAGCATTTTCCATAAACAGTGTTAATGGTAAATTTCTGCATAATCTGGTGCCTTAGTCTGTGGCGAGATTGTGGTAGTGGCAGTGTTGTAAATGTGCTTCAGTACTTTTACAGATGTTTATATTCCAGTTTTGCTGCTAGAGTCTTGTATTCTGCTTATTTACCTGCTTAAAGTTGTATTACATTGCCTCTCTGTTTACTCTGCTACTGTTTTCCCTGTTTGTGGCTGCCCCAGCTCCCACTAAGACATTAGGCTAAAGTTTCTGAAATTCTAACCACAGGACTATAGCACTCATGTTGGCTTTATTTGATTGGATCCCTTTGTAGGAGGTCTGTTTCTTGCAGCTTGAATTTTTCTACAACCCTCCCACCTTTTTCTTGTTGTGGTTTTAAAAGGTGGTTTCTCTGCCTATCACCCCTTGTGGTAATCTTTCTTCAAAATTCCTTCCCTACTATCTTCCATTGCTGTTGTCCCACCCATTGTTTTCCATATACCCACAATACTAAGTGCCTGCCTTACTATTTTTATCAGCTTACCCTTAGAACGGAAACCTGTCACTTAGGACTTGACATGATTGTGCTTTTTATCCTGACAACCTTTAATATGACAAGTATAATAAGTAGTCTAACTACTTGTTTTTCTGAGGCCTGCAACATGAATATGATGTCATGTGATGATCATTGTGGGCTAGGGGAAATCTTTGGATATAACTGTGAGCAATGCTCTGCTATGTTGATGTTTTCTTCACAAGTTTGTGGAGTAATCCATCTAGAAAAGGTTTCCACTTGAAAATTATTTATTAATTCATCTTACTTATGACAATTATGAACAGTATTTCTGCAGTAAGAGATAGCCTGGGAACTCGGGTATTTGGAGGTTAGACTTTTCTTTATACATCCTATGTATGCATTGCCTTTTATTTTATTTTCCAATATATGCTATCCTATGTATATTTTAATCAACATTTCCAATACTTTCCTTTTTATTTAAGTAAAGTTCAGTTATTTACATTTAAACTGTTGTAGTTTGCATTCATTATGTACTATATGCTTATTTATGCACTATTGTCTGTGAAGAAGGCATTAACTATTTACACTGTTGGTTAATAAGATGAGTGCATGTCTATCATTAGACTGCTTAGACCTACTACAGATTAAAATCATTAATTATGTGCTTAGAGTTGGATTAATTAATAAAACTAGCCTATAACTGAAAATCCCTAGCTATTCCAGGGTGGTGTCATTAATACAGTGCCAGGAATAAAACTATGTGAAATTGGACAATTCTACCAACCCCACCTGAGACTTGAATGCGTGTGTGTGTGTGTGTGTGTGTGTGTGTGTGTGTGTGTGTGTGTGTGTGAAAATATTTTTTTGTGAAACACAGTTTATGTTGATAAAGGGGCATTGGAAAACATTTGTTCACAGAGAGCATGATAAAAAAGGGCCTGGGATTGCTTGGCCAAAAATTCAGCTCTGTCCTGTGGGTAGTCTAATCTAGGTGTAGATGTTGGAAGCCTATGCACAGAACAGTGGTACATATTCCCTTTATGCACTTGGGGGCCAAGTTATATTTTGTGAATTAATTATTAAAATAGACTTGTGTGTAGATTCCTGCTATTACTTCTCCCTTCATTGACTGTGATGGCATTCAGACCACATCAGTGCTAGCCACCTTGATGTCACTGTGGTGCCATCCTCCTGTCACAGACTGTAAAGAAAAAAATAACTCATGAAATGTTTTTGGCTGAGAAGTTTTAAGAATAATGGGTTGCCATGTGTCTAATGTCAAGAAGAAGAAAATGTGGTACTGTAGTGACAAAAGGCTTTACTATCTATTCATCATGCATTGTTACATTTTGTGCCATACTGAAGTATTAAGTGAAAATAGGATACAGAAAACAAAAACTGGCCAGATAAAGATCAATCACCTCTCTTCGGGTATTCTAGTCACTTTAAAAGCAGTTTCTGGTAGATCAATTCTTTGGCAACGACATTGCCTGTAGAGTTCCTACTCCATTCAGTTTCACTGACTTTAATTGCAGCTATATGTTCATCACTGTAGGCACACAAACTCTCTGTAAATACTTACCAAGAGTGCATTCATTCTTTACTAGCAGCTATTAGCCAACTCCCAATCAGGAGTTTCTATTACAAGAAGCCATCAATAAAATACTGATTGGCCAGAAGTCTCATGCAGTAGTTTTGTCAAGCTGCAATTATCAGATCAAACAGGGAAATGTGTGGTAAATGATATGCACTAATTTCTGAAGCTACTCTACTGATTTACTTCATGTGTATTAATCTGGATTTATTCAGGGATTTGATGCTCTTTTTGGTCTCCTCTTTTATACAATCACACCAGTTTTAAAGAAAATCAGCATGTTACACTTTTACCACCGAGTGTATGCCATAGGTAAAATTGCACTGCCTGCATCTCAAGTATTCATGAGAAAAAATAACTAGCAAAGCATGAAACCCGTCATACATAATATAGCTTTAATCCCATAGTATAACTGCAATTGTTTAAAATACAAGACAAACTAGACGTGGGTCTTTTAATGTTCTATCCAGATAATTTATCACAAAGCCACTGCTCATACATTTCATATGCAGCAACACAAAATACGGATTTATTTTTGTGACTGCATAAACAGGTGAAAATTGTGGCTTTATGTTTGATGTAACATGTTTTTGAATATCTAATTTTTATGCACTAGCTGATGGGCACAGTGTTTAGAAATGACATGCCAGATTTATTCAGCAAAGCTTGTTGGTTGTGACTGGTAATTGCAGGGTATACACTCACATGTTATATCACTCCCTAGCTGATGTGTTAAGTTTGTTTCTCAGTCCAGGTATTTCACATAGTATTTACATTACCCGAGCAGCAAACTTGGGAAACAGAACTAAAATGTTAAAATAACTCTTCTAAGTGCAGTACTATAGAGGCTTAATGCTAGTTTTGACTTCTGTGGGTGCCCATGATTAATTCTATTGCATTGTATTTTATAAAGATGTAATTTATGCTCTATGATCATCTGAATACTTCTGTTTTCATTAAATGTATTCAAAGTCCATGTAAAGGTAAAATTTATTAGTTTCAGGCTAATATCACTGCACTTCAAACCTTGTCTCTCGTGTATGGTGGTATATTAACTATTGTTTGAGATCTCCCAAGCTTGATATCAAGGCTATTGTGGAAATCACTAGAATGTCACTGTTTGGCACAGAATGGACGGCTCCATTATCAAAGTCAAGCTATTGGCCAGTGTTGCTAGCACCATAGTATGCAAGGCTAAATCCTTGACTGTTTTCCAGATAACCTGCTTCCACTTAATGGTTCTGATAATGTAGTAACAGGCTGGGGCAGGCTGGAAGTCAGCAGCTGGTTAAAATAACCAATCTCAGCAGGAGAAGAGGGAACTGATCCCACTGCAAGAATAATGCCTTTTGAGCTAGACCATAGGCATGCATTCCATGCATGAAGGGATGTGGCAGTATAATTTGAGCATAGAGGTATAATTTGTCTAACGAGACCATCACTCACTAGCTCAGAATAGTGAGTGTGCAGACGTATGCACCCATTTAGGGGTTGAGCATAGGAGGCAATTCACCAACAGCATACCAAAACCAGACTCTCACCCCCTTGGCTGCCAACAAAATGAATTACCAAGAGGTATTCCCATCTGAAAAAAAAAACATTCTCCCCATTTAAGGAGTAATATGAGGCACAAATGTCAAGCAGAATGGGGAGATACATTACTGTATGAGGTGAAAGGGGGTGACATGATGCCATAAATTTGGTAAGGACAAAAACAGAATAAAACGTTATGCTCACTATTCCTGTTTCTGTTGCAGAATTTAGAAAATGAGCCATATCCGGACAGGAGCTTTCTCTTACCACTAGCTGTAATCACAGTGTTTTTTTATTTTTCTCAATTACATAGGATATCAGATTGAATATGGTATCAAGCTTTCAATGCTGGATATTGTTTTCTATGATTCTTTGGTCTTGATAAAATAAGTAGTTTCTTCCATATCTTTCTTTATCAAGATATTGTCTTTTATTGTTATAAGAGGATCCTTTTTCACACACTCATGTTATTAAGTAAGTTTGACTCATTGAGGTTTAGTATTACATCTGTAAATTTATACATGAGCAGAAGATCAGCTCAATGAAACAGATTTCAGTAGCATGTCAGAGCAGTTGTGAGTTGTTCTGCCTACCTGAAGTTCTTCACTTAGCTGTCTGTAGGCCATTACAATGCTCCTTGAATTTGATTTAACATCCAATATCTGTTCTTGTCTGTTTATATTCTTTTAAAACTCTCCCTTTTACCTGTAAGGAAGTTATTATCGTCCTATTAGCAAATCAGTATCTGTGCCATATACTTGTCCCTCCATTTATTGACGTACCACTCTCTACAACTCCTTGCTATACCTTTTCATCCTTAGCGGTACTATTATAAGCATGCTTAACAAACAAAGTCAGATAACACATACATTTCTCCACTATTAGAAGCCCACTCATAACAGCTGCTGAGCCATTAAATTATAACAGTTGAACATGAATTATTTAACATCTGAGCAATGCCTAAGCTAGCATGTCACTTCAAAATAGCATTTACTCAAACTGAAAGATAACTCGAATTTTACAACACATTTGTCATACATTATTGATCTTAAATCTTAATAGCTAATCATAAATTAATTATTCATCATACTTTGATATCTAGCAATATTATCATAACCATTTAAATAATCTTAAATCAAAATTAAACATGAGTTGAACATTAGACCACATTAGCCATACATTTTTCATTCCAAAAGAATCCTTCAACTGGCACTGATTCATAAATATTGAACTATTCATTATAGAAAATAGGTATATACTAGGAAACATAATAAAAATGAAAGCCACACCTTTCTTATATATAAGGTCTCTATATAGTCATATATCCATAGTACATGGGGAACTTCTTCAATAAAATACTTTTTAGACATAAAACACCAAAATAGGAAATCCTACCCATCCTGCAGATCAGGTCTTTCTACAGTAATACATCGATATTGTCTAGTTAATGACTTTTGCAAGAATTCATTAAAAGGCCTGGCATAAGCAGGCTCATGCTAGAAAGGCCCAGCTCCCATGAAAAGTTATTTTTGCAGTTCGCATACATGGGAGCCATGAATAAGGTAAGCCCTCATTACTGATTCATTTTCATGTCTCTGAATCACAGTTAAATGCCACAAAGTACAGATCAGTGGGAATCTGCAGTTCTCAGTAGTTAACTGCTATGGCCAAAATGTGTAGTCCACTCTCACAGATTTGATCTCCCTGGTGACAAGTGCTTCCACTCTCCCACAGTCCCCACAATGTTAAAGTGCCATTATGTCACGGTTTTGTCTCCCTGGTGAGAAGTGCTTCCGCCACTCCCAGTTCCTCCAATGTTAAAGTGCCATTATGTTACAGTAGTTGTCTTCTCTGTTGAATAGTGGTCTCCCAACCCAATGTTTTATGCTTGTTAGTTGAGGGGTGTGTGGAGGAATGAAAGCCGTCCCAACTAACACTCACACACACATACAGCCCCTATCCAGCCAATGACAAACACTCATGCAGCCATTCATCTATTCACATAAAAACAGACCCATAGACATGCCGGCTTTCACATACACTCAGTCAAACACCTCCCGTCATTTACATACTACTAAATTCCTTAGTACTTACCCCTTCCTCGATGGCGGAACACAGCATTTTGGCCATGTTTACCACTGTGACATGGTAGGGATGGCAATGCTGATCTGCATGACCAAGCAATTTTATGAACTGCTCAACACATAGAAGCCTTCGGGTCTATATTATAACGTCGAACTCACAGGAGTTCGAATGTTGTAATATTGAATCGTAAGGTTCGAAACCCAATAAAAACAAAAACACAGAACAGCGATTTGTTTTTTCCATAGGAAAAAAAATCGCTGTTCCGTGACCAAAAAAAAAAACACTTACACTTTAAACTTAAACTAAAGTGGGGGGGTTTCACCCCCACACCATCCAACATGGGGGGCTATGCCTCCCACACCCCCCACTTAAATATACCAACTCCGCGATCACACCACAGTAGAGGAAATAGCAAAGCCCCAAAAACAGCCTGCCGATTTTTTTCCCTGGGAAAAAATTTGGTGTGCCGTGGCTTCGCTATTTTCGCATTTCGGACGTTTGGGTTCGATATTACAACATTCAAACTTCTACAAGTTCGACATTGTAATATAGACCCAAAGGCTTCATGGTGGCAGTTCTAGGGGAGAGAGCACATTCCTAATTAGCATATGTCTCCCCCTTGACTGCCTCATTAACATGCGTCACAGCCATGAAGCCAAATCCAAGTAGTGCTACATGTTTTTGTGCTAGAGCACCATGCTTCACTGTGGTAGGGATCTCTTAATTCAAAAAAGTTACAGCAACATGTACACAAAGGTGTACACATTGTGGCACCTCAAGGAATTTTTACCTTTGTCACCAGTGGTATTATTGCCTCTGCCACCTAGAAAAATCCTTATTGCTGGCGTACAGAATTTTTTTTATAATATACCATTTAAAATCAGAGTACATTTCTAATGATAATAATAGTCCTGTAACAAGTGTAGGGTTCAAACAAATACAAAATAACATATATTTTGCAAATCAATAGCATGTGTAATCAACTTTAATATGGCATTGGTGCAGGACTTACCACAAATCTAGCATTTCAAAGGTTTTCCCCGTACATTCACACAACTTTGTAAGGATTACTGTTTCAGAAACCTATCAAAAAAGATTTATAGCATAATAAACACACACACACACACACACACACACACACACACACACACACACACACACACACACACACACACACACGCGCGCGTGCACACACGTGCACACACACATATGCATACACATGCACACACACGCACACATACATACACAAACACACACATGCGCAGACACACAGCCACATGTAAACACATGCAGTATTTTAAGCAATATACCCAACCTAGATACTCAGTCCTGTGTTGAGTCTTACTATCACATGCATTCTACACAGGGTAAAAAAATTACTTTTTCATTACAAGTAAATTGTTTCACCACATCAGTTCATTGACAACTGTCAAGTGCTGGGGCAATTATCAAAAGCACAATACATTTATACCCATTAGATATTAAAAGTCCATCCATTAGACTGCAATTTATATTATAAAAAATAAATTACTTAATGCTTCTAAGAATTCTCATTCTACCTCCCTTAATAGCTTATTTAAGCAAACTAGCAAAGAGCTTAAAAGAACCATTAGGAAGCTTAAAGCTGAGTATAAACTTAAAATAGCAACTAAAACCAAAAATTACTGCAAATCCTTCTTTAGCTATGTCAGAAAGTTAAGAAATAACATTCAGTGATGTTTGGAGCCTGTCTACAATAATAGTGTACATTCTGACCCAAAGGAAATAGTTAATATCCAGACAAACAAATTTATTATAACTTTTACTCCAGCCACAATTATAGCTGTCCCAGTTTACACAATCCCAGTCACTCCTCTAACTAGGATGGAACAAGTTCTCTCAGCCCACTCGAAAACTAAGAACACCTCATCTGGGGTCCCAGAAATATACCAGACTATCTAATTATCAGTGCCAAATATGGCCTACTTGAAACCCCACCTTAACCTCATTAATCTAAACTTCTCCACTGGTTACATTCCTGAAGACTGGAACACAGCTATTGTAATGCCATTACACAAGAGTGGCCCAACCACAGACCCTGGTTACTACAGACCCATTAGCCTCACAAACCTCATATGTAAAGTTATAGAGTGTAATATCTCAGACCTCATTAATCTGCAAATTAAAAATCTCTTAACCCTGGATTCTCATCAGTTTAACATTGTCAGAAGAACATTCTGACTCTTCAACCTCATTCATTTCTTTGAATAGCCATTTTGCAGTGCATGCAGCATATCTATACCTGGCCAAGACCTTTGAAACTACACCCCATAAAGGTATGATGGACAGACTTGTAAATCTGAATATAGCTCCTTATGTTGTACAGTACCTAGCTAACTTGTCTAACAGAACCTAGAGTCACAGGTGCCAATTCTGAAGGCAAAAAAGGTACCTGTGGCATACCTCATGGTTCAGTGATGGGCCCTCTCCTATTTGACATGTATTTCTCAGACCTTCAGGCCAACACTCCTGGCCTGTGGTTGACTATGTTTGTCGAGACTGTAAATTGGCTGTTGTTATTGGATCTATGTTCATCTACCAAATTGGAATAAACATGAACCACAAAACACCGAAAGAAAAACTTCGAACGGGACAATCGGCGAAGTAGAACAGCATAAAAAAACCCATCAAATGGCCATAGTTGGCCAACAACCAGGAAGTAATGTGATACATAAGGTAAGTGAAGGAAACATTTTAAATTTGCCCTTTTCTCTACTGTAGTGCAACCTCAGTGGTATATAAAGTTAGGGGGTGTGTGGGGGCCCAACCTTGGTTGGTTTTGTGCGCTATGTTGGTCAACTATGGCCATTCAATATAGTTATTTTTTGTTGATGTTCTACTTAGCTGATTGTCCCGTTTAACATTTTTATTTCAGTGTTTCATAGTTCGTATGTATTCCATTTCTGTAGCCGAACCTAGACTTGTTGTTATTCAATCTTCCAGTGACTCACAACTGCTCCAGTGTGCACCAGACCATGTTAACAGTTGTTGTAAGGGCAATTGTCTCTGGTCTCAAACTAAATGTAAAAATGTAAAAAAAAAAAAATAATAACATCATATTTAATTTTGGTAAACAAAACATTTTCATTTACCATATAGCTGTCACACCTCTCCAAACAGAAACTGTTGTAAGGGATCTAGGCACGCTTATTGATAATTGCTTATTGTCTGACCATCATGTCTCCCCAATAGTTCAGAAAACTTCTTCCTTGCTCATCTAATTTCCAAAGGCATCTCCTCTAAATCCAAAGAAGTCTTAATTCCCTTTTACTTGTATTTCATCAAACGCATAATCATAATGCACCTTTTGTCATGTATTTATCCAAACATATCACTCAACTTGAGAGACCTCAGAGATTCATAGCTAAAAAAAAATTAGTGGCCTTAAAGTCTTAATTAACAGGACAGTCTGGCAGCCCTTAGGACAGTCTGGCTGCCCTCAACATAGACAGGAAGCCCTGTCTGTCTGTGTACAGTCTCTTACAAACTCCTCCATGAAGATGTGCATCCTTTTGAGCAATGAAAGATCCAATCCTTTTTGGCCTCCTATTCCTTCACAGAACAAATTGTACCAAAAATACACCTAAAATGAGCTAAACCTTCATCAGCAGATAAATAAGACAATTTGGCATAACAGATTCGTATCCCAACATATCACTCACCTCTAGAACAAACTTCCAGTATATATCTCAAGCAGAGGAGACTCCTTGCCACCGTTAAGGTAAATCTATATAACTGGATGGGGAGCCTCAATTTTTCCCAGTTTATCTTATATTGCACCCTTGAGGCTGGAAGGAATTTCAGAGTGAGAAGTTTTGGCTAGGTTTGTAGTGGTTTGCAAACTGATTGGCTATGATTTAGCTATAAACATAGGAACCTATAAAAATATTACAGAAATATAAACAGAGCGTCCCCAGAACACAGCTTGCACTTTAGTTCAGCTCAAAACGCTACCAAGCTCTTGGTCATCTTAAAGCAATACTGCTATTAAACTCTGTGTCCTTTAACCTTCCTGACTTTCTTTCATTCACAAATGAATACATTACAGTTACCTCACCACTCCCCAATCCCCATAGTGCTAAAGCAGGCTCCAGCTTCTGCTCTTCTTCCAATACACGACATACATGCATTCATTAGCTTTATCCTGCTCCACTGCTTTCAGCTCGTCAATCATCACTCACATAGTCCAACAATTGTAGCAGCCCTTGTAACCTGTCCATCACTGATTGAATTGAGGTAAAATTATGCAGTCCTGTTGAAAAAAAAAACACAATTAATATTGCTAAACGTTAATGTGTACCTTAGCTTATGATGCTTGTACTGTTTATGTCAGCTGAAAACTGCGCATATTGCTTCATAGTTATCTTTAAGAAATTGTAGTCCGCATACACAGGTTTTTCATCAACAGCTATCCTCTTACTGTCTAGGCCATCAAAGATGTATCAAGACCTGCTCTTTCTCATCTACCAAAATCACTATCAGCTAACAATATGCTCCATCAGCCAATAATGATGACAATCTATAGGTTGTTTCAATACCCAGCATTATTTTGGAGAGGACAGCTCATTGTGCCATTGTGGATTTCCTAAACTACAGTTCTCACTTTTTAGTCCCACACAGGTGCAGATTTCTTCTTTTCCTTTCTTCTCCTTGCCTTTTACTTCAATGTAATTGTCTCCTTCTCAATGAAAACTGTTTGGACGCTCAGCTCTGTTGACTTATGCTGCACATCTGCCTCCCTTTGGAGAAATGCCACCTTAGCATCATATTGTTCTTTCAAGAACCCACTGGAATCATCTCCTGATGACTCAAACTATCTGACACAGCAATTCAAAAGTCCAAGCATCACTTTCAGCCATTGTCTAGCTGCTTCCAAGGCACCTTCCATATTGTTTTTCCTTAACCTAACAACCATTTGCTGATTACTTTCCCCACTGGACTAGGATTTAGTATCAACCAAATTACCCTCTTGTTCAGCCTCTTCCTCTTAAATGTCTTCTCTTCACCCTTTACCAAATCTGAGCCCATCTTTCCAAAAAAAGTTAGGTTACTTAACTGTTGGGTTCAAATTCACATAGAAAATGACACTTTAACACCAAAAAATGCTTTTTTAATCAGTACACACAGCAGAGCAGCTTAACAGAGTAACCAACCTCATGAAGCACTGAGAAATCATTGCTAAGTACTTTGTTAATTTATTGATCATTTTATCAGGCCCTTCAATACTAGCAGTGACAAGAACCATATTTTTTCTAGCTTTTACTCTTTTAAACGAACCCACATAAATATCAAGTCTTCATTACCACAAAGTGCTCTACCTTTCCTTTATACAGTGTCAAAAGTAGGGTTTCAAGGAAAACAGCACTGAAGAATTATTCAGTTTCTCTTATTCTTGAACCTGTTTCTGTTGGCCCTTTTGTGAAATCTCATATCCTTCTAGTATTTGTCTCATGACTTACTATACCATGCTGAGAAGGAGAGGTAGGCAAAGCCTTCATTACAACAAGAAGTTAGGTCATTAATTCTACATACAGGGTCAATAAAAAAATCTTGACCCTAGGTACTTAACTTTCTAATATCAGTCATGGATGACCCATGACTCCTTAAATACATCTTGTGCCCTGGAGCCTTAGTTCAAAAAAGCAAGTGTCCAGTCATAGCATTCAAATCTACCCGAAAAGGAGAGCACCATCCACCTGTATTTTTGTCTTCTTGTCACGTATTACTTTTCCTTTCCATTCCTTTAATCCTGCACGTACAAAGAGAAATATTTCAACATTAATAACTTTGATTTCCGTCGTATTTGCTTTTGAAGACTGTAAACACCATTTTGTATAAAACAATATGGTATCAGACACACCTTAACCACAATAAGGAAAGACCTCATTATCAGCATGTATCTGAATATCTCTGTGATTACCACAAGCACTAACAGCCCTTTTCTGCTGCCCTTGTGATGCAACCCCACACATTGTTAGCAAATGAGGGCTTGCCCTCTGCAAAAAAAAAAATATATATATATATATATATATATATATATATATATAGATCTAGGACTTTTGATCGAAAGATCAAAAGTCCTTATCCATTATCACCGAACATACTTTACCGAAAGTGCTTTCACCGAAAAAGCACTTACGGTAAAGTATGTTTAAAAAAAAAAAAAACAACATTAAACCTATTTCTATGCAGGGGGGCAAGCCCCCCTGCACCCCCGACACCCCCCTACTTTAATATTCTCACTCTGAGGTCGAACTACAGTGGGGAAAAGGGAATTTTTCCTTATCCGCACCGTAGTATAACTGGCACAACGAGCATACTTATCCGAAAGTGCTGCTTTGGTGAACAGCACTTTCGGTTAAGTATGCTCAGTGATTTCTGCTTCGGTGGAAAGTGCATTCGGGGATCTGTATGGATCCCATATATATATATATATATATATATATATGGTTCACAAACACCAAACCTTATACACTTCACACACCACAATCAACAAACAAAACACATTCCCCATCCAAAACCACATACACAACACAAGCACACCAAAATCCCTGCAACCCACACTAAACCTCACATACACAACAACCCTAACCCTAAGGTCCGTCACTACCGCACACACCTACCTGACCCGCCCTAACCCTAACTCACTTATCTAACTCACTTATCCCGCCCTAACCAACACATTCTTAACCCACCCCTATCCACACTTACCTTACTCACGCATTCCTACGTCCGTCACATTACTACTTACACAGCCTTTTCCCATTTCGTAGAACCATATATATATATATATATATATATTTTTTTTTTTTTTTTTTTTTTTCTAGGCATAACAGAAAATAACACAATTTGTTTTCCATTCTGAGAATCGCTGTCATTTTTCAAAAGTTCAATATTCGCATTATAATGCATTAACCAAAATTGCTGAGTAGACATATTTAATAGGCGTACTAGCTTAGATCCCATATTCCAACTCTATAAAACTCTACCATTATAGTTCAATAAAATACCTTCTGGAAAATTTTTCTGAGCATATATTCAAGACATTAGGTCTAGTGCTGTTTAACTTAGTTCTCTCCCCTTTGCCTTTTTTTTCTGAAATAATTGTGTGATTTTTCTAATCCAAAGTGACAAAGATAATCTAGATGCATAGCCATTCATACTCTGAAAAGGATACACTGGTAAGTTTTAATGACCAGTTAGACTAACACATTTCATGAGAAAAAAAGGAAGGTGGTCCTGTCAACCCAAAACATTTATAACAAGGTCTTTCAAAAGTTGAGGACTTCGTTTGATATTAAAACCATCACTACAGAAGTTAATTTACCTCTGAAAATTAAATAACAAAAGTGCTAAATAAATTCTATGAAGACAGGCAGAGGGGATTCTATATTAAAACCGCAAAGAGGCATTACATCGAACGCCTCTTCAGCGACACATAAAGACCAAACGCACTAAACCGTGAATGGTCAAAACAGCGATTTCATTCCCTGGGAAAGAAATCGCTAACACCAAACACACACACACACACACAATTTAAAATGTAATTAAATGAGGGGCTTTGCCCCCCACATACCTCAACAGGGGGGGCTCTGTCCACCACTCCCTCCTAACTAAATATACCAACTCTGAGATCGCACTACAGTGGGGTAAAAGGCAATGGCTTAGGCCAAGCAATTTTTTTCCCTGGGAAAAAAATTGTTGGCCTGAGCCTTTGATATTTTCAGACTTCGGGCTGTATGTGTTGGTGAAATGGCATTCGCTGTAATGTCGCTTCGGTGATTAAATATAGACCCGCAGAAGGCACTACAGTTTCAGTGGAAATAACGACTGCTTTCAGAGTTTAGCATTTGAGCTGCTAATGACAACTCTTTTAGCATCATCCAGATATAAACGAAAGTTGTTCGTACTGCTGCTGAAACTGTTTTCATTTTCATTATTCATTATTCATTGTCCTGTGTGGTACAGGAATCTGAATAATGTAGATCTTAATAAGTCTGCTTCTGTACTAGACCAGCTCTTAATAAAGTCTAGGGAGGAAAATCCTGATGAGCTCGTAATTACATACAGTAAAGTCATCGGTGAGGCTTTTCGTATGTAGACTATGCTTACAAGAACACATGAACCCTGGCATGACAGACACCATTATCTTAAATAGGAAGGGTAAAGACAGGCAAATAATGGGAATGACTCACTCCTTGGGGAACATACTGGACGAGAACAATGCGATCTACTAGTTGGAGATTTCCCTTAAGGAGTGAATTCAGTTTCCAGAAATATTATTGCCTCTTCCAACCAACCACCTGTACTTATTAGGAATGTCAACAGGGCCTGTTTGAAAACTTGCATCCAAAGAAACAGTCTTCCCACACAATTACTGCAGAGTGCAAAGGCCAAAAAAGAACAATTCAAAACAACAATTGATACATTGTGTGAGTTGATACCCACACATTGTATGTTTTAATACAGAAGGAGCAAAACTATAAGCAGCTATTTAAATCATTATAAAAAGCTTTTAAATATGATGATGAGAAATAAATTACTATGGATGGAAATTTGTTGGTAGGTTGTCAAACTTGTGAGCATTGTTCCACATGTAAATAATTTTCTAAAACCAAACAATTCATATCTAACAATACATCCAGGGTATTTGATATCTTAACATTTAGTAATTGCAGTTCTTCATGGTTGATTGATTTGACAACGTGCATGTTCATCATTTCATGTTGGGCAAACTTTAAGACAGTTAAGAACTCGCATATACGAACATATGAGTGATATTGGGTATTGCCATCTTTCTAATGCCCTGTATAAACATACTGTAAAATATCCTACTGCTGTATTCCACTTTACTGTCATAGATAGTATTTGTTATGGGAAAAATAACAAATTAGGCTGGTATAAAATATTAAATACAAAGGAACAATCATGGATTGTTAAATTAGGAGCATTTTTTCATTTTCACTGGGGCTTAATGACTTCCTTGAATTGTTTTTTTTTTTCATATTGCGAGGAGCAAGATTAATTACATTGTCATTTAAATATTATTTAGAGATTGTTTTTGAGTGGTTTGAAATAACACTGAAGAAGGCAGTTGTCTGCCAAAACCAGTCTGTTCATTTTATAGAAGAATTACAATAAAAAGGACTGAGATTTTTGAAGTCTGAAACCAATTATTTGTGTGCTGACCACTGTTGTTTTGAACTGTTTGAAAACTTGCAGCACTGTTTCATCCTTGTAATCCACAATTATTGCTTTTTTATATTTGTATTATTTATTTCATGTATTTATTTATTTATTTTAGAAAAGGTGGCCAACATGGATTCATGATGATAAATATAAGAAAATATCTCCAACAGCAAATACCATAAAAAAAATACTGAAAGCCACTTTCAGTGAACAACAAAACAAGATTTTTTGCAGGGGTACAAGTCTTCCTGCAACCCCGTATGTGGAAATACATCACTCGCGTTCCCGTTTTATAAATACCAACTCCATGGTTGCACAACAGTGGGGAAAAGTGGATAGTTAGCATTCACTGGAAATGGCTTTCAGTGAAATATATTCAGACAGGCTACTGTGGGTTCACTCTCTAGATGTTAAGTTTCAGAATGACTGAATAGATGCCTAAAACCAAGAGAAGGGGGGAGTCACCTTGTAGACACACTGAGTTAGCAAGTTTCAAAAAATTCAAGAGGAATTTTTCCCACATTCACAAGCCTGGTGTATTTCCCAGGGGTATCTTTAGAAGGGCTTGTTTTACACCTTCCCATGAGACTGAGGTAGCCATTGTAAGGAAAACATACCTAAAAACCCTTCTAGCTTGTCCTGAAATGTTAAATTATAAGTTTCTCATCTAAACACGTGAGTAAATTAACAGGCACATGCACCCAGCATTTCTGAGGGATTAGATAATATCACCAGAGCAGGAGTGCCTTAGTAATCATTTTCACAGTAGCCTGTTGACAAAGACTTACTGCCAGTAATGTCTGGCTTCTTAGAGATTCATCAAAATATTTTAGCTTTAATTCAGTTGCAGACTGTTGACTTTGTACTTTCTACAAAGCCATTGATCTAACCTTTTCAGTCTGTCATTAATTAAATACTTTCCTCACTGCTCTTTGAAGGGAAATTAAGCTTAGTAGCTGCTTGGCTACCAAGAGGGTGGCCATGGTGGTGCAGTGGTTAGCATTGTCACCTCACAGCAAGAGGCTCTCCGGTTCAGTCCCTGGCTGAGGTGCCTTCTGTGCAGAGTCTGCATGTCCTCCCTGTGGTCGTGTGGGTTTCCTCTGAGTGCTCTGGTTTCCTCCCACATCCCAAAGACATGCTGCAGGTGGTTTGGCCACTCTAAATTGGCCCTAGGTGTGAGTGTGTGGGTGTGCCTTCTGTGGAAGGTTGGGTGCTGGGCTGGCAACTCGACACTGTAAAACTCCACTGCCAATCATGAGCGGACAGTTGATCCGCTGTGGCAACCCCTAACCGGGAAAAGCTGAAAGAAGAAGAGCTGCTTGGCTACCAAGAGCTCTTGTTTATATTATAAAATGACTTTTCAGAAAAGCTTTCTCTCACCTTTGAGACAGGGGAAGGTCAAATCCCTCATTTAGTCTAACCCAGTCTGATAACCAACTTCGGAACTTATTTTCAAAAGCAGGTCCTTTGCAATAAAGTATAGTAAGCTTCCAAAAGGCTTCATAGAATTCTCCCTCAACAGAAAATTACAAAGGTATGGAGGCATGGTTGGACCAATACATTGGCCAATAGGCAAACGTTCTAATAGGATAAGTATGTTCTTGGGGCTACTTTGGAAGCTCAAAGTTTCAAAACTTCGAACTTCATATGTTCGAGACCATAAGATTGAAGTTTTGAAACTTCGAACAGCTTAAATGGAGATCGCTGTACAGCATAGAATGGGAAATGTATCCTTAGGGGTGCAGGGGGGTTGCATAAATGTAAAAAACAGTTTTGTTTTTATTTTTTTATTGAAGTTTCAAACTTTCAAAACTTCAATATAGATTCATGTTCTTTAGTAATAAAACTTTGTCTTTTCTAGAAAATGTGCAAAACCTATATGAAAGACAGGTGAAGGGTGACATAGGCAGTTTCATACATATATGAATGTCTATCATTGCCATGGCTATCAAAATCTTCCTTAATGTCCTATCCACTGCAGAAACACAGATCCAATATAGACCAGAGTGCACTTCATTGCCCATGCAAATAGTGTTCCAACCCCCTATCCGTAGTACCACCCTGTCCTGAAATTCAAGGCATTTATGCATTAAATCCAATGAGGTTACAGAATTGCATACTTGGGAAAGATGATACATGTTTAACAAAGTGATCATCCTCACCTCTAGTTTGCCCTTAACCATAACAAATCTACTTACAGGATCCACAAACTGAGCTGTTGTACAAAGTAATGAGTCTAAATACATCTTATGCAACAGAACAAAATGAGGGTGACAAAGTTCAATGTAAGACAAAATTTTTGCCCTCTTTGGAGCATTTGTAAGGCCATTCATATTCCATTATAATAATTTACACAGTGTCCTAAACGTAGCTAGTATAAGCTTGCTTAAATAAGAAAACATATCTCCTTCTAACATGGACAGTCTTCCCATCAGCTTTTATATTTGTTTATTCATTTGCTTTCAGTATAATAACCACATAAGTGGACTGATCAGCAAACCCTTTTCAGCCATAACCTGGGCACCTCGGTGCAAGACACACCAAATGGAAAATTATACGCAGACTAAAACATATACGTAGTTGTACTTAGTATAGTAAGAAAGTAGAGGCAAAGCATTTCTGTGTTATTTAGAATTATAAACACAAATGATATTGTTTACAGTATGTATAATTAAGGTAAGCATACAAACTTCAGATAGCTAACAACAAGTCTATCAGGGTTATGAAACCCGATAAGGGTGGGGGGGTGATTATTATGGATCAAAACAGATATGTGGAAAAAACGTTTGCACATTTATATAAAAAATCATATGAAGAAGTTTCAAAGAATCATTTAAATATATCATATAGAAATATAGACATCACCTTGCAAGATTTATTGTTAAACGATCAGATTTCTATTGATGAACATACTTTTTTAACACAGAAACATCCCCGGAATCCTACCATCTTTGGTATCCCCAAACTCCATAAGTGTGTAAATGACCCCCCTTTTCCACCCATAGTGGATGCTAAAGCATCCAAAACTTTCAACTTAGCCAAGTTAATTGACCATAATTTGAAATACACATTAGAGCAGCACACACATGTCCTGAGGGACTCATGGGATTGTCTTAAAAAAATTCAGAAAGAGATGTATAGTGACCATCTGTTATTAGTCACCATGGACATTAGAGACTTGTTTACTGCCATCCCCCACGATGAAGGTCTCGAGATGTTTTATGAATACTTGTGTTCCTGTACTACACAAGGGCATTCCAGAATATTTATGTACAGAACATTGATGGAACTTATTTTGCACAACAATGTTTTGTTGTTTGAAAATCAGTTATTCAGGCAAAAAGTGGGGGTCGCAATGGGGGCTGCTTGCACCCCCTTATTTGCCAATATTGTTCTCATTCAATGGGAATTGAATTATGTTTTCAAACATGGCTTATTCAAACACTGTAAATTTTATGGTAGGTTCTTCGATGACCTTTTGTTGTTATGGGATGGTACATTAAAACAGCTAGACGAATTCTATAACTTTCTCAATACAAGCACTGACTTCCTTACTTTTACTATGGAAAGCAGCCCCTTATCCATCAAATTTTTTAGATATCACCATAAGCAAGGATGTACACAATAAGAGATTTTCTTCAACATTGAATAGAAAGCCCACATATTCTAAAACCCTGTTACACTTTGATAGTTACCATCCAATATACCAAAAGAAATCATTGGTCAAGGGACAGGGTGTTAGAATTTCCAGGATGATTAGTGAGTTTTCTAATTTTATCTGTGAGATGCAAGAACTGAGGCACATGTTGACTCAGAGAGGTTATCCCATTAGTTTTATAGACCCCATTTTGGATGAGGTGTCTAATAAAAGAAGGATGGGGCAATTTTACCCACTTCTAGGTACTGCATGTGATATGAATGGTTCCCTTTTGGATGACACTCATATTATTAATTAGCAGGGAATGATTGCTAGCCCCTATATTGATGCCATGACACTTACTTTCAATAGTGTATTTTTTGACATTAAACAAATTATACATAATAATTGGATAGTTTTGACATTAGATGACAGGTGTAAATCTATATTAAGTGAGAAACCTAAAGTGACTTATAAAAGAGACAGACATATTAAGAATATATTGGAATCTAATTGCACTAATAGAAAAGTTGGACAGATGCAAAAATGTGGGCACTGTGCACAATGTCCCTTTATTGAGGAGGCCAGGTGTATCCATATAAAAGGTTATGGGAAGGTGCATCTCAACAAAAAGTTCAATTGCCAGAGCAAAAGTTTGGTTTACATAGCAACCTGTCAGCTATGTGAAAAATTCTACATTGGCAAAACCATTAACAGATTGCATAAACATATATACCAGCACCTTTATGATATCAGAAAAGGTAATTCCAAGAACGCACTGGCTAAACATATTTTAGAGCACCCACAACATCATTTCAAATTTTCCGTGTTGGAACAAGTTCACAGTGATGACACAAGGGTGGGCCAGTGGAGGTGATTTTGGAATTTAGAAAATTGCTCTGGCAATTGAGGTGCAATGCAAATAGCAGCTATGGCTTGAATGAAACACTATCTATCTCAAGTTAGTTGAAACTCAAATCTGAGTTTCATTTTTCTTAGTAAAAACAGGGGCAGTCTTAGTAGCAACGTTGATTCAGATATTATTCAAGAGTATACGCTGTATTATTTGATTATTAGTATGATGTCTATTTATCATGGGGCAAGCAAATTCAGTTAAACAAAATTTATAAAGTAGCAGGTTGGTATGCTAAGTGGAGCAGGTAGCATTACTGATGGGTTTGTATTCATATATATATATATATATATATATATATATATATATATATATATGTGTGTGTGTGTGCGTCCCCGTACATTTATGGGTTTTAATCATTTTAGTGTTGTTTAAATATGGAAGCAAAGCTTATCATGTTTTTTCTTTTTTTATTTTAACATCACATTTTATATATTATTGAATGGTTCAAAACAGTTGCATTGTGTATGTTTAGGTTTTTTAAATTGTAGAGTGAAATGTTTAACCAATGTATTGATTCCATTCCACCATGTGATGGGAACATTTGCTATTTAATTGGCCAGGAATATGTTTTGTTTAATTAATTCTGAAGAAGTCTAGTGGCGAACGCCTGATGAAAGCGCTAAATTTCAATAAAGTGTTTTGCTCAGTGACATCTTATCGTTCTCTGTCTTTTATCAGTTTGGATTGGTAGTGGATGAAATAAATAATACATATTAGTAGTGCAATCTGCTCAGCTGATAAGCACATGAAATTTAATCTAATGCTTTACTGTTAAACATTTTATATTTTATCTAATATTTCCAAAAATAAAAGCTACTAATTTTCAAATGTCCAATATTTCTGCTATTTTTCCATATGCTGTAGCATTTATAAAGTTAACTGAATAGCTACTGATCCTCTTTTGTACGGTATTTACTCTGTGGTCTTTCTGCCCTCTGCTGGCAAGAAAATATATAACACTCTCTTTCATAGCATTTCTTGCAGGTGCTGTTTGCAATACCAAGGGCATCAGATAATGCATCTGTTTTTATTACAAGTAGATAGACTAAATAAACCACCTTACATTAAATGTCATTAAATAAAACCAGATCTTATTATGGACAATTCCCAGGTGATATTTTTCTGTCTTGTAGACTTCACATCCAGCTAATGACATGTATGTCGTTGAACCAATGTCTATTTTTTGTTTTCTCCTACACATAATAGAATGCACATAAGCTGTACTGTGCAAATTATAGCATTCAGTTACTTAACTGTTTAAGAGGTACTTCCCAGATATTTTGTACTGAGTACTTATTAGCTGATGCTGCACGTATATGGTTATAACTGTATCACAGTGATACATCCATTAATTAGGCTATCGCTTCCAAAGGAATGAGTCAGTTATCATTTTTTACAATGGACATACCCAAGAGTTTTAGAAGTGTAGATCAGCTTCAGCAATGTAGCCATAAATGAAAGGCTTAAGCCAACAAAAAAGCAGTTTAGCCAGCCTGGTATTCTAATGCATAACCATAAACAAATATAACTTTACTTTTCAAATTTATAAATATTTCATATTATAGCACATAAGTATGAATAAAATGCATTTATAAAAAAGAATATACTGGGGCATATATAGCTTATGCCTGGCTACACCCTTGGTTACCACACACATCATCCAGCAATGAAATGTATTTCTCATCTGCCAGTAGCAACTCTGAAAGATATAGCCCTTATCTATTCTTTCAAAGAGCCTGATGTTTGGAAGGAAGGTGGGGGCTGATATTTAGTTCAATTGGCACACTCATTTTGCTCAATAAAAGTCCAGAAGAAGTCAGGGAACACCAGGAATGGCTCTATAAAGTGACACTGCTTAAGCTTCTGAAAAGCCCCCTTGGCCAAAGGGATCTACCACTCTCACCCTTCTAGCTTTCCTTAGTACGATTAGTAAGAGGCATGATACAGAGAAAAGCTGTGGAATAAATTTCTGGTAGGACCCTGACAAGCCTTGAAAGGTTCATAGGTTGGTACTAGGCTATCGGCCCTAGGGCCTATGCAAGCCTAACTATAACAATTCCCTGGATATTTCTTCCCATAATATTTACTTCTCCAGGCCCCTGTCTAGCAGGGCAACTGACATGATCCCCGGGGTGAATTTCCTATCTCCCATCCAATCATCAAGATTCCTTTTGAAGAGGGCCAATGAGGCACTCTGCTTGATATGTATGGGCAGTCTATTCCAGAGTATGGGGAGTCTCGGTGTCAGGAACCTATCCCTCCAGCATGTTTTGTTCATTGTGATGACAAGGTTTAGATCCCTGGAGCGTGTGGCTCTGAGGGATTGGGATTTCTTTAAGTGGAGCATGTCCAACAGCTCAGGGTTTGACATGGCCTTGTATGTTAAGCAGAGATCGCCTCTGAGTAGACTTTATGCCATAGAGTATAGCTGGAGTTTTTTTAGATGGTCAGAATATGGCATCTGTTTAGGCCTGTGATTCTTTTAGTGAGGTATTTCTGTGGCCTTTCCATTTGTTGCAGATGTCTTGTGAGATACATACCAAACGGGTCATTATACTCTATAATGGGTCTAATGAGGGATGAGTACAGTGGGACAATAACCTCCTTTTTTCTGGATGAAAAGCCCTTAGTGATGAGGTGTGCCACATAGAAGGATTTCTTGACTGTTGTGGTAATGTGGTTATCGAAAGTGAGACCACTGGCCACCTGTGTCCCTAAGTCTCTCATCACACTTTTGATGTTTAGTGTCCAGCCACCTATGTGGTAATTCATGGGTACATGTTTTTTTCCAAAGGGGATAACTATACATTTCTTGGCATTAAGCTTGAGCCCATTGCTCTGGCACCAGGCATCTGTTTCTGTAAGGCCCTTTTGTAGAATATCCACATAATTTGGGGATTCAGTAATGGCTCCCAGTTTGCAGTCATCTGCAAACTTTGTTAGCCAGAGTCCCTTAGTGTTGGCCTGTACTTCAGAGAAGTAGATGCCAAACAAGAGTGGTTCCAGGACTGAACCCTGTGGTACTCCACTTGTCACTTGTCTGGAGCTGGATTTGGAGTCGGCTACTTTTACTGTCTGGGTTCTGTCAGTAAGCCAGTTAGCAACCCATCAAGTGACGTAGGGATTTATGCCCAGCTTAGTAAGTTTATCTATGATTCCAGAGTGGGGGATGGTGTCAAAGGCCTTGGCGAGGTCCAGATAGGCTGTGTGAACTGCCTTACCCTCGTCCACAGCTCTGGAGACTGATTTGAAGAAGTCAATCAGATTCAGGAGACAAGATCGGCCCTTCACAAACCCAAACTGGGTGGGGTCCAGTTTTTGAAGGTTGCCAATGTCTTTGTTTATAAGTTCCATGATAATGCGCTCCATGCCCTTGCAAATCAGGCTTGTCAGACTGATGGGACAGTAGTGGGTGGATCCTCCCTTGTGGAGCGGGATAACTGTAGCTGTGCGCCACTCAGTGGGCACAAAGCCTGAGGTGAGGCTATGATTAAACATGACACTTAGGTGAGGTGCCAGTTCATTTTGTAATTCGTGTAGTACACAGCCTGGGATGTCATCTGGTCCCATGGATGCTGTATTCTTAGCTTTGGAGAGTGTGGTTTCTACCTGTGTGGCCGTGATTATTGGAATTTGGCAATCTTTTGGTATTGAGATGGGCTCTTTAGGGGGTGAGAGTGTGGTGAAGTTGGCACTAAATCGATCTGCCAGGATATTGGCAATATCCTTGGGATCAGTATATTTAATGCCATTCTGTTGTAACTCAGAGAAGATCTGAGCATTGCCATTTAGATTCTTGACATAACTATAGAATGCCTTGTGGTTGTCTTTGGAATCTTTGGCAATTTTATTTTCATAACTAGCTTTTGAGGATTTTATGAGGGAACTCAGCTTCTTACTGAGGCTGGTGAGGGAGTTTTTTACATCCTGGGATTTTCCTCTTTTTTGCAACAGTTTCTTCCTTCTGTTGTATAGTTTGCTTATAGCAGGGGACCACCAGATTGGCTTTCTTTTTTTGGAAAAGAGCATATTGGTTCTATTTGGGATGGCACGATTCATGCACGAGTGGATGCGCTCGTGCAGTGCCTTAGTGTAGGATTCTGCAGTCGAACTTCCAGATCCCATCTGCATGGGTGTTGTGAAGTTTGTCACTTCTGACTTCAGTAGCTTGAAGTTGGCTTTGGAGAAGTTTTTTAAGGAGGTTTCCTTACAGGGGGGTGGGGGTGGGATGTGGATGTCAATGGTGATTTGATTATGGTCAGACCTGACCAATGAGGGGGTGACCACTGGTGTGGAGCATCTATCTCCCATGTTGATAATGACCAGGTCTAGGATATTGGAGCTCCTGGTGGGACAATGGATTAGTTGATCCAGGGTGTTGGAATTTATGAATCCCAAGAACCGTTGGGAAAAGGAGTTGGTACCTGAGTAGTTTTCCCAATTAATGGTAGGGTAGTTGAAATCACCCAGTATTAGGGTGTTTGGTTGTATATTAATATTTTCCAGTATGTTTAGAAAGGTGTAGTGAGAATCTTGGGGCATGGTTGGGGATCTGTAGCAAGCTACAGTTTGGATTGCAGTCTTACCTAGTGTTAGTTGCACCTGGAGAATTTCAGATGCATTGTGTTGGGCAACTAGCCTGGAGGTGTGAATATCCTTGGTGAATATGGACACTCCTCCACCTTTAGTGTTTCGGACCTGGTTTTGTGGCCGAAAAGTGTGGTAAGAATTGTAGCCTGGTATTGCAGGGGTGCTCTCTGGAGCCTTGAACCAGGTCTCAGTTACTGCACAGATATCAATGTTCTCCATTTTTAGGAGTGCCTTGAGAGAGTGCATTTTGAGGTTTAGACTTCTAGCATTGAGTAGCATTACCTTCAGATATTGCCTGCTTCTATCTGTTACGGTGGTGGTTTTATCCTTTGAACCTTGCCTAAAAAAGGCACTATAGGGGTGGCAAGAGCTTTAGCCAGTAACCTGAATCCCAGGGGTGACAGGTGCAGACCATCTCTGGCAAAGCATCGTGGTTTGTCGATCATGTCTTCCCAGGCAGACAAATACTGGATCCCCTTTGAATGACACCAGAAGCTTAGCCAATTGTTGAAGTCAATAATTTTGTCCTTATACTGTGGTATCATTCTGGGCGAAGGCAGGATGCTACTCAGGGCTAGGGTCATACCTGCCTGGGTCACATGATCCAAGAGCTCTTCCATATCTCTTTTCATGTAGTCCAGGGAGCTACGTCTCAAGTCATTCACTCCAGCATGGACAATGACAGATGTCTTGCCTTAGGGGCTGTTGGGTGGCACACTGGTTTTGTGAGCTATGTGTCACTTTGGTTGTGACTGGTGTCTGTTTGCGTTTCGGCTTCGGAGGTCCTTGTTGCTTGGGCACATTATTGTTAAGGGCCGCCGCATATGTGGGTTTAGTGTTGCTATGTGTGGGTGTTGATGGTGTGGGTTTTGAAGGGCTATGAGTTGCTTGAGGTGTGATGCAGGTGTTAACCTTCTCCTCTTGACTGTCTAGCAGAATCTTGGCTGGACAGAGCTTTGCTTCCAGTTTGGCTATGTAAGTGCATCTCTCACAGGTTGTAGTGTTGGGTGGTAGGAGGAGAGGATTGTCTGTGTACATGAGGCAGTTGCCGCATTGCCCCAGTATGCCCAGATTCACCAGGTAGACAGGAGAAATCACCGCAAGCTGACACTTGGGCATGCCTGTTTAGGTGCCTTTATGTAAAGTTTAAGAGCTGTTTTCCCTTACCTTTGCAAGGTACTTTGCAATTATAGGCTGTTTAGTGCCTATGATTAATTTCTCCTTATTGACAAGGAGAGCTGAGTGCTTGTATCAGTTTCAGGCTTCCTAGTGCTTTCCAGCAAGTTCTAGAGCAAGTGCTAGTCACAGGGGTTCAGATTTTAGTGCTACTACTGAGAAACCAGCTAGTTTTAAGGTAAAATTTGAAGAGCAGACTTTCTGGCACCTGGAATAGTTTAACTGTAGCCTCTCAGTGCTGCACGATGTGAAAAATGTGCAAACACACGGGTTTTTAAGCCAGAAAGTTGAAAGGGATAGAAATCAGCCCAAAAGGCTAATAAAAATTACAATTTCAGAGCTGGAAACCACTCCTCTAGTGTTAGATAGGCAGTACAATGCTCACCATTCCCACTGGTAGGCAGTAGGACTTCCCTCTACCAATGCAAGGTCTGGATAGCTCTGAGCACAGAAAATAAAGTCCTGAGGCAAGCAAAGCCTGGGATATGGACTGGCTAGAAAAGGTGGGAAACGAGCAAACAATATAGCATTTTTTTTTTGAAACAGGCTAAACAATGCAATACTACAGTAAATAAATACAGAAAAGGCTAACACACTTGAGTGTGTAGTCCTAGACAGTAAATGCAATTAAAACTCTACAAAATTAGCAATTTAAAACTTTTTTAAATAAAGCAAGGCAAGTGCACAACTGAAAAGCGATTTAAGAGGAAGTAACACAGCAGAATAAGTAGCTAGTCTACATATACAGAGAAGTCTATATATACAGAAAAGCAGCTAAAACATACAAACACTTCAGATGCAGTGCAACCTAGAGCACTTGAGTTGTAGCAATATTAAGGCAATTACAGTTATAATAAATGCTCTGAAATATACTGTATATTTCCAAAATGTTTGAGAAGCACAGTCAGCACACAAGGAGATGCAGGCAAAAAAAATAATTTTTTTTTTTTTGAAAGGGAAAAAGGAGAAACAGAAGGCCTTATCAAATGTTATCTCTGTATTAGGTAGAATGAGCTATTGACACTAGACTGGGAGGAGTGTCCCAGATCAGATTTACAGTAGGGGTGGGCCACTGCAAAGCCACCAAGTATAACAGCAAGACACCAACTGGGAGGGAGGGTGCTCACAAAAAAAAATAGCCTACAGACAGTAAGCACTAGAGAAAGCCACAAAATGAATGTTTTTAAACAGATAAAGATTTGTAAAGATACAGAATGTTTTTAACTGCAAACAAATCAGTTATCAGTGCAGATTAGTTAATAGCAATAAAATACACTCAAAAACTAAGCAGCAGACAATAAAAGTGCTATATATAAATTGCTAGAAACAATAATCTGTATAAATAATAAAAAAACAGGATACTTATATATCTCAGCTAACAGTTGTAGTCAACACCTCTCATCTACTCTGCTCAGTGTGTATAGACAGAAACCCTATCAAAGTTAGGGCTTAAATACCAGAAAAACAACTTTTTTTTTTTTTTTTTTACAAAAACACAAAAGAACCAGCCCCCACTAGCCAGCAGACAATTAACACAATCTAGCCAAGGTAAAGAAAGGCTTCAGCTAAAAACAATAGCCTGTAGTAAGCACTAGAGAAAGCCACAAAATGAAAGTTTTTAAACAGATAAAGATTTGTAAAGATACAAAATGCTTTTAACTGCAAACAAATCAGTTGCCCATGCAGATTAGTTAATAGCAATAAAATACACTCAAAAACTAAGCAGCAGACAATAAAAGTGCTATATATAAATTGCTAGAAACAATAATCTGTATAAATAATAAAAAAACAGGATACTTATATATCTCAGCTAACAGTTGTAGTCAACACCTCTCATCCACTCTGCTCAGTGTGTACAGACAGAAACCATATCAAAGTTAGGGCTTAAATACCAGAACAACAACTTTTTTTTTTTTTTTTACAAAAACACAAAAGAACCAGCCCCCACTAGCCAGTAGACAATTAACACAATCTATCCAAGGTAAAGAAAGATTCAGCTAAAAAAATAGCCTACAGACAGTAAGCACTAGAGAAAGCCACAAAATGAAAGTTTTTAAACAGATAAAGATTTGTAAAGATACAGAATGCTTTTAACTGCAAACAAATCAGTTACCCGTGCAGATTAGTTAATAGCAATAAAATACACTCAAAAACAAAGCGGCAGACAATAAAAGTGCTATATATAAATTGCTAGAAACAATAATCTGTATAAATAATAAAAAAAACAGGATACTTATATATCTCAGCTAACAGTTGTAGTCAACACCTCTCATCCACTCTGCTCAGTGTGTACAGACACAGAAAGAAGGCTTTTCTTACTTTTTTATTGGTTTAGGGAATGGCTTAGTTCTTAAAGCTGCTACTTTTTCCTTTTGATGCTTTATTAGATCTCTTCATCTCACGTACCTGAGATACATCATGTCAGTTATCCATTTATTTTTAATTTAGGGACAGTAACAATAATCCCCGCTTGTTTTAGTAAACTAGCCTGCTCATTGGGGAGTTAGGAATCTCATTCTTGTGAATGATTGATATAATCATCCAGGTAGCTGCAGCATAAGCCTGATGAGGTTTTAATACCTTACCCATCAGCCTCTGTACCATCCCATTTTGAACTAAAACAGTGTTGCTGTTCCAGTCACTGGTGGACTCTTCAATTACCCTTAATTTCAGCATTTTTATTTAATTTATTTATTTGACATTTGTTTACCCAGAAAGCCAGATTGGGACAGAGCCCATTTTCAGTGGAGGCCTGGGGCAAAACACTCCACACACGTGTTTGGAATGTGAGAGGAAACCAGAGCACCCAGAGGAAACCCACGTGAATGCAGGGAGGACATGTAGACTTCATACTATGCACAGAAGGCACCACAGCCAAGAATTGAACTGGAGAACCTCTTGCTGTGAGGCAACAGTGCTAACTGCTGCACCACTGCACTGCCCTAAAGCATCTTTTTTTATCTCTTCTCTTAACAGTGGGATTCTGAGCTTATGCTACCCAGTGGGACCTTATGTTGAGCTTTTTTCCTGAGACTGTTTCTACATTATGTTTAATAAGTGTATTATTCCTGGCACTCCTGAACATACTGCCCAGTTTCTCAGGATAATGTCCAGTACTTCTTGTCCTTGAGGCTTAGGGAATTTCTGCTTACCACCACTGAAAGGATTAAAGGTTCACAGTCTTCTTTTCTGAATCTCCTTTTTGAACACTATATTTCCCACCAAGGTTTTATGAAATATAGTTACTCAAGCTCTCTCCTTCCTGACTACCTAACTTGGTAATGAATTTCATTTATTCACACAGTGATCTCATAAGGCCCTTGCCACTCACCAAATAACTTGTTTTACAAGGTACAGAACAGATCCAAAATTTAATCCACTACATGAATCTCTCTTCTAGACTTTCCTGTTACATACTCTCTGTTGGCTTGCTTGAGCCCTTTTCATACATTCTCATCAGCATTATGGCCTTCAGCCTATCTTAAAGGCCAATATAATATCCTATGACACTTCTAAAAGGTATCCTTTTCTCTTCCCAACTCTCTTTCTCTATGTCTAAAAGCCATACCTCTCAACTGTCCAAGTTTTCACAGAAGGTCCAGGTTTTGCCTCATATTTGTGATCCCTCATAAAATTTTGGTTTTCTGGCAAATCATGGTATGTCATTGAGGATTAAAGTCAGAAAATAATGACAGACATTTGAGTTTCAGACTTCATACTCTTCAGAAAACTCATGCTAATGCAAAACCTGTCATTCTATCAACTTTCTAAGATTGTAAGAGCAATATTTAAAAATTGTCTGTATTTTTGGGCCTTTGTCCCTCCATTATTTATGGATTTGTCCAAATTTCTTGCTGTAAGAGGTTGAGAGGTATGCTAAAAGCCCTTTGAGTCTCCTGCTCTATAATACCATAAAAAGACAAAAACTCCTAGAAATTTGGGGTAATTCTTCGATAGAGAACATTAAATAGGCAACAGTTGGTCAGTCTTTCCCCCTCTTTCTCAATTACTTTTTAAACATGGTCCTTAAGTTTTGGTTAAACTGTTCCACTAACCATCCATTTGAGTGATGATTTTCCTTAGATGTTTAACATGAGAACTCTGGCACAGATGTTTCATAACTTTTGACATAAAGGGGGTCCTCTGGTCTGTTAAGATTTCTTCGAGTATCCTTACCTTATCCATAGAACAGCAAGACTATTGCCCAAATGATTGTTTTGGAGTAGGCTTTTCTGGGACTGCTTCAGGAAATAAAATGGTATAGTCTGGCACCACCACCATATACTGCTGTCTACTACTGGACTTAACCAGTGACACTATATCCATTGCAATTCCCTCAAAAGGGACTTCAGTTATATGCATAGGGATGAAAGGATTTTGAAAACTTAGGTTAGGGTCCACCTCTTAATACTTAGGGTACTCATTACTATTTTTTAACTTAATTTATAGCACCCAGCCAGTAGAATCTGTCCAAGACTGCTAATTTGGTTTTGCCCACCTCTAAGTGTACATCCCCCCCCCCAACATGACTGTGTTAGTTTCAGAACTGTATATCTAAATGGCTTTGGTTCCAGTATATGTTGAAGAGTCTCCCATCTTTATTTAGCTATCCTATACAAGAGATCATTTTCCATTTCAAAATAAGGGTAAGTTGGTAGGGGTCCTTTTGGACCATTTCTCCCGTTGCTGCAGTGATGTCCTTCCTCACGTGACTCTTCTCCCTCAAATCATTAAAACTTTATTAGTCTAACTGTTGGTCATAAGGGCTGAGATCCCCCTCTTCCCTCAGACCCTGAAAAGTAGAGGATCTTATTCCCTTCCCAGACATAGTGGATTTGTAGAATTCTGAATCCTACTCTCGAACCAAAAAAGGTAAATCAGTCCAATATTCTGCGGAATTATCTGGGTAGAAACTCTCCTTTTTAGAAATATTTATCAATACTTTTGTTTGGCCTGGGCTGTCTATGATAATCAAGGACTTAGAATTCCTTTTTTCCCCTTGTTTCTAGGCTAGGCAGAGTATCATTTCTCAGTAGACTATTACATTGGGTTGACTTAGATTGTATTTTGCAGTTTCTATAAAGCTCCTACCAATGCTGCTAAAGATACTTCAAATATGGAAAGCCCTTCCCAATAATTATGTCATGGTTACAGAAAGGTACCATGGCTACCAGGTGTAAGACCATCCCATACTGAGTTTGTACCTCCAGCTGAGCAACTGGATAACATCTTTTCTCTCAACGTATGCACTTTACAACTGCCTTTGTTGATCAGGACTTCTTTTTACAAATATAATGAGCTTTTACTAGAGTGATCATACTCCCTACTAGAGTGATCATACTCCCTACTAAGGGGATCATAATCCCTACTAGAGTGATCATACTCCCTACTAGAGTGATCATACTCCCTACTAAGGGGATCATAATCCCTACTAGAGTGATCATACTCCCTACTAGAGTGATCATACTCCCTACTAGAGTGATCATACTCTCTACTAGAGTGATCATACTCCCTACTAAGGGCATCATACTTCCTACTAGAGTGATCATACTCCCTACTAGAGTGATCATACTCCCTGAGTCAAGTAACACATGTGGTTCATGTTCCTGCACTTTAATTATGCATTTCATTAATTGTGTGATGTCACAATAACCAAACCAGCTGTTTGGTGATCACACTCCATGGCGTCTTCACCCCAGCCCTCCTCCCTAGTCTGAATGTGAGTTTTTGTTTTACTAGCCCCCTCCCTTGTATTTAGCAATGTACCCTGTCTTCCCATATTTGTAGCAGGGAATGGAAGATGTAACCCCTGTCCTTGTTACATATTTCTTTATGCATGTTTTGATAACATAAAATTCTGTCAACTAATTTTCCAACACTTATCATCCTGTGAGTCTGCCTGATAAAAATAAAAAACAGAAAAAATCCTTTTGAAATGATAGATCACTTAGATCTCCATCATAGTGCCTTTACTATTCACCCCTTTAGGGTAAAGCCAAAATGTAAAAATATGTTTCAGTTCAAATTACTGTGCCCTTACTGTCTTACATATAGAAAAACTCCATTCATGAAACATGAGGGCCTAAGTTTCCAAGGCAAATTCCGGCTTCACTTAAAGGTTTGTCCTTCCTTTCTTGAGGTTGCTAAAGTCTGAGCTGGGTATATCCATGTCAGGGGAACTGCTAGGAATCTTACTCAAGTATTGAAATCTCAGCTTTCCCAGAGTGCAAGCTTCTTGAAGGTGACCAGATAAACTTCCAAATCTTTGGCACTACTGGGGGATGTAGTTCTTGGGTGTAATAAGGACTTGACTACTGACACTATCCCATTGGCAGCAGTAGCAGTCATCTGGAGAAGCTATAATGTAGTCATTGTGGCCCTCTGAATAGGTGCATCTCTGAATGACTGGCAACTTTTTATTCCATTTTGTTACAGATCCTGCTTCAGCACATTGCATGGAAAACTCATTGGCAGCAACATGTAATAACTAGGTGTTGCCCACTGCATCCATCAGATGTAATAATTAGGTCCAAGAGTACATCCTTTTTCTTTCAAAGTCTCTCATCAAGTCCATTGTAATGCCTCAGTGGTAACCATTTCAAATGTTGGGACCCGATAGAGCAAGTCCTGAAACAAGTGGACTGAATGGACAAAGATCTTACTTTAGTCCAAGACGGCATTTCTCAGAATATTCCCTTTTCTCCAAGGTATGGCGATCTCAGAGCTGGTATATATAAGGTTGGTGGGTGTAAAATGAAGTTTTAAGGAGAAGAGTGATTTTTGGGATTCGCTCTTCTCTGGCTTTTCTGTCTTTTTTTTTTTGGCTTTAAAGCACTCAGCATTTTGAGTGCTAACATTTCAGTAAGGTGCCCGCATAAGCTGATTACTAAAGTTTCTGCCACACAATTCAGGTAACATCTGGTTTCTCCACTAACTGAATCCTCTCTGGTTATGGTGAACCACAAGACACCCACATTACAGCTGATTGCCCTATCCTTGGACATTCTCTCCCTACACCATGTGTGCATCCACATGAACACAATCCAGACTCATCTGGACTACCCAATGACTTCTCCTATCTTGGGTTTGGCTTACTGGTAACCACTTATAGGGTCTTATTTGTAAGCTCAAAGCTAACCATTCTGATTTAAAGAGATGGACCGCAATACCCAGATTTGTTGTCTCTTCATTCACAATGTTCTTCCCAAATGCTGTCATATCCGGAATTAATGCCTTAGTGACTAAACTACCCTGCTTCTGCCCAGCATGGCTTGCATAGAGCCCCCTACTATATTACATCTCACTAAAAGAATCACAGGCCTAAAGCAGATGCCCTATGCTGACCATCTAAAAAACTCCAGCTATACTCTGTCACATATCATCTACTCAGAGGCGATCTCTGCTTAACATACAAGACCATGTCAAACCCAGAGCTGTTGGACATGCTACACTTAAAGAAATCCCAATCCCTCAGAGCCACATGCTCCAGGGATCTAAACCTTGTTATCACAATGAACAAAACATGCTGAAGGGATAAGTTCCTGACCCAGAGACTCCCCATACATGTCAAGCAAAGCGCCTCTTTGACCCTCTTCAAAAGGAACCTTGATGATTGGATGGGAGATAAATTCACCCCAGGGATCATGTCAGTTGCCCTGCTATACAGGGGTCCAGGGAAGTAAATATTGTGGGAAGAAATAGCCAGGGAATTGTTATGGTTAGGCTTGTATAGGCCCTACGGCCGATAGCCTAGCACCAACCTATGAACCTATGAACAGGAGGCAATAGTGATTGTTAGCATTATACAGCAGCTGTCAGATTCTAACAAAACACATCAGTTATACCAAACTGTCCGGATTGTTATGAATGACCAGTAATCCTAGTAGAGCTTAGGCTACTGTCAAGTGATTATTATTATTATTATTATTATTATTATTATTATTATTATTATTATGATTGTTATTATTATTTATTACTATCATCATCATCATCATTATGTAGTCCAAGGAGAGTTGTGTCTAATACTGTGTGTGTGTGTGTGTGTGTGTGTGTGTGTGTGTGTGTGTGTGTGTGTGTGTGTGTGTGTGTGTGTGCGTGTGTGTGTGTGTGTGTGTGTGTGTGTGTGTCTGTATGTGTGTGTGTGTGTGTGTGTGTGTGTGTGTGTGTGTGTGTGTGATATCACTGACTGCAAAAATACAGCTGGAGGTTACTCTGCCAAAAGTAGATAAAATGTCATTATTTCTGTTATGCCATATCTAGCAATACTAGCTTCATCAAACATTTTTAACCTATCCCAAGGTTGTTTAATCTCAGGTTAGACCATATTAATAAGAGTATACAAAAAGTAAAGCTCCTTTGATGGAGGTGTGGAATGCTTTCCCTCCACTAACACCCAAGGGCTTTAGATTTGACTTTGTTGTTTTTTGGCAGACTTAATCTAACCACCATAGTTCTCAACCTTCCATCTCCAAAATGAGAAACACTAGCCCTCATAATGTGGAACAAATGGGCAAAATGTGGAACACATACTAATGACTTTCAACTTGGAAGGCCATAGGATGGTTAAAATATGCTGGTTTTACTTATAAAGAAGATCTTTTAATAAATTAATATGATTCATTTCTATTTACCATGAATTTCACTTAAAAAAATTCCTAACACTGAATGTGTGACAGAGTTTTTCAATGTGGAACTTCGAGGAACTTTGAGGAACATGAACTTTTTAGGACCCCAAATAAGGTACGTTCCTCGTAATGGGTACACTTGAGAGGTATGCTAACCACACTTCACTGAATAGTACCATAACCCACTGTAACTTGGTTGATATCTTGATTTTTTTAAACTATTAACTACAAACAGACGAGTCAATCATGCATTTTAAGACATACCTATTATGTTAAGAGGTGTGCTATCTACTAACAAAAACAGGAAACTATAGTTTGCAATCATAATGTATTACATTCCTAAGTATGATTTAATTTGAAAGAATAGTGCCTTAAAGATCATAAGCAGTGACATGTCATACTACTCAATACTTCCAAAGTAGTTGCTGCCCTCATAGACTCATTCTTCTGAAAGTGAGGCTTGCAGATGCCAATAAAATATTTCTTGCCTTTATTACTTTTCAATTTATATTAAAAATTGGATATTTCAGTCTGCTTGTCCAACCTGCTCACATGCCTGCATGAACTGACCTTGTCATGACTAGCAAAGTGACTATATGAGGTCAGAGTTACAGGCATTTGCCACCTGATCAAATCACAGATGATAAAAGAAAAAAACACAAAATCAGAAAGAACAGACATTCAAAAATAATATTTTAAGTACATGAAAATGTATGACTGTATCCATTAAATATTATTGTCTCACTTTGCATTTGTTTTGGAGCCTGGGAAAAAGGACTTTGGGAAACCAAAAGCAAAAGAAAAAACAAAAAAAAAAAAAAGAAAATTGAAATCCTTGTTTTCAATGCACACAGTATTCTTCTCAGAACCCTCCTTTCTCCTGACCATGTCCCAGTGATACTACATAAATAGTATTTTATTTATACCCCCTTCTCCTGACCATGCCCAATGATACTACATTAATAGTGTTCTTGTTATACTCCCCTTCTCCTGACCATACTCCAGTGATACTACATAAATAGTATTTTATTTATACCCCCTTCTCCTGACCATGCCCAGTGATACTACATAAATAGTATTTTATTTAATAGTGTTCTTGTTATACTCCCCTTCTCCTGACCATACTCCAGTGATACTATATAAATAGTATGCTTGTTATACCCCTTCTCCTGACCATGTCCCAGTGATACTACATAAATAGTATTTTATTTTTACCCCTTCTCCTTGCCATGCCCCGTGATACTACATTAATAGTATTTTATTTAATAGTGTTCTTGTTATACCCCCTTCTCCTGACCATGTCCCAGTGATACTACATAAATAGTATTTTATGTTTACCCCCTTCTCCTTGCCATGCCCCATGATACTACATTAATAGTGTTTTTGTTATACTCCCCTTCTCCTGACCATACTCCAGTGATACTACATAAATAGTATTTTATTTATACCCCCTTCTCCTGACCATGCCCAGTGATACTACATAAATAGTATTTTATTTATACCCCCTTCTCCTGGCCATGCCCAGTGATACTACATAAATAGTATTTTATTTAATAGTGTTCTTGTTATACTCCCCTTCTCCTGACCATACTCCAGTGATACTATATAAATAGTATTTTATTTTTACCCCCCTTCTCCTTGCCATGCCCCATGGTACTACATTAATAGTGTTCTTGTTATACCCCCTTCTCCTGACCATGTCCCTGTAATACTACATAAATAATATTCTTGTTATACCCCCCTTCTCCTGACCATACTCCAGTGATACTATATAAATAGTATGCTTGTTATACCCCTTCTCCTGACCATGTCCCAGTGATACTACATAAATAGTATTTTTTTACCCCCTTCTCCTTGCCATGCCCCGTGATACTACATTAATAGTGTTCTTGTTATACCCCCTTCTCCTGACCATGTCCCAGTGATACTACATAAATAGTATACTTGTTATAACCCCCTTTATCCCATCCCAGTCCCAGTATCACAGAATAGATTATATTCTGTTTCCTGTCCATACTGCAGTGCTGCTGCACACATTGTATTCTTCTTATGTCTCCTTTACCCCTACTAGGGTTCCAGCTGTCTTAGCGGAACCTAGTCCTCTTGTGGCTCCTTCCCCGGGAGTGGGCTCGTCAGAGCGGGGTGTGACCCCCCTTCTGAGGTTGTCTTTCTCGGTTCTGGGCTCTCCTCCCTCTTCGGGTGGGCCCACTTTCCAGCTGATGGAGAGGGCACTAGCCTCTGCAGGCACTAAGCTGGTCCCTTCGGTGCTGGAGGCCCATATATATCTTTGCTCTGAACCACAGCTGACACAGTCCGCAACTGTGAGGTACCAGACATGGAAACTTCAAGACACCCTTCCACAAGGTACCCACTCTTCAGAGTCCTCCTCAGACGTTCCCACTGAGGAGGCGACTCACAAGACATCATGCAAGAAGAAGCAAGTGGATTCCCCTGAGGAGTTTTTTACTGAAGACACAGACTATGATGAAAGGGAAGGGTCCCCACAGTCTCCTTTGGAGATATACTAGAGATTTTAAAGCAGCGGGGAGACTGGAAGTCCATCAACCCTTTCTCTGAGGAGCCTGTGTTCTTGCAGGCATTCCGTGCTCGACAGTCTACTTCTTGGGTGACCCCGCCTGCAGATGACCTGGTTCAGCTCATTGTGCAGTACTCCTGGAGGAATCCTGACACCGTTGAACCTATCCCTGGAGACCAGACAAAATTCTTTCTCCACCAGAAGGCAACCCACACTGGTCCAAAGGCCTACCAGTAGACGCTATGTTGGTGATATTATTAAATATTATTTTTGAATGTTTGTTCTTTCTGATTTTGTGTTTTTTTCTTTTATCATCTGTGATTTGATCAGGTGGCAAATGCCTGTAACTCTGACCTCATTTAGTCACTCTGCTAGTCATGACAATGTGACTTCATGCAGCCACTAAGAAGGAGCTCGCCAAGGAGAGCCCTACTGTCCATCCCCCTAACAGGGAGTCTCAGGCAATAGATAGGTTAGGGAAGTGGGTATACTCTTCATCGACCTTCGCCATTCGGTCCTTGAACTACTTGGCACATTTTACCAGGCTTCAGAGAGAAGTAATATCAGAACTCTCAGAAACCTTGGCAGGAGCAGTGTCTGATGAGGTAAGTGACAAAGTTGCCTCACAGATTGCCACGCTGGAATCAATTTTTAACTCATCCATGCAGCTGATTTCGTATACTACCAAAGGGGCGGCTAGAGTAGCGGGTGCAGGCATTGTCATAAGACGTTATGCCTGGATGCGCCTATCTGATTTCACGGATCCCTTTAAATCTTCCTTTCTCAATGCTCCCATGGAGGCCTCTTCTGTTTTTGGCCCAAAGGTAAAGGCCACTTTAGCCAGGTGTATGGTAAGACCTTGTCTGCCATGAGTGTATGTTTTTCCAGACCCCCAATGGTCCTAGTCTATGAATCAGAGGAGCAGACAAATATGGTACAAGAAAGCCCAGGGTGCATTCTGTGACACACGTGGTGAGTTTGCGCCCCAGGACAGAGGGGAAAATTCATCTGGAAGATGCCCCTTCAGAGGCAGAAGGGGTCCGCATAACCAGGGATCCAGAAACTCTTTCTCTGGACAGCCCTATCAGTGCTCCTGAAAAGTGGCCTGATTGTTTACCTCTGGAAACAGACAGGGGACAGTTTTCTCTGCACCACCTTGCCTGGCAATCCTTAACCAAAGAATCTTGGGTGCAGACAATAATTACCAGAGGTTATCACAACACCTTTGATCTTTACTCAAGGCTGCAAATGTGAATCCCTAACATTCCACCCAGTCAGAGGGACATAGCAGTACAAGAAATTCAAAAACTGCTTAAAAAAAGAGTTATCCAAACAGTCCCATCAGACCAAATAGAATCCAGATTTTATTCAAGGTTCTTTTTAGTGCCAAAAAAGACAGGGGACTAAATTACAATCTTGGACCTCAGCATCCTAAACAAATTGTCAGACAGACAACATTCTGGATGGTCACAGTTTGGTCTATCCTTCTGTTTCTGGAGAAAGATGATTAAATGTGCTTGATAGATCTTCTGGATGTGAATTACTACATAAAAACGGACACACATTCCAGAAGACTCCTCCGCTTCAGGCTGGGAGCCATTCATTGCCAATTCCGAGCACTGCCTTTTGGTCTCTCTATGGTCCCCAGAGTGTTCACCAAATGCATGGCAGTAGTAACATCTCACTTGAGACTGCAAGGATTCTGTGTATTTCTGTATTTAGATGATTAGCTCCTTACCACCCCCACCAAGCATCTACTGGTTACAGCCTTACAGTACATTATACAACTAGCAGCAACCCTAGGGATCTCAATAAATGAGGAGAAATGCAAGTTGACCCCTTCACAAACTCTGGAATTCCTAGGGGCAACTTTCAGCACCCAATCTTGCCTGGTTTCCCCTCCCACTACACAGGCTAGAAAGATCACAGATCCGGATGATACTCTCTCAGGACAAAGTTCCAGCTCAGGCAGTGCTTCAGCTATTAGAATCTATGGCTGCATCGATTATGATAGTTCCCCTGGCAAGGCTATGCATGAGGCTTCTGCAGTGGTTCTTACTAACACAATCGTCTTTCCCTTTTTTAATTTCTCCATTTCTTTTGCTTTTTAATACCATGACGGGAATGGACCCCATTCCTAAGTCAAACTATGATTGAAGTTAATGAAATTAGTATTGTTTCACTCTGTGATGTCAGCCAAAAGTGCTCTTCATGGCACCCACAATGTGCACAGTAATGACTCCTTCTGTAATTCATACAGAGTTATGTGTATTGATAGCTTATTTAATTATGATGGTAGACTCTTTTTTATATGACCCGTTGCACATACTGCAATTGGAACTTATCTGGGTATCCTTACACATTGCTCTCGTTTCTGCTGACAGATCCTGATATTTTATGACTTTGTGTCTCTCTGCACACAAGACACTTTACTCACTGGGTGTGGCAATTTCAATGATTAATGCTATTCTTGTCTTCTTTTCTTGGACCACTATATCCAGTTTTCTAGCATCTATCTTTTGAACTGTTGGTAATGAATGATCCTATGTGATGAAGACTTGATTATTTTCTATGATGCTTTGTGGCTCATGTTTCCAGTGCTTTTCAGCCACTTCAAAACCATAATGTTTGCTCAATCCCCAGTGCAACAGTCTCGCCACACTATTGTGCCTTTCAGTGTACAGGCCCTCTGCCATTAGTATGTCACAACCAGCAACAAGGTGTGTGACTGTTTCCAGTTTGGTTTTAAAAAACCTACATTTATCTGTTTCTCACACATGTTCAATGGACTTTGTAAACCAATGTGTATGTAGACCACTGTCTTTAGCTGCCAATATGAACCTTTCACCTCTTGGTTTAAATTCACCTCTCCTTAACCATTCCTGCATTCATTCCTGATCAATATGAGGTTCTTCCAGAAGTTTTATATTTACCACTATGTTTATGATTTTTCCACATTTCTTGCCTTTTCATCTGGTCCTTCACCTTATATTCTTTCTTTTGTTTTTTGGCACATTCAGTTGCTGTCTGATTTTTACCTCCTAACGATATGTTTCTGCTGCGTTAAGCATAGAAGTCATCTTAGATTTGTTCTCTTCATGTTTCAAAACTTTCACTACGTTTGGGTCTCTTGAAATCAGCAGATATGTGTGAAGTCCCACGTCTGCAGATCTACATGTAATCCATTTCAAGGAGACCCATCCCTCCTTCAGAATAGGGAATATATAATCCTGGTATACACTGATTTTTATAGATCATCTGGTGAGCGTGAAGCTTCCATCTTGTTTTAATATCTAATCTATTCAGCACATTTTGGGGTCAATCAATCACTCCAAAACTGTAAGTTAAGACAGGCAGAGCAAATTGGTTTATAGCCTGGATTTTGTTCCTGAACATCAACGTTGTTTTCAGGATTAATTTAAGTCTTCTAAAGTACTCCTTACTAAGTTTTATATGCATTTGTTCATGTTTTGCCAATCCTGCATCAATTCCCAAGTATTTATACACTTCCTCTTGCTCAAGTTTTTTATATCACATTCTGGTCCTAAACTGATTTTTTCCTGGTGCTGCAGTTTCCCTGATTTAAAGGTTGCTTTTGCACATTTATCAAGACCAAATGACATTCTAATATCATCTGAAAATAGTTTAACAACATGCAGCTGTGCTTTCAGCTTCAATGGTCTCCTTTGACTCATCCTATGTCCTCTCAGATCCATGTAACAAATCAAAGCAAACTAGACTTACTTTGGTGGATGAAGCCAGAGAAAGACCTATGAAGCTGTCCTTTCTCCCCCTCCCAGCCCAAGGCCATAGTGACCACAGATGCTTCCCCGATGGGGTGGGGGGGGTGGGGGCAGGGAAAGGCAGTCCAAGTCACTTGGTCACCCATGGAGGCCAAACTGCATATCAGTGTTCTCGAACTGAGGGCAGTGCTTCTAACATTGCAAGAATTCCAGTCTGCCCTCCTATCAGGGATGATTGCTGTCCAGTCAGACAACATGGCCATAGTCTGCTATATCAAAAAACAAGTGAGAACCAACTCCTACCCATTGTGTTGAGAAACCATGAGAGTTTGGCAATGGGCAATAACTTCCAAGTTATTTCTGATAGCAATGCCTCATGAGTGGTCCCTCAATCCTGTTAAAGCAGTGGAAATTTTCAGTCGCTGGGGTCAGCCTTGCTGCGATCTATTCGCATCACCCTCAAACCATAAATGGAGCAGCAACTTTGCCCTAATTCCCCCACAGGAGGGAGTCCTCAAGGGATGCTCTTGTACACGATTGGCCCATAGGACTGCTATATGCTTTCCCTTCTCTTTCTCTAAAGAAAGCTCTTCAGTTGAGAAGCAAAGTAATCCTCATTGCACCCTGTTGGCCCCAACAAGTTTGGTTTCCCTTTCTGTGGCCTCACCAACTACATCAACCATAGAGTCTGGATCCAACTCCAGAATTGCTGTCACATCCACAGGGGTTGATGCATCCAACTCTATTGAGCCTTAAGCTAACAACTTGGTTCCTCCACTTCCAGTAATCGCCGGGCAAAATTACCTATCCTCCCCTGTACGTCACATTATTCTGGCTTCTCATAAACTATCCACCAGGAAACTTTACCTCAGAAAATGGAAAAGATTCATAATTTGGTCTCAAGAGAAGGGAATAGACCCATTTTCAGTTCCACTTGATTTGGTACTGGGCTATTTATCAAACCTCTTCCACTCGGGAACTGCAACTTCAACTATTTGAGTGCACCTGGCGACTATCTCTGACTTCCAAAATGGCTTCCAAGATTCATCATTAATTTCTCACTGTCTTTGTAAGACCCTTTTGAAAGTTGTTGCATACATCAGGCCCCCCTTTAAAGAACCAATCGAGCCTGGAATTTGACACTAGTTCTACAAACTTTGACTCATCCTTTCAAACCTGCGTCCACTTGCGATATAAAGTTTTTATCTTGGAAAATCTTATTCCTAGTAGCTATTACCTCAGCAAGATGAATATCTGAGCTACAAGCCTTGTGCATAAAACATCCTTACATGGTCTTCCATAAAGACAGAGTATCACTCCGGACTAATCCCACCTTCTTACCCAAAGTTATTTCCGACTTGACTATTAATCAAACAATTGATCTGCCAGTCTTATTTCCAAATGTTTCTAACAAAGGAAAATATTCACTGCATTTACTTGATGTGCATAGGCAATTGCAACTTTATTTGGACAGAACTAAATCAATACGAAAATCTGATCAATTATTCGTATCATTCTCAGGACCAAAACTGGGAGGATCTGTTTCCAAAGTGACCCTATCGAAATGGCTGACAGATTGCATTTGCTTTATCTATCAACGAAATACAGCTTTTCTACCATCTAAGGTCAAAGCGTATTCAACAAGATCAGTCGCAACATCTGTTGCCTTCCATGCAAGACCTTTCATGGATGACATTTGTGCAGCAGCAACATGGGCCTCCCCTCATACTTTTTTCACTCATTACACATTGGATTTTGTGTCCAGGGGGAGAGCTTTCTTTGGTTCAATGGTTCTCAGGAATATCCTTCCATAGGGCCTCCCAAGAAATAAAGTAGCTAGGGACTCTGTCCCATCAGTAAGGAATGAATGAAGATTAACATCAGATAAACAAGTTATGTTCTTACCATAATGTTCCATCTGTGTTGTTGATCTTCATTCATTCATTACAACCCACCAGCCATTCAACCTCAGAAAGACTGCTGGAGGTTCGGATTCGGTCCTACCTTATGATAGGGTAGTTGCTCAGATGAAGCCTCCACTTCTTTCTTTTCTCTTATGAGCAAACTCAGTTGGAGGTGATAGAGAGAGGGGCACTATGGGTAAGCTTAGCTCGAGGGTTTTTTGGCTGGTGCAAGCTTGGTATAATGGCCGACTCGGTTCCGAGGATGAAACTGACACCCATCAGTAAGGAATAAATGAAGCTCAACAACACAGATGGAACATTATAGTAAGAACATAACTTCTTTTTTCTGTGGATGGGGAGTCTGTTCCAGAACAGTGGTAAACTCCGCCAGATATACCTGTTCCTCCCAACCTTACTATTGATGTTGCAGAATAGGTTTAGATCTCTGAACTGAGTGTTTCTGATGTAATTTGACTAATTGATGTGCATCAGTATTGGGTCAGAGGATGCCTTATATGCCAGACACAGGTCCCGTCATAGCAGTCTATAGGATATCAAGTATAGTGACAGGGCTTTCAGGTGGTCCATGTAGGAGATAATGTTTAGGCTTTGTAGTCTTTTAGTAAGGTATCTCTGCGGGCATTCCAGTTGTTGCATGTGCCTGGACATATACATGACAAAAGAGACATTATACTCAATTATTGGTCTAATTAGGGTTGAGAAAAGGGTGGTAATGACATCTTAATATTTAGATCCAATCCCTTTGTTTATAAGTTGTGCAGTAAAGAAGGACTTTCTTATGACCATGGACACATGCTGGTCAAAAGTTAGATCAATGTCCACATACGTTCCAAATTCCAATTAACTGAGTCAACTCTTAGGGGCATATTGTCATTGTGTTTTTTCCCTCGAGTAAATGACTTCCCAAAGGATATGATAATGCATTTTTTGGCATTAAGCTTCAGCCCATAATTTTGGAACCAGTTATTTGTTTTGGATAATCATTCATGCATGATGGCTAAGTCACCTGGGGAGTCAAGAACCACTCCTAGCTTGCAGTCATCTGCAAACTTAGTCAGCTAGTACCCTTTGCTATTGGCTTTTACTTCAGAGAAGGAAATGCCAAATAGGAGAGGTCCCAGCAGTAAACCCTGGGGGACAACACTGGTGACCAGTTTCTTTGTGGAGGTAGCGTCTCTGATTTTGATGTCCTGTATCCTATCTGTCAGACAGTTGGCAATCGAATGGGTGACATAGGGGCTTATTCCCAGCTTATGTAGGTTTTCTATTATGCCTGAGTGGGTGATTGCATCAAAAGCCTTGTGGAGGTTGAGATATGTGGTGTGTATGATTTTACTTCATCCATTGCTTTGGTAACTGAAGATCAATGTGTATCTATACCTTTAAGAAGCTTTCTAGGTGCTTGCGCAAGTGCATAAATACTGAGCATGCAAGCCTGACTGCCATTTTGTAGTAAGCTCTTGAGATGTAAGCATGCCTGTCTGTGTAGTCTGTTAGCTAATCAGTTTGTTTATATTTTGCACTGCTGCTACCCATCCTGATGTGTTTCTGTGTAATAAAGCATGTAAACGAACTACCCCACCTGTTTGTCTTTAATGGAAACAAGAAGAGTGACATGCTGTCAGAATGGGATTCAGAAATCCAGATTCCGGACCTGAGAAGGTACTCAGTTAAAGATAGAGGAATATAGAGGAATGGATCATCCCCACTGCAAGTTTAAATTGCAAGAACAGGTCAGAAATGAATTTCAGGTATCAAAGCTTACTTAAATGATTTCTTATTCACAAAATATAAAATGAAGCACTCAGAATGCTCTAAACAAATTTTTAAGTAAAAGAAATGTGCAAAACTGTGGCATATTGAAACAAAATATTTGAATAACTACAGAAATTGTTTGAAATAAAGTCTGAATCACATAAAATTAACAAAATAAGGGAAACTACATTTTTAAATAGCTTATAGCACGTACTTTTTTGTATTAATTAAATCTATTCAAGATATCAGAAGTATACAGAGTTCACATGACTGTACAGTATTACAGTACAGTTACTTCATGAAATACAGTCATTTCAAGGCATATTCATTCTGCATTTGAATGTTATTACAAGTACTGTCTGTGTATGCATATACACAGGGGCCATTTTTCAGTGTGTTTGGGCATACTTTGTTGGCATGGCTGACAGATTTTGAAAATCAGCTCCACTTGTGTTTGACAACAATATTGCAGAAAATTGGAGAGTCTTTGAGAAAGAGTATGATATTTTCATACAAGCTGCATTTTCTGATAAAGATGACTGTACAAAGGCATTTATTCTGCTTAATTTGTCTGTATCAGAAGCCATAGAAAGGGAGCGTTCATTTGTGCATGCACTTGCTGTATTTGCAGGGGAGGGGGGAAACTGCCATATAGTGGTACCAGCTGAACCAAGGGAAGATCCTGAGTGCTTAAAATGTAAATTTAGAAAATTGTGTAACCCCCAAATTAATATTATAATGGAAAGGCACTTATTTTACATAAGAGATCAAAAGCCTGGGAAAACTTTTACAGTATATATAACTGACTTGAGAAACAAAGTTAAAACATGCAAATTTGGTTATTTAAGGGATGAGTTGATAAAAGACAGACTTGTGTGTGGTATTAAAGATGATGCTGTGAGAAAGATTTTGCTTCTTGACAGTGATTTAACTTTGAATAAGGACATTGAGATTTGTCAGATATATCACCTTACAAAAAAGCACACAAATATGCTTACAAATGAGAAATCCATGCTTCCAGTATCTTCTAGTGCTCATGTTGATAGTATGCGGCACATGAGTAAAAGAAACATGCCCAAGCACATGCCAGTAATAGTAAGCCCTGTAACAGTCAGTGGGAGTCTGAGTCATGAGTCTAAAAGAGAAAAGTGCCTAGCTTTTGGTCAACAATGCCACAAATGCAATAAGTAAAATCATTTCAAAAGGTTTTGTAAATCAAATAAGGGACATTCTTTTATTAAAAGAAAACATTCAAAGAGACAAGTTGATCAATTAGAAAGCTGTGACCCTGCTTTTTATGTTGATGGTGTGTCAGTGTTTAATGAAACAGTCAATACAGTACATTTACGGGCAAAGAAAGAACACAATGGGTATCGTCCGTGGTGGTAGCTCATAAGAAAAGCTCAGATGATATCAGAATATGTATTGGTCCACAAGATTTGAACAAAGCACTGAAAAGACCTCATCATCCAATGGGTACAGTCAAAGAACTCACTGCCCTTTCTGTCTTAGATGCAAACAGCTTATTTTGGCAAATTTTGCTTGACAAGAAAGCCTTGTTGCTTACCACTGTCAGTACTCCTTTTGGCAGGTACAGATTTTTGAGAATCCTATTTTGGAGAAATTCTGCCAGTGAAGTCTTCCACTGTTCAATGGAGCAAATTTTTTCTGGGTATCCATGTGCTATTATAGTAGAAGATATTCTAGAAGGAGGTAATTGTGAAGCTGAGCATGACAGAAACCTCAAGAAAGTTCTGGAAAGAGCACGTGAAGTAAATCTTAAGCTGAATCCTCAGAAGTGCAAATTCAGGATACAAGAAGTTATTTAAGTTGATCACTTATTTACCAGTTCAGGCTTATGACCAGATCCTTCCAAGCAAACAGCAATTCTTGAGATGCCGGCTCCAGACAATGTTTAAGCCCTACAACATTTTCTTGGCATGGTTAACTACCTAGGCAAGTTCATTCCAGACTTTAGCCAACTTTCAGCACTACTCAGAGAGCTGACACACAAAGATGTATCTTGGTCATGGTTAGGATAACATCAGAGAGCATTTCATGTCCTGAAACAGAAAATTGCCAGTCCACCAATTCTCAGATACTATGATGTTCACAAATCAGTTACTGTTTCTTGTGATGCTTCAACGTTTGGTCTTGGTGCAGTCATTCTTCAAGAGGGTTGACCAGTAGCGTATGCATCCATAACCTTAACCTAAACTGAAATGTACTATGCACAGATATAGAAAGAACTCTTGAGAATTGTGTTTGCATGTTCTAAGTTCCATGATTATATTTAATGGTAGACCTATCCAGACTGAGACAGATCACCAACTTCTAGTCACTATTTTGAGAAAGCCTATGTATACAGCTCCAGCCTTATTGCAATGCATGATTTCAGTCTTGTCTATAAGAAAGGCAAACTTATTTATCTTGCTGATACTTTATCCAGATCGCTAAGAACAGCATGAAAATGAGAAACTGGATTTTGAAGTTATGGAAGTGAAAAATTTTTCTTCCACACATCTTGGTGAACTTAGAGGTCATATAGCCACAGATCCAGTTCTTCAGAAACTCAACCACTTTATCAGTCGAAGATGGCCTTCGAAGCAATCTTGTTTACTAGTGGACTTGCAACCATATTTTTCTTACAGAGATGAGATTTTGTTTGACAATGGTATCATCATGAAAGGTCTAAAATTAATTGTTCAAAAATCCTTACAACAACAGTACATTACCATCTTGCATCATAGCCACCCAGGAACTGATTCTACCTAGTATTTTGGTCTTCTATGTCACAGGAAATTGAAAGAGTACTTTCATCTTCTTCTGTATGTAATAGTACTAAGTAACCACAAGGATAAGACTGTAGACAAACCAAGAAGTAGAGATATAACCACCAGCACAACGGACTGCTTGAAGACACAAAACTTTATTCCTGTTCAACAGCAAAGGTTAAGCGCTTTCATCCCTAAATATAGGGACTTCCTCAGAACAAATTTCCTTAAATCAACCCAGCCCTTAAATACAATTAAAATCCAGCTATCAGTTAATTAACAATTAAAATTTACTTAATTAAAATATAATAATACACAACATTAATACAAAAAATAAATAAATAAAATCAACCCCATATTATGTTATTGACCTGAAATATTAACCTAAAATATTCTTAAAAACAAAATCCAGATGCAGAGCAGCCACTGACTGAGACGGGGATCCACGCAAAAAGTATGAAATAAGTAAAACCAAGCACCATAAGCGTAATCCCCTGATGGCAATAAAACGCTGAATAAACTTCAAGGAGTAAAACACTGTGTGCACTTCTGCAAGTTCAATAAATATTTATTTCCAAAATAGAGTGAGCGCTTTCGCCAATAGGCTTCTTCAGACTCTTAAAACAAACAAAAGAATTTTAAAAACCTTTATAAAGCCCTCCATGAAATCTCATTGGTTAACGAATGCATCACTATCAAAAAACTCTTTAAAGCAATACATACATCATATATAATACCATTCCATAAATTCAAACCACAAGGTCTGTCAAAAAACTAAAATCCATTAAGTATACATGTTAAAATAGAGCGGAATTCTATTCTGAATATAACTTACATATATATCTGCAGATCTATTGCAACTTCTATCTAAAAAGAAATAGATAAAAATAAAAATAAACAGTAATAAGAAACATTCTGCTTTCAATAATGCCAACAGAGACATCCATCATATTGAGTATAAATGAATTCATAAAATGAAATGACAAATATAAACACAAATATTAAGAAACAGAGGAATGGAGAAGTAACACACTGTAAATCATTTAAATATAAACTATGATGTAGGTGAATACTATATCATATGGAAAATACTACATATAACCTAATATCTAAACATATAAAAGCTAACAAAACGTGATCTAGCTTAATCACATGGAAGAGGTTTGTATCATCATGCGCAATACGCTGCATGTAGTTAAAAGTCCTACCATGTAATAGCACATGAACAAACCTAGACCTAACCAACCAAAAATATATACATTCTATCTATTTATACTTTATTTATCATAACTAAACCTAAATATTGCACGCTATGTCTGTTCTAATAAAACAACTGTATTTAATAAACAGTTAAGTGAACTTTTTCACAAATTTGGTGAGTAGATAGGTAGATTTGAATTCATCTATCATGTTTAATCAATTTAACACCATAAAACCACTGCAAATAAAATTTGACTATAATTCCTAAAGTCAGCAAATGTCAATTTTAAAAGACACCCCTTGCACTCACTCATTTCATAAAACCTCGTGTCAAAAGCTGTTTGATTACTTCACTCTATGTAACCTTCTGCTTTTCAAAAAAGGTTTAATTTGTACCTTGTCATTAAGGCCAGGAGGTATGTCCGATCTCCATCTAATAATCCATTTAGTCTCACTCTCTAGTGTCCTGTTAATCAAATCTCCTCCTCTAAAGCCTTGAAAAGTGGTTTGAATGACATAAAACTTAAAGGTATGATCTACGCCTGCCACTAGGTTAAGCGCTTTCATCCCTAAATATAGGGACTTCCTCAGAACAAATTTCCTTAAACCAACCCAGCCCTTAAATACAATTAAAATCCAGCTATCAGTTAATTAACAATTAAAATTTACTTAATTAAAATATAATAATACACAACATTAATACAAAAAATAAATAAATAAAATCAACCCCATATTATGTTATTGACCTGAAATATTAACCTAAAATATTCTTAAGTTTAAGCACACTAGTAATACTGACATTTTCATTAATGCCTATACATTTAACCGCAACTGCCTTTTGAGTTCACACAAATCTAAATATACATCCAACACTCTACCCTTCATATCTTTTACTATTTGCTGTAACACAAGAAATCCAAAAGTGTGATCATTGTGTGACTGTACATGCCTATTTAAAGCATTAGTGAACTTATGCTTCTTAATATCTAATAATCTAATAAATGTTCACATATTCTCTCTTTAAAGAAAATGTCAGTATTACTAGTGTGCTTAAACTTAAGAATATTTTAGGTTAATATTTCAGGTCAATAACATAATATGGGGTTGATTTTATTTATTTATTTTTGTATTCATGTTGTGTATTATTATATTTTAATCAAACAACAAGTTTTAATTGTAAATTAAATAATTGATAGTTGGATTTTAATTTTATTTAAGAGCTGGTTTGATTTAAGGAAACTTGCGGAAGTCCCTATATTGAGGGATGAAAGCACTTAACCTTTGTTGTTGAACAGGAATAAAGTTTTGTGTCTTCAAGCAGTCTGTTGGGCTGGTGGTTATATCTCTCTACTTCTTGGTTTGTCTGTAATAGTACTAAGCCACATCAACAGAAAGAACCACTTCAGCTAAAACAGATTCCTGAACCACCTCGGTCGACATTAGCTGCAGACATTTTCGAGTGAAATGGTCAACATTGCTTGGTATTAATAGACTCTTATTCCAATTGCCTCAAGATTGACCTACTTCCTAATCTAGTGTCCAGTACTATCATTATTAAGATAAAGCATCATTTTGCAGTCCATGGTAGCCCACACAAAGTTATTTCTGACAATGGTACACAGTTTACAAGCCAGCAGTTCAAAAGATTTGCTGAAGAGTGGGACTTTACTCATGTCATGTGTAGCCCTGAGTGTCCGCAGTCAAATGGTTTGGCAGAACATGCAGTTCAAAGTGAGAAACAATTCCTAGATAAGTTGAAATGAGACAATAGTGATTTTTTCTTGAAGCTCTTGAATCTCAGAAATGTTCCTTGTGATAAACATCTTGGTTCACCAGCACAAAGACATATGCCAAGACAAACCAGAACTACACTACCGATTAGTAGTTTATTATTGGTTCCATGTGTCAAAAATAACAGATCAGTGAAAGCCAATCTATTAAAGAAGTGCTTATCCGAGAAGTCCTATTATCATAAGACCAGCAAACCACCCAATCAGTTACCAGTAGGGGAATTAGTGAGGATGCAGACGTCCAAATGTTTTGATCAGATTGGTGTTGTGAAAAATGTATATCCAGAGCCAAAATCATGCATTGTAGAATCACAAGGAGCAGAATTTTGGTAGAATCAAAAATATTTGATCCCGGTGTCCAAGCCTGTATTGCAGTATCGCACGTGCGAGAAAGACTCTATATCTCAAAGTGAGTTATCCAGCGTTCCAGTTCCAGAACACGTTCCAGTAAATATCCCATTTCCTGAGAAGAATCCCAAAACTCCTGAAGCAACTTGTTCACCAATGACTGTCCCTGTTGCTAAACCCAATTCTGATTGCTATATCACTAGATCAGGTGGCATTTCCAGACCATGTTCCAGATACATGGCAGCTTGGACATAAGGACATGAATTTTGTGTTTATTTTGTATTGTCTATACTATTGCATGTTTCTTTTCAAATATCATTATATCGTGAGCAATTCATTTAAGAGCGAAGATGTAGATCAATGTGTATGTATACCTTTAAGAAGCTTTCTAGGGGCATACGCAAGTGTATAAATACTGAGCATATGCAAGCCTAACTGCCATTTTGTAGTAAGCTGTTGAGATGTAAGCATGCCTGTCTGTGTAATCTGTCAGTTAATCAGTTTGTTTATATTTTGTACTGCTGCTACCCATCCTGATGTGTTTCTGTGTAATAAAGCATGTAAACAAACTACCCCACCTGTTCATCTTTAATGGGAAACAAGACGAGTGACAGTAACTTTTTCAAAAAAAGTCCACCAGGTTGAGTAAGCATGACCTGCCATTGACGAATCTAAACTAAGACCTCCAGTGTATGGAGGTTCCATATGTCTTTATTGATTAGTTCTATGATAGTTCTTTCAATGGCTTTGCATATGAGGCTGGTCAGATTTATGGTTCAGTAATTGCCTGTATCTGTGGAAGGTCCTCCTATATGCAGAGGAATGATTGTAGCTGTTCTCCATTGACTTGGTACAAAGCCTGTATGAATGCTGAGGGCGAACATTGTAGTTGGGGGGTTGGGGGTGGCTACATCATGCTTCATGCTATTTAAGATGCATCAAGGGATATTGTGAGGACCCATCAGAGTGGTACTTTTAGCTTTTGATGGTGCTTCCAGGACATGGTCTTGTGTGATGGCTGCACTTGAGTCACTTTCAGATATATCATGTAAGATAGCTGGAGGGGCAAGGCCGGGATAAAGTTTGAGCTGAATTTATCAGCCAGCAGGTTAGCTATATCTTTAGCCTCAGTGGAGGTAACATCCTTACTCTTTTTTTCTTCACTCACTTCCAAACTTCAATTTATCTCCCCGACTTTCTTTCTAAATATCCCATAAACCACTTTTTTCTCCCACTTCATATTGCAATTCCTGTTTATATTATGCTAACTTACTTTTAATTTCTCTATAAACTGGCTAAATGTCTCCAAATATTAAATGATTGTCATATAAGTAGTATCTGTTCTTAACCAATGTTTTCATAGTATTTGTAATTTGGTATAATTATTAAAACTGTAGATACTTTTGTATTATTTTTGAAGATTTTAAAATTATTATTCTTAAAATGTTTTTGTAATACTTTATAGCTTTTCTCCCTGGGCAGCTGATAATGGGCACCTACCCAGTCAGACTTTCCAGGAAATCAAATGTCAGTAAATAAATACATACATAAATAAATAAATAAATAATAACACATAAACATAACGTAGCACTAAATGAACTCCCCACCCACCACGTAATTCTCCTGTCCTTAATACAGAATTTTGTCAGCTCCACTTTCGTTTGTATTCAGTCCCTAGCAGATAAAGATTACAGATAGCCACACCACACACTACTCAGCTGCTGAAACAATCAGACACATTTATTATGTAGAGTCCTTTTACCTCATAATTAGCACTTGGCACACATTTATTATGTACACCTGAGACCCCAATTGCAGAGAGGTTCCTAGCTCATAAAGGTTATATGTACCTATCCCACCCATGATACAGACCCATTCCCCTAGAACAGCATGTACATCCAGCCCCCCTACCACCTTGCAGTCCGATCTCCCAGCACTGCCATAACATGCTGTCTCATTTATTTCTATATGCCACAATTTCATGCAATCAGCCATTTCATAAACAATTACTAATTCCTGTTTCATTGCAATGTTGTTGTATCATACCTCTAAACCTGCAAACATTGAAAAATCAGAGCAAAGACTCTTGAAAAATTGGAATATCCAGCTAAAACTCTGGACATTTAATTAGCATAAAAATTGAAAACAAAATAGTACATAACTCTTCCCACTTCCATTAGGAATGTTGAATAGTAATCAGAAACACGTTTAAAAACAAAAAGTAACACAGATGATGGAAAGATATAAGAGCATTATTAAGAGATAAAGTACAATCTGTAGACTTTAATAAACTGTATCACAAAATTCTACCACACAAGGTCTTTTATTTTGGCTTCAGAAAAGGAAGTTGTAAGATGAGCATTTCTTTAAATTATTGTCACTACTATGTTGGTCATGTGGTGTGGCTTTCTGTGTACTAAGCAGCTTCAAAAATCACATATAATGAGGAGGATTCAGAAAATTGTGTGAAGGGGTAAATCAAACCTGAAAATAGGGACGTGCCTCTAGAAATAGGGACATCATAAATCAGGCCTAAAATAGGAATATGCCATCAAAATGGGGACATTTGAGACATCTGTGTTGCGCAAATATTATTGGACTAAAAAATGCTGTGCTATTAAATCTTGTGTAACTCCAAGCAGCAAAATTAAATTCCTCCTATCCATGTCTTAAATAGGACAAAGGTGGTTGAGAGCTGCCGTGTCATACTGTCTATGGCATGTCAGTTCCCACCATGCCCATTTACTGCCCTATTCTGTATGTACTGACCAGCTGCAGGGGACACCAACTTTGTAAATATCTTTTCTTTCAAAAGTGAGACCAAACACTTCCAAGTGTTATTTTACTGAAACATGCTAACTTCTCATGTGTAGATATTCAGAAGGTTCTCCTTTCCACAAGATAATCTAAAATTAAGGGAGTACCTAGGATGTTTTGAATTTTGCACCATCTTATACACCAACATCGTGAGTGCGGTGTCCTCCACCTAAGTGTGCCCAATTCCCCATGCATAAAGGTTAAGAGTTTTATTTTACAGGCTCACCATCCAGGATTCAATCCTGACCTCTGATCACTGTCTATGTCAGGTTTACATGTTCCTGACATAACTATGTGGAGTTCCTCTCACCAGACAAAAAAAAAACATATTGGATATTTCCACCACAAGGATGGTAGGTGCTAGGTTCAAACCCAACCCTCCTTGTTGAATGTGGGAAGTGTTTCCTCTAATCCTCCTGTATTACTTATGCTGACATTCTCCTATTATACGCTTATCAAACTGGTTCATCATGTATGGATCTTCGAAGAATGGAAAATGTCATTAACCAGAGAGAATCCATACTGGACTGGACACTAACCAACTATCCCAAACAAAACTATACAGTAGGCTGCCTCCCAGATGACTTAAGTGATCATCTCCCCACCTTCCTACTCCAGAAACACTCCAATCACCCCAAACCAGTAGTCTACAAATTTGTACGGGATGACCGTAACCTTACCCCACGATACCTAAATACTGTCCTAAGCCACTGCAACTGGGAACCACTACGGACACTCGGGTTAGACCAGGCAGTAGACTACTTCAATACAACCTTCTCTAACATCCTTAATAGTCTAGCTCCCAGCAGAAAGATCAGAGTTAAAGCCACCTACGCACCCTGGCTAAATAGAGACACCAGAGCCTTACTAAAAGCTAGAGATAAAGCCTGGAAAATCTGGAAAACTGACAAAACCCCTAGCTCCAGACAATACTATCAACAGCTTAGAAACAAGGCCAAGGCTGAATCCAAAATAAACAAACAAAACTATTTTCTTAGCACCCAAAGGAAATATTCAAATAGTCCAAAAAAATTCTGGCATGCCATTAACTCCCTACTAAAGCCAGGCAAAACCACAACCCCAGCACCCATCTCTACTAACAATACCCTAGACACAGCTTCTCAATTTAATAACCATTTTACTAAATCCATCTTAGCCTTGTCCAGTCAAATAACCAAAAACAGTCTACCTCAGTCACAACATAACCTATTCCACACCACCCCCTCTTTCAGCCTATCACCAGTGCCCACCTCAACTATCAAAAACTCCTCCTAAAACTAAAGCCAACCACACTAGCAGCTGATAACATACCTGCTGCATACCTAAAATGGCTAGTGACTCCTTATCATATCCTGTCTCCATCCTTATCAACCGCTCCATACTAGAATCCTACATACCCAAACTCTGGAAAGTATCTCGCATCATTCCTCTCCATAAAGGAGGTAATTCTTATGAATTCTCCAACTACCGACCTATTGCCATCCTTTGCCCCTTATCCAAAATTCTTGAGAAATGCATCCACTTGCAAGTGATGACATTTCTTAACACACACAATCTACTATCTACCACACAACACGGTTTCCGTCCACATCACAGCACTACCACAGCCCTTTTATCTTTCACTAATTATATAAACCTTCACAGGAATGATAACAAATATGTATCAGCCATTTTCCTAGACCTCTCAAAAGCATTTGATATGGTCTCCCACTCCATTCTACTAGACTCACTAACATCATTATCCTTCACCTCCTCTACTATAGCCTGGTTCAGAAGCTACTTGTCTGACAGGCAACAATCAGTCCAGTGGAAAGGAACTCTGTCTACACAACTTCCAGCCACCATAGGTGTCCCACAAGGCTCTATACTGGGCCCGCTGTTGTTCTCTATTTTCACAAATAACCTCAAATGCTCTACACAACATGCTACACTCATACAATATGCAGATGATTCAACTCTGATCTGCTCCGCCTCATCTCCCACCACCCTACGTACACTCACTCAAGATACCTTTATCTCAGTAGAAAAATGGATATCTGGGATCCAACTAATTCTAAATCCCAAAAGACAAAACTGCTACTATTTACCCCTAATAGATAAAAAACCCTCTCCTTTACCATAACCTCTAATGACGGCACCACCATCTCCCTTCTAACCACACCAAACTTCTGGGCATTGAAATAGATAATAATCTCCACTTTGATGTTCATATCTCACATACCATAAAACTAGTACACAAAAAACTAGGCTTCCTGTACAGGCATAAGTCCTTTCTCTCAAAAGCAAGAGTCACTCTTGCACAAAGCCACCTCCTCTCAACTCTATTATACGCAGCACCAATCTTTACCCAAATCAGACAATGTGACCTAGACAAACTAGAATCATGCTACAATAAAATAGCCAAGTTTGCTACTAACTCAACCTATAGAACCCATCACTGTGCTGCACTAAAAGAACTAAAATGGCTTGAGCTACCACAGCAACTTAACTATCACCAGCTGGGCACAGCCTACAATATTCTCAAATATCCTGAAAAAAACCCCTGATTATCCAACCTACTTACTATCTATACTACAAACCGATACCTAAGATCCAGTGAAAAATCTCTCCTCTCCATCACCAAGGCTAACAATAATGCAGGGAAAGCGCTCTACTCCCACACCGTTGCCAGAAATTGGAACTCTCTTCCCCTATCTGTGTCCACTGCCCCCTCCACATCCATATTCAAAAACTCCTCAAATCGCACCTTCTTAGTACATGGTTATGCCCTTGTATCACATAACCCTACCCATACTACTATTAACTCCCCAAATTCCTCTCTGATCACATGCTGGAGCTCTGATCCCCTGTAGGCTTGGTCATCTGAAAGGGTACTTTTAACTGTAGAATCCTACTTGATATATTTTCTTTTCTTACCAAAGTATGACTGACATTGTCTTTTTACCCATGTTCTATATCTTTTACCTGGAGTGTTTTTATTAATTCTTGTTATATTACTATGCTCAGTATACATGATGTAACCTGTTTTTGTGTATTATGCTGGATGTACTGTATTTGTATAACTTGATGTTGGAGCTTTTCTCCCCGGGCCTCCGCTGAAAATGGACCTGGTCCAGTCGGAATTTCCCGGTTATCAAATGTAAAATAAATAAATAAATAAATAAATAAAGTCTTCTTAAATACGTACATTTATGCTTTCTGACATACTTTTTCAATAAATGATTTTCTTAACTTTACATCTAAAAAAATGTAATCTATCTGCATGTATTTTAATGGCTGGGAGATGGAGTCATCATGTTTGATTGGAATCTTAGTACACTCATTCGGGAAAAAAACAGTGAAAACAGAGATTTGCTTCACATAAATGATGCATTTTTCCATATTATGCTGAGTCTAGTCATGTGCACTAAGTTAATGACTTATGCTACAGAATTGTAACAAGCCAGTGATAATAAAGCAGCAATGTACATCTTGAATACTTACATGTAATCATTACAAAACAGGAAAAAAGCAGTAGTAGTGAGTTTAAATGTTCTGTTTGTTGTTTGTTTCTCTCGCCTTTGCCAATTTAGATGTATGGTTGGCTATGTCAACTCTAGCTTATCAGTCTTCCTCGTGTCAAATTTTGAAAATCGCTCTGAACCTTTGTCAAATAGAAGTGATCATTCTGGGACAGCAACTAAATACTGCAGGTAATTAAAAATGTCTATTGCAATACTGACACCAACATTTCTGACAATATAGTAAGCAAAATATTGCATTAATTATGTAAATGACAAGCAAATTGTATGTCTTATAAAACAGTACAGTGAATCAGGATTAGAGTTAGGTGTTGGTTACTTGCTTTTCTTAAATTTTAATGAATATTTCCTACTTGCAACTTTCCTACAACTTATGGCATTGACAAATGTTCTATGAGAAAAGGTTACATAACTTTTTAATCTAGAAACACTTTTGTAAATATTCTTATGTGGTGGTCCATGCACTAGCATTTCGGTTGTGATAGGTAAAGACAGCTCTAATGCAAGCACTCAGAATAACTGCATGTGGATTTCTGAATTGCCACTGTAAACTTATTCCAATTAATGATAATGAAAACTGTGCACCTTGAACTTTAGGCTGGTAAGTGTGAACTGAATTGCTTGTGACCTAACTAATGGAGTTACAAGTAAGTGGTAATAATGACAGACTTTTTATAAACATGGTGCTAAAGTATTTTTAATAATAGCCTACTTCTGTGGCACAGAAGGAAGGACCAAGGTGACTGGGGTCAAATAACACCTCTGGCACTGGAGAAGCCCACCAGGGAGGAAGAGAAGTGAAACAGTGTAGTCCACTTGCTTATATCAGGGGGAGTGGAGAGCTGCAGACACTCACAGAGAACATATGCAGAATGAACTGGCTCCCCACCTAAGCACCATGTTCAATCATAGCCTCACGTCAGGCTTTCTGCCCACTGAATGGTGCACAGCAGCAGTTATCCCACTCCACAAAGGGGAAGCCACCACTGATCCCGGGAACTATTGCCCTATTAGCCTGATGAGCCTGGTCTGCAAGGCCATGGAACGTATCATTGTGGAACTCATAAACAAAGACAGTGGTAACCTCCAAACTCTGGACCCCACTCAGTTCGGGTTTATGAAAGGCAGATCAAGCCTCCTGAACCTGATCGACTTCTTTGAGGCAGTCACCAAAGCCATAGACAAGGGTAAGGAGATTCACACAGCCTATATTGACCTCACCAAGGCCTTCGACATCATCCCCCATTCTGGAATTATAGCTAAACTCACTAAACTAGGTATAAATCCATATGTCACAGGATGGGTTGCCAACTGGCTCACTGACAGAACCCACACTGTAAAAGTTGCAGACTCCAAATCTGACTTCAAACCAGTGACAAGTGGAGTACCACAGGGTTCAGTCCTGGGACTTCTCCTGTTTGGTATCTACTTCTCTGAAGTACAGGCTAACACAAAATGCCTTTAGCTAATGAGGTTTGCAGCTGACTGCAAACTAGGAACCATAGTCGAGTCCCCAAATGATGTGGACATCCTACAGAAGGGCCTCACTGAGACAGATGCCTGGTGTCAGAACCATGGTATCAAGCTCAATGCCAAAAAGTGCAGTGTCCCCTTTGGTAAAAACTCTGTACCCATGAACTACCACATAGGCAGCATTCTACTTAATGCCAAATGTGTGATAAGAGACCTTGGGACCCATGTGGACAGTAGTCTCTCCTTTGATAATCACATCGCCACAGTAGTCAGGAAATCCTTCTATGTGGCACATCTCATCACAAAAGGGTTCTAATCCAGGAAAAAAGAGGCCATTGTTCCCCTCTACTCGACACTCATTAAATGCATTATAGAGTACAACACCCCTTTTGGAATGTACCTCACAAGACATCTGCAGCAGCTGGAAAGGCCACAGAAGTACCTCACAAAGAAGATTACTGGCCTCAAACAGATGCCCTACACTGACCGTCTCAAAAAACTCCAGCTTTACTCTGTAGTATATCGCCTACTTGGAGGTGATCTCTGCCTAATAAATAAAGCTATGTCAAACCGAGAGTTGTTGGACATGCTACACTTAAAGAAATTCCAATCCCTCTGAACTACACACTCTAGGGACCTAAACCTTGTCACCACAATAAACAGGACATGCTGGAGAGATAGATTCCTGTCCCAGAGACTTCTCATACTTTGGAACAAGCTACCCATCTATGTCAAGCAAAGTTCCTCATTAGCACTCTTCAAGAAAAATCTTGATGAGTGGATGGGAGATAGGAAATACACTCCGGGGATCACTTCTGTGGCTCTGCTCAACAGGGGCACAGGAAAATAACTTTCTTGAGTGGCATAAGCAAGGGAACCTTGTTGGCTAGGCTTACTTAAGCCCTTGGGATGATAGCCTAGTACCTACGTATGAACCTATGAGATTTCTGTGGTGTAGACAGGAGGAAACCACTTCTCATGCCTGAGGGAAGGACACAGGACTGCATGCTAGCAATGTCTGTTATGAAAGTGAGGGACATCCAGTGAACTGCAATTGTAAAAATGTGGCACAAGTGAGCATATGAATCTTTCCCACATGTTATACATTGAAGCAATGACAGCTTAAACATTGCTCCTAATTTGAGGGGAGTAAGGTCGTAATTGTGCAATGAATGCCCCCCTTCGTCTCTGCAAGTCAACGTGAGTAATGTTTGGACAAAAAAAGAAAAACCTCAAACCACAAGTGATGGCCCCATCCAGTTGACCATTGCCCCATTGATAAGGAATGAATAATCAGAATGACTAGGAGGGGGCTGATGATCAACATATACTGGTGGGGAAGAAGTGTGAAAAATTTATATATATATATATATATATATATATATATATATATATATATATATAAAATTATTTTATTATTTTGATAAGATAAAATAATTATATTATTGTTTTTTGTTCATAAACATGGATTAAAACATTCTGACATGACTGCAATAAATGTCAAATACCAACAGCAGTAAGAAACTTTCATTTCATTATGTGTATAAAATATATTGAATATCGGATATTAAGATTACCAGCAGAGAAATAACTCTAAATATCAGTAGTCACACACTGTCCTGTAATGAAGCAAAATGTAATCAACCTTTGGAGCAGCAAAAGATCTGTTAGACTTGCACAAATGATAAACATAATGCAGCTAAACCAGACCATAGACTATAAATATATTACATGGATGTTATTATAAGAAACTACAACTTTGAAAAATATCAGATGAGCTACAACAGTGAAGGCATTAACAAATATTAGGAAATTTCTCTGTCTTAAAATTTTTTGCAAATATTTCCAAGTTAATAATGCTTTTTGATAAAATCACAGCACAGCTTCAGAGAAATGTATTCTCTTTTAAGCCAGTGTTTGGTAACAAAAAAAAATTAAAACTGAGAATAAGTATAATAGATAGTTGTCATCAAATGCATCGTACTGCATACTTACCTCAACAATCGATTTTACATCGCCCAGTTTTGATTATTCTTAATAACAGTTGGCCAAAACAAGCCAGCATATGGATCTTAATGACATCTTAAACGTTGCTCCTAATTTGGGGGGAGTCAGGTAGTGATTGTGCAACATGTTGTTGGTGTATAAATTTAGAAGAAGGCAAGCAGTTGTTTTTATTAGCAGTACGGTAAAAGCAGAAAGTATAAAAGTTGCTTATTGTTAAACATAAATAATACTAATAATAATAATAAAATGATGTCCTCTTGCACTGTCAATTCATTCCATATAGATGGAGGAGAAGTGTTGGCAGTGACAGAATTTATTTTCTTGGGCTCAAACATATCTGCAGATGGTGATTACAGCCATAAAATTAAAAAATGCTTGCTTTTAAGAAGATAAGTTATATCAGCTCTAGATGCGATGCTAAAAAACAGTATCAGCACACTGCAACAAAGGTCTGTATGGTCAAAGTTACGGTTATCCAGTAATAGTACATGGCTGTGAGAGTTGGACTACAAGTAAGGCTACACCCCACAAAATTGATACTTTTGAGCTGTGGCGCTGGACAAAACATCTGGGTAGTCCCTGGGCTGCAAGAAGGTCAGACCAGTCAGAATGAAGGAAATAAATCCAAACTGTTCACTACAAGGTCTGATAATAAAACAAAAGGTCAAATAATTTGCTCACATAGGGTTCACTAGAGAAGACCGTGCTGCTGGGAAAGAGTGAAGGCAAAAGAGGAGGAAGGGGTGGAAGAGGCTAAGGTGGATAGACAACATTAAGTAATTATTAAGAATTTGAAAGAACATAAAGAAGCAGTTTCTGACTGCCAGGCTTGGTATGTTAAAGTCCTTGAGGTCACAAAGAGTCAGATTTGATAACAACAGCTGAACAACAACAACAAGAGTTTATAGTCATTATTGCAGGTAGAGAGACCATCAGGCAAGGCATTGAACTCATGCAAGTGCACAGACCAATAAAAAGAAATGTGTAACACTGAATAGTAAGAACAAATGAAAATTCAGTTGTAAACTTTTTGGAATAAACAGCAGTTTGTTAAGATCATAGCTAAATAATTCTGAACACTTGGAAATAACTATTTTTACTTTAATTATAAAGTTAACTTTTGTTGAGCTTCCAATGGTCCCGGAACACTGAGTTCAGGGTTAATACACTCTTTTCTACCAGGCAATACACGTAAACATTACAGATCATAACAAAGGTTAGCATGCTTACTGAAGTATTATAACTATGTTAGGGTTACGTAAAATATGCACAAAGATGTAGTATCAAAACTTCAAGCAGCTTCTCTTCCTTAATAAAGTTTTTCAGATCTAGGGTCAGAATTTTTAAATGTTTGATGAAGCAACTCAATTGTTTATCTAAAAAGGGGATAGATCTGTGTGATATCTCTATTTTATAAACCACTGCCCAAGTCGCTGTGTTCCACAAATGGGATATTACTTTGTGAAAAAAAATGAAGAAATTAAGAATAACACAGTCATTGTAAAAACAGTAATAAAAGTATGCACTTCAGCTGCTCAGCTGCTCAAGCCCTCCACTGACTTTGGGATATGGACAGTTATTGAGGCTAACCCTTGGGATATTAAAAACTTTGAAATGGCTTTACTCGTTGACTTAAATCTGATGAAGATTGAATTATTGCAGAAATAGAAAATTCTAGGAAATATTAATTTTCGTTATTCAAGACTTTACTAGAAAACCATATTTAAGTTTGCTCTAGTTTTCTGTGTCAGTTTCTACTGTGTCTATGACAGATCCATGGTTACTTTAATAGAAGAATGGACATCCAGTTTACTATTTACCCTTAGCAGTTTTATCTCATTCAGGGATACATTAAAATATTATTCTAAGAAGATATTTGTTATCACATTTGGGGTTTTTAAAGGGAATAAAGTAAAATTTTCTAAGTTAAGCCTGTAATTAGATTTTTACCAGAATGGTTTATTATTTCTAATAATCTGAGAATAACTGTACCTGGAGTTTGAAAATGTAGCAATATGTTTTTAAACAAAAGAGGTAATGTTTTTGATTGAGTTATAAAATGATGCTTTCAATTTTGGGGTTAGTATTTTTGCAAATAACAGTTCTAGAGATGGAATAAGAAGGTTGGGTGATGAGGACGCACTTGCTTTTTGCCAGTTAAAGCTCTGATTCTGACAGTTGACCTTTAATAGATAAATACATTGGTTATGAATCATATAGGACTTTAGTAGCTTGCATATGCTTGATATTGAAAGCATATTTTTTAGTTGTGCAAAAAGAAAAGGCACACTAACACTATCAAAAGTTTTACTTGCATCACGGACACGAAGGTAGGAGAGTGGCACTGAAGAGAGAGAACTTGCTCTAGTTGACTTGAAACCCTGACAAAATGTCGAAAATGAGAAAACTAAGCGGGGTTGTTGATGATGATGATGATAGTGTGTGTGTGTGTGTGTGTGTGTGTGTGTGTGTGTGTGTGTGTGTGTGTGTGTGTGTGTGTGTGTGTAATGTAATATCAAAGGGACCTTTGAGAAATGATGTGGGAATGCTTTAGTTTAAAAATGAGGAACGAATTTAAAGTAATAAACTAAAAGTTACTTAAAATTAAACATCAAATAAAGATAATTATATTATATTTATTAAGATTGACTGTATCAAAGTAATAAAATACTGGCTTTTATACAAGTTATTCAACAGAAGTAGTACATTGTATAAGTATAACCACAATACAATGACAAATCAAAGCAAAATGCTGCATTGCTCTCAGTTAAAAAAAATGAACTATGTGTAGTTAGAGAGATAATGTTCACACTTCAGTTGGTATTTATCCAGATGTCATGAAAGTGGGTTTCAAGGGTGAGATATTAGTTAGTGAAGACTGGTAGGGAGCTGATGATTAAGAGACCACATTCCAAGTTAATGATCCCAACAGATGAAGAGAATGAAAGGGTTGGCATTTAATAATCAAAGGAATTGGACAAAAGTTTTATTTGTATGGAGGGAATCTTGTGCAGGCCAGTCGGTTAAGGTTAAGGATTTTGTATATCAGTAAGCATGAAGATTATCTGACTATTAGTATGCTTGGTAGAAGTTTTGCCTTAGTGAGGGAAAAGCAGTGGTTCTTGAATCAGGCTGATTTGTTGACAAATGTATAGATTTTGTTTAGTAGAGATTAGAGTCCTATGTAATTGATGGAACATCCTGCAGTCTCGAGTGGGGGGCTGTATTTTACTACAGGCATAAACATACCTTATGCATACCTTATAAAAGTAGTCCTTCCTGCCTTGGGTGCTTAAGGGAGAAAATTCTATGGCCAATAGCTAGGAGGTGCTTTAATGTAATAAATTTATAAATAAAATGTGTGGAGAAGGTAAATTGTGGATTGGGATGAAACATAAATGTTTAGAGTTCCAAAACACTGATTCACAGTACAGAGGAAATCTTACCACAAAAATACTTTAAACAAAAATATTTATTAAGCACTTTCATTCTTTCCACATCTAAGAACTTCTTCAGAATAAAAGCTTCAGCTTGCCAATACTATTTAAATATAAACACTGTGACATCATAATTGCTCTACAAATTACAAATAGTACCTTATTAGGAAAGACTATACCAAATTAAAAAAGCTAGAAATATAATTGCAATCAAACAACCAGATGTTGTTGTTGTGTCTTTTGGCTTTTCCCGGTTAGGGGTCGCCACAGCGGAACTCCGGTACGCTAATGATTGGCAGTATATTTTTACGTGTCGAGTTGCCAGCCCTGGTGCACAACCTTCAACGAAGGTACACCCGCTCATGCATGTTTCCACACAGAAGATGCTCTAGCTGAGAATCAAACAGGACAACGTCTTACTGTGAGGCGACAATGCTACCGCAGCACCACCACCGCAGTCACAATCAAACAACTAGATATAAAACATAAATGTTACTAATGTAGTTAAATATTATAATTTAATAAACTTTTGACTGAAATACAGTTATTACATTATCTGCCCTTAAGAATACCTGCCATTTTAACTCTAGATATTCCAGGTATTTATTAAAACCTTCGACAAACCTATTTCTATCTAACTTCTCTATTACTAAAAATTGAAACTTTTAAAATCTGTACAGGTCAATGCATGTCTAGCCAAGGAATTAGTCTTATCTTTTCTTTTAATAGCAAGCAGATGTTCTTTGATTCTGTCATTTAATGTTGTTATAGTTTTTCCCATGTAAAAACAATTGCAATTTGGACAACAACTAGGAGGTGCTTTAATGTAATAATTTCATAAATAAAATGTGTGGAGAAGGTAAATTGTGGATTGGGATGAAACATAAATATATAGAGTGTCACATGGCTATACAGCATGTAAGGTACTCCTTAATGGTGAGGTAACAGACCAGTCCTGGAGAGCTGGAAGTAGATAGCCCTGCTTTCTCATTTGTCAGGCTTTTGGTACTGCATTATAACGAGCACTTCAGTCATCATGTCCTTCTCCTGTGTGTGTGTGTGTTATGCATCCTTTAATCTACTCTACTATAATTACAGCAGACTGAACACATATTTATATGGAAAGCAACATTTGGAAAAGCATTTGCAGAAAAACTCAGAAGATCAAAGTCATGCTTATAAATAAAATTGGACAGGGTATTGTATGTATGTAATGAAATATGTATTTGCAAGAGGGCAAGCCCCCATACCTTGACGTCAGAGGCATTATCCCTCAACACCACACTTATTTTAACTCTATGGTCAGAATACCCTGGAGTAATGGGCAACACAGGATGTCAACCATGGCAAATGTTGCTTTTGCTGAAAGACAGAGCAAGCTGAAGGTCAAGCAATGACATCAGAGTGCAGAGAGCTCATCTGCCTTAACAAATTATCAGCTATACAGCAGTTAAGCCTTAGCTGAAAAGTTTTACTATAAGCTTCCTTGGTGCATGTTAATATAGAAATGTATCTCATGCACTAGCATACCTTTTCCTAAATACATTCACTTTTGAGCTGTTTAGATTTAATGAATGGTGCTTCCCCTGTTTATGGATTTGAGAAAGTGTAATGAGAAAGTGTAATGAACCATATATTCTATGCTGCAGTTATCTAATGTTATATTAATACTGCAGATTTGTAGTTATCATCATTATATGTTCTTTTGCACCCTCTTGAGAAGCTTTTCATTAATGTATGATGAAATAATTTACCCACGGCTGCAAAATACTGCTATTTGATGCTCTTTCAGGTAGTTGTTGTTTGTCTTTTGATTTTTCCTGGTTATGGGTTGCCACAGCGGAACTCCGGTCCACTAATGATTGGCAGTTGGGTTTTTTTTTTTTGGTTTTTTTATGGTGTCAAGTTGCCAGCCCGATGCCCAACCTTCAACAAAGGCATGCCCATTCAACGCATGTCTTTTGAACGCCCACTCGACCACGGGGAGGACATGCAGATGCCCCACAGAAGGCACTCCCAACCCAAGCCAAGAATCAAACAGGAGAACCTCTTGCTGGGAGGCAACAATGCTACTGCTGCACCACCGCGGCTGTCTTGATGCTCGGTCAGGTATATTGCATTATTATGAAAGAGTGATTTTTTTTTTTTTGCATTTTTTTTTTCTTAACAGTATAGCCAATAAAAAGATTTGTTATACCACAAGAGAAAGAAAGAAAATGATTATATCTTCAGGTTCATGTTCAAGTTTTTTACTTGGTCATTTTAGGCAAATCCTATTTTCCACATAAAAAGAATATACAATCAAATATAACAATTGCCCAAAAAGCATAACATTTCACAATCACAGTAAATGAAGTTTTACTTAAGAAAGTAATAGTTTTTAAAAACATGCAAACTAAGATGTGGAAATAAAAACTTAAAATAAGATTTTTAGAAATGTCTAAAGTTGTACAAAGTGTTGAATTGCTGTACGTAATTTTCACAGACAGGCATGCACCGTATTCTCAAAGCTTGTTGCTTATGTTACAGTTGTGAGTAAAGCAAATCTATAAACAAGATGGCTGACTGACTTTGATTAAAATAAATGCATTTATTCCCTTTCAGATACCGAGATTATCGAGCCCATCCTGAGGCAAAGGAGCCGTATGTCTACACATTACAGTTCTGGCATGTTCTGGCAGCACGCTTGGCCTTTATCATTGTATTTGAGGTAATTTGCTATTGGTCCATTTTGCACATTTTGTTGAATTGTGTCTTTAAAGCAAGGAGTATCTCTGCATTATATTTCAGCACCTCTGTAAAGTCTGCTGAATAGATTAAGGTGACAACAGCATCAAATTCTAAAGGTGTGAACTGACAGACATCATTGCTCATTTCTAAAGATAAATTCACAAACATAATGTGTAATGAATACACAACTGGTGCAGGTCTCTTTAAACACACGATGGACTACATTGCATAAGATTTTAGTTAGCAGATCCATTGACATTCTTTAAGAAAAATAGGGATCCATTCAGGATACTGTAGACTGAGTTACCAAGACAATCCATAGGCAAGACAAATCATAAGAAACAAATATGCTGAACTGGTTATGTATTTAATCTTTTTTCTAGCCCTTAATATAGAGCTTATGGCTCTTATATCCAGTTATCATATTTTGAGATTCTTACTAATGAAACCCATTTTAAAATCAGACTTAAGATACAGGTGGTAACCATTTAAATACCTGAAACTCATAAGAGTGGCTCCTGGAGCAGAGCAGCAATACAGAATGTGTAAAACTAGAGGATTTCTGCACTAAGTCAGAGATCATCATATCTTGGGATATTCCCCATTTCTCTGAGGCACAGTATATAATATAAGAAGCAAGGGTGTGGAAGTTGCAGGGGTCTTTCCCCCTGCAAAAAATAAATAATTTAAAAGTAGAACAACATGTTTTTGACATTCACTGTTCTCCTTTTCAATCACAACCTTTCGTGTATGTTATTTTAGAATTTATATTTACAGGTGTTGAAATTGCAATACAGAACCAGTATTGTCTCCTGGCCTACCTTATCTGGTATACAGTAGCTACAAGTTTGTGATGGGTGGCCCCATGTTTAGGGTTTCAGCCTCTTCTCTGACAAGTGTGTTTTACTGATTTATAGATACATGAACTGTCAGTGGAAGATAAATTGCATAATTCAATCCTAAAGGAAGGGCAGCTTAACATGTTAGTGTCACCACCATAACCCATATACTACAGTACCCCTTCCTCTTCATTAATTTCATCCCACCCAACCTATATTTAAATATGTCCTCTAATAAGCCAGTAAACACTTCTAGTGCAAATGCATTACAAATTCAGCACTTTCTCCTTTGACGCTGTCTTTCCTTTCAGGTCTGGACTTGCCAGCAGATGGTATATTTTCATGGATTTCTATGCATCTCATTCTTTCCTTTGTCAGCACTTTGTTACAGCCATCAGCTTATTTCTTTCTGTTTTTGGCCTCTCTTCACCTGTGATTAAATATGTGGTAAGTGATTAAAACTGCCCCCACCCTCTCCCACCATTAGCAATTCATTATCTCTCTTCAAAGAGGACTGAAACTTAATGGTGTCTTGTTAAAATATGGAGAAGAATTTTTTTTTATTCCATCCACACCTCTTCATGCCAGCATACAGTGCAAACAATGCAGGCTGGCTCTGCATATTTCCATATATGAGTGTATTGCAAATGCACTGTACTGCATAAGTCATCCCTGTCTTGTTCCACTAAATTCCTATAGGTAGTTCCTCTTCTCTACCAGGAGTGCTCATAGACAGGAAAAGTCCACGGCTACTAAGTATGAAAAGACATGGCTGTCTGAGTTTACTTCTTAGTTGACCCTCCAGTACTGTGACCACTAGCTAAATTCTGTCACCAGTAGAGCAAACATATGCCTTACCTAAGTGCCAGTGACCTATCCATATACTTACCTTTTAAAGTATGAGAGTCGGGACCATGTCCACCATGTCCCAGAATCCCTACAGGCTGCATAAGCCCAGAGCTTGTAGCCTGTACTTACCCCAGCCCATCTGTTGCTTTTTCACAATTCAAAGTTCTCTGCTTGGATCCTTTCCAAACATCCATCTAGTGACCTTCTTGTTTTACAAATTCTAGACACAGTGGAATGGTAAAAAAAAGCATGTTAGCTTTGTGACACAGTCACCATGATTGTACATTCCAGCATCATTTTGTCCCTATGTCTGTTGTAAATATGCACACACACACACACACACACACACACACACACACACACACACACACACACACACACACACACACAAACACACACGCACAAACTCACACACACATATGTGTGTGTGTGTGTGTGTGTGTGTGTGTGTGTGTGTGTGTGTGTGTGTGTGTATATATATATATATATATATATATATACATATATATATATTATATATATATATATATATATATATATATATATATATACTTATACATTTCTTTACAATATTCTCTAATAAATGCATGTTTTGTCAATAGAGTATAGTGCTGTCCCTTGAAACTAAAAGTTGCTTTGGTCAGCATCCAGAGATGTTGAATATGAGCTTGTTGACTGCTGCTGTGGTGTGTCAGCTGTGCTTGTTTGCAGGTTAGTGAGTATTGCGGCTTTGGGTTAGAATAATTGTTGGGTAATGGTGTCGTAAGGGTATATGGGTGTGTGTATGCACATGCACCTGACTGTTTCTGGGTTAGGGTTAGACTAAGTGCTAGTTAAAGTAATAGTTTTACTATTCTGTGTGTGTGATGATGCGTGTGTGCCTGTGTGTCTGTGCTTCTCTTGCAGAGGTATAGTTAAGGTGGGTTAAAGGGGGCAGCTGCTCTAGGTGCAAGGTGTCAGGAGATGTGACTGGTAGTACCAGCATTCATTTCCTAAACATAGTCATGTCTGAAATGCCTCAGCCCTTAGTGTGCAGCATACTGTAGGACCTCTGTTTACAAATGAATGCTCATGCTACATTTGCACTGACGTCTGAAGCAGATCAACACTCTGGGTGTAGTTTTTAGCTGTAGCAAGCTGATTGTTACACTTGTAGAAAGCAGTCTGCTACAGTTTAACAAATATTTATTTATTTAGTTATTTATTTATTTATTTTAATCTGTCCTCATCTCAAAGACAGGAACATTTTTTTCCAGTCCTTAACTTAGATTTTGGTGGTGAGGAGCAGACCATGAAACTGCACCATGTACTGTAAGACCTAGCTATAACGCTGCTGTCTTGTGAAGTAGTTATGTTAAAGAAAAGATTTTGGTAAGGTATAGTGCAAGACTTGGGTTACAGGCAGCAGCAGGGTTAGAGGTAAGGTTAATACATGAGTAGAACAATTGCAAAATGGACTCAGTTTGGAGAATTCAGCTCAGCACCTTGCAACATATAGCAAACAAGCCATGAATGCTACTGCATGGAGTGATGGCCCATTCTGATAATGCTTAAGTGGTGTTACACTGAGTTTGTTTTCATAGTAATACCATTTATTCACAGTTTTGTGTTTGAAGTTGCAGGACTCGCAGTTAACACTAGTGCACTGATTCATGCATTCATGACTTGTTTGCTCCACTTTGTTACACATTAAGCTAAATGCTCCATACTACGACCAGTATAAACATAGCTGGTAAAATATTATCTGCTTTTCAGCAGTTCCAGTCATTTGTAAGTCATTAGCTGGATGGTAAAAGAAAGGTTTCCTTAGTATTTTTATGAGAACATATGTACTTATTTAGTTAGGGTAAAAGTGGCAGTGTGACTCACATGAGTCCAGTAACTGTGAGCTCAAAATTGCCGACGGGAAATCTGAATTTGTTGTATTACTGAGTATTTGTCTTCCTCCATTGTACAGTGATCCTGGAGATACATAAACGTAGCAGAGTTGTGGATACACAGCACCCCCTAGTGGGGGGTGCTGGGGGTGATGGTCCATTGAAAAAAAATGCTTTAATGGTGTTACATTGAGTTTCAGTACTCATAAGGAATAACATCAGTGTACAGTTTTGTGTTTGAACTTGCAGGACTTACAATTCACACTACTGCCATGGAATCATTTAATAGAGCAAGTTCATTGATTAATGCATTCATGGCTCATTTGCTACGAGTTGCTCCATAGAGGGGGTAGATAGCTATTCCGCCACCCAGTGCCATACCTTGAGCTGGTGCCACCCGAAACTCTTAAGTTTTTTACATTGTTGCAAATGCTTGCTAGATTTAGCAAGCAAATGCTACAATATATGTAGCATATGGAGCACTGAGTGCTTCAGATCTACCTATAAATACAATACTGGTATGCAAATGCCAGTAATGCACTGCACTGAAGACTAGCCCTCATCTGCTGATCATGTTCATTACTGTTTTGCATCCCAGGCAGCTGTCTCCTTTGCACCAGCCTAGATACACTACTGTTGCTACATGCTGATCTAAACACTCCAGACTGAGACCAATATAAACTGGATCTGACTCTATTACTAAAGCCAAAACAACCCGGGCTAACAGATTTTTGCCTGATTTTGCTTAATACTGAGTATACTATTGCAGCCCTCAGAATTTCTAGCTGATTTTAGTGACTGTGTTTTGAAATAATTTATTGTTATTTTCTCTGGTGGCAGAAAAGGACACCAGTATAGTTGTACGTTTCCACTTGCTACTGAGTTGTAAAAAAGTGTACTGCTGTGATTGATGTCCCCTGCTAAGCTGTCTTACTGTTTTTTTCTTGCTATAAATATGGACTTTTAGTATGGACTGCCACATCACCACAATATGTGCTGTACAAACACAAGCGACTTTATCTACATCTATACTCATATCGCCACCTACTCCCAGACATTGTATTGCCTGCTGTTACCAGTGGAACATACGAAGACCTGTAGCTTTGCGATCAACCATGGTGTGCTCTTAGGTTACTGTCCAGTCCTCCCAGCTGACCTCAGCTGCTTTTTGTTGCTCATAAATTCGCAGTTGCCATCTTACCAAACAAATGCTGTTGGATTATAGGTAGACACACTAGCCATGCCCTTTCCACAGAACGATTCTTCCATACCTGTTACTTCTTACTAATAGCTCAGTCTGTGTATTTATGCATATGGCATCTCATTTAATTACATATAGGTTACTCTGTATTAGTCTGTGTATCCCTCCATAAATTAATTCACTTAGCTACACTTCTCCATAGAATAACTCATCTAGTTATATAAAGTTTATTATTTGCACCTCTAAACTAATTTCCCAGATCACTATTCCCAAATAACTAGACTGCAGTGGTGGTGCTGCGGTAGCGTTGTCGCCTCACAGTAAGATGTCCTGTTCGATTCTCAGCTAAAGCGTCTTCTGTGTGGAGACATGCGTGAATGGGCATACCTTCTTTGAAGGTTGTGCATCAGAGCTGGCAACGCGGCATGTAATAATCTACTGCCAATCATTAGTGGACCGGAGTTCCACTGTGGTGACCCCTAACCGGGAAACACAGAAAGACACAACAACAACAACAACTAGACAACAAGTTGAAGGCCAGCCTGCTTGTTTCCCTTTTATTGCCAGCATCTTTAGCACTTTGCATTCTCAGGCAAGGTAGAAATTCCTTATATTCATAGATAACAAACGCATGCTTAACACAAATGATTCTGTCTGTGAGAGGCACAAATATATAATTAATTTGGAGGCTTCCTTCACACTGAATTGCATGTTCTGTGAGCACCACACACATCCACCACAAAACGCAAATTAAAATGTCTTATGCTGAGACTATAATAAAGTCTTTACCAAAGCCTCCTACAACTACAAAGATTAGGTTTCAGTGACAATTCTCCATTCCACACACCTAAAATAAAGAGTGGCCAAAAATCTAATAATTTCAAGTCTGTTACTCCAAACACACTACTAATTAAAACGCCTTAGTGATAGGTGACTCTATAGTTAGCACACACATTCCACCCTCAAAAGGCTAGACAAATATAGGGCTACTGTGAGTTGTCTTTCAGGCACTAGGAATTCTGACATCGCCATGGGTCTAAAGACCTTTCACCTTACAAGTATGACTACAACATAGTAGTTGCCCATATGAGAGTGAATGACTTGGGACACAAAACCCAGAGAGGCATGCACAGAGATATTTTGGAATTTTTCATGCATGTGAAAAATGCAGGCAAGACACTGGCCCTGAGTTGAATACTTCCTTCTCCAAGAAGGATGCCTTGGTACAAAGAAAAAGATAATTGGCTTCAGCAATTTGTTACTTTGTGTCATTCCAGGGGAATCCGCTACATTTCACCATGGGATGACACACACTTGATAGTCCAACATGCTTCACAAAGGATGGCATGTACCTGTTGTTCCAAAGTTTCTGTATACTGGCTAATGCTTTTCTACCTCACAAATACTTGTTTTAGACAGTACCCAGTTAATGGACATTTCAAACAAACATGTCTAATCCAAAACTGTATCAGATTTAGGTGTGTCTTCTCAATGTCAAAAGTATCAAATGCAAATTGCGTAACCTTGAGGCTCTCCTGCCTTTGGAATGCATCCATGTTTTATAATTACTCACTCTGTACCTCAGTTTTCCACCTATCATGCCTTCAAAGGAGTTAATTTATGGAGGTCTACACTTCTAATGGCAACCGTGGTGGTGCTTCTGTATTTGTCAAGGATCATATCACCTCAAGGCACATTCCCAGAGACAAATAAACTGAACTCATGGAACTCAAAGATTATTCTAAACAGATGAAACTATCAATTTACATCCTGTTATAGGACAACCTCCATATCTGACGATCATATAAAATTCCAAAATGTACTAGATGAACTCCATATTAATTAGAATTCCATTATATTGGAAGACTCTAGCTACCCTTCAATACACTGGGGCATCTATTACCTCCAGTGTAGGGTGTGCCAGATGTTCCTAGATTTAATAAATAAAACACTCCATGGAACAGATAGTTAACAAACTAATTACAGGAGATAATATACTCAATCTGGCCATTATGTATATAGCCACTTATGGAGTATTTATCTTTCTCTTTCCAGGTTAAACTGGATCATAAATTTGTGGCATTCACCTTCAAAACCTCTAAAGCTTTTGCAGCAAAGATTTCCGAACTCAACAGTTTCAAGCAAACTAACCTCATCTAGATGATATTTCAAAATTCACTTCTGGAAACATCAGTTTCAACATTGCCACAGCAGGTAGCTTCACAAAGGAATTTTACATCCATTTAGATAAATGCATAGTAATGGCTGTCCTAAAACACAATGGGAAATTCAAAACTGCTACAATGGCAATCCACCAGCATAAATGAATTTAACAACAGAAGGAAAATGTATTATTTATTGATTTGTTAACATGTTTACCAAGATCATTCAAATGGATCAGAAATGTAACCCCTTTTCAGAGGAAGCCCATGGAGAAAAGTTCCAAATATCAAGATGAGACTAGAGAAAGTACACAAAAGAAAAAAATATATATAATAATTTTCCTAGAAGGTCAGTATAATAATATAAAATAAGTTTATGAGCAAACAATAGCAAGGTAGGAATTAATCTTACAGATTTACAATAGATTGTATTGACAGTTGGTCGCAATTATATTCAGAAAGCAGATCCGAGGTGGATCAGTTTTAAGAATCAGTCACATTCATATACAGAGCACAACAGGGATTGTAGTTGCAATGCAGTATAGGCAATACAAGAGGGGTAGTATTAGAGAGAAGTTCTCATCTAATACCCAGATAGAGTGGAGTTGAAAATAGGTAAGGAGAGAGAAAAATCTAGGCCTAGAGGAGTTACAGTAAGTGTATTCGGGAAATAGAAAGAAAGAAAGGAAAGCAGAGTTGGCAAGATTAGGGGAAATAGCAGGCAGCAAAACGGTGGAGCTGGAGAAGAGGAAAAATGAGGAACAGAATAAACTAGGCAGGAAGCATTTACAGTCTGTGTATCAGTAAGATATGAAACAAGGGAAAAAGGCAAAATAGTACAGAGGAAGGCATGCTGTATGGTAAATGACATAATTTTATAAATTATCACGGAACTAAGGAGACAAGAGGGAAGAAAAGCTGTCTGGAAAGATGAAAACAGTGTTCGGTTACCATGGTGTGAAACAAGAGAAGGGAAGGGAAGAAAAGCTGTCTGGAAAGATGACGACAGTGTACGGTTACCATGGCGTGAAACCAGACATGGGAAGAAAAGCTGTCTGAAAAGATGAAGACAGTGTACGGTTACCATGGAGTGAAACAAGAGAAGGGAAGAAAAGCTGTCTGGAAAGATGAAAACAGTGTTCGGTTACCATGGTGTGAAACAAGAGAAGGAAAGAAAAGCTGTCTGGAAGGATGAAGACAGTGTACAATTACCATGGTGTGAAACAAGAGAAGGGAAGAAAAGCTGCCTGGAAAGATGAAGACAGTGTACAGTTACCATGGTGTGAAACAAGAGAAGGGAAGAAAAGCTGTCTGGAAAGATGAAGACAGTGTACGGTTACCATGGTGTGAAACCAAAGAAGGGAAGAAAAGCTGTCTGGAAAGATGAAGACAGTGTACGGTTACCATGGAGTGAAACAAGAGAAGGGAAGAAAAGCTGTCTGGAAAGATGAAAACAGTGTTCAGTTACCATGGTGTGAAACAAGAGAAGGGAAGAAAAGCTGTCTGGAAGGATGAAGACAGTGTACAATTACCATGGTGTGAAACAAGAGAAGGGAAGAAAAGCTGTCTGGAAAGATGAAGACAGTGTACAATTACCATGGAATGAAACCAGAGAAGGGAAGAAAAGCTGTCTGGAAAGATGAAGACAGTGCACGGTTTCCATGGTGTGAAACAAGAGATGGGAAGAAAAATTGTCTGGAAAGATGAAAACAGTGTACGGTTACCATGGAGTGAAACAAGAGAAGGGAAGAAAAGCTGTCTGGAAAGATGAAAACAGTGTTAGGTTACCATGGTGTTAAACAAGAGAAGGGAAGAAAAGCTGTCTGGAAAGATGAAGACAGTGTACGGTTACCATGGTGTGAAACCAGACAAGGGAAGAAAAGCTGTCTGGAAAGATGAAGACAGTGTACGGTTACATTGGTGTGAAACCAAACAAGGGAAGAAAAGCTGTCTGGAAAGATGAAGACAGTGTACGGTTACCATGGTGTGAAACCAGACAAGGGAAGAAAAGCTGTATGGAAAGATGAAGACAGTGCATGGTTACCATGGTGTGAAACCAGAGAAGAGAAGAAGCTGTCTGAAAAGATGAAGACAGTGTATGGTTACCATAGTGTGAAACAAGCGAAGGGAAGAAAAGCTGTCAGGAAAGATGAAGACAGTGTATGGTTACCATGGTGTGAAACAGGAGAAGGGAAGAAAAGCTGTCTGGAAAGATGAAGGCAGTGTATAGTTACTATGGTGTGAGACAAGAGAAGGAAAGAAAAACTGTCTGGAAAGATGAAGACAGTGTATGGTTACCATGGTGTGAAACAAGAGAAGGAAAGAAAAGCTGTCTGTAAAGATGAAAACAGTGTACTGTTACCATGGGGTGAAACAAGAGAAGGGAAGAAAAGCTGTCTGGAAAGATGAAGACAGTGTATGGTTACCATGGTGTGAAACAAGAGAAGGAAAGAAAAGCTGTCTGGAAAGATGAAAACAGTGTACGGTTACCATGAGGTGAAACAAGAGAAGGGAAGAAAAGCTGTCTGGAAAGATGAAGACAATGTATGGTTACCATGGTGTGAAACCATAAATGGGAAGAAAAGCTGTCTGGAAAGATGAAGACAGTGTACGATTACCATGGTGTGAAACCATAAAAGGGAAGAAAAGCTGACTGGAAAGATGAAGACAGTGTACGGTTACAATGGTGTGAAACCAGAGAAGAGAAGAAAAGCTGTCTGGAAAGATGAAGACAATGTACATTTACCATGGTGTGAAACAAGAAAAGGAAAGAAAAGCTGTCTGGAAAGATGAAGACAGTGTACGGTTACCATGGTGTGAAACCAGAGAAGGGAAGAAAAGCTGTCTGGAAAGATGAAGACAGTGTACGGTTACCATGGTGTGAAACAAGAGAAGGGTAGAAAAGCTGTCTGGAAAGATAAAGACAGTGTACAGTTACCATGATGTGAAACCAGAGAAGGGAAGAAAAGCTGTCTGGAAAGATGAAGACAGTGTACAGTTACCATGGTGTGAAACAAGAGAAGGGTAGAAAAGCTGTCTGGAAAGATGAAGACAGTGTACGGTTACCAAGGTGTGAAACAAGAGAAGGGTAGAAAAGCTGTCTGGAAAGATGAAGACAGTGTACGGTTACCATGGTGTGAAACAAGAGAAGGGAAGAAAAGCTTCCTGGATAGATGAAGACAGTGTACGGTTACCATGGTGTGAAACAGGAGAAGGGAAGAAAAGCTGCCTGGAAAGATGAAGATAGCATATGTTTACCATGGTGTGAAACAAGAGAAGGAAGAAAAGCTGTCTGGAAAGATGAAGACAGTGTACGGTTACCGTGGTGTGAAACAAGAGAAGGGAAGAAAAGCTGTCTGGAAAAATGAAGACAGTGTACGGTTACCATGGTGTGAAACCAGAGAAGGAAAGAAAAGCTGTCTGGAAAGATGAAGACAGTGTATGGTTACCATGGTGTGAAACAAGAGAAGGGAAGAAAAGCTGTCTGGAAAGATGAAGACAGTGTACGGTTACCATGGTGTGAAACAAGAGAAGGAAAGAAAAGCTGTCTGGAAAGATGAAGACAGTGTACGGTTACCATGGTGTGAAACCAGAGAAGTGAAGAAAAGCTGTCTGGAAAGATGAAAACAGTGTTCGGTTACCATGGTGTGAAACAAGAGAAGGGAAGAAAAGCTGTCTGCAAAGATGAAGACAGTGTACGGTTACCATGGTATGAAACAAGAGAAGGGAAGAAAAGCTTCCTGGAAAGATGAAGACAGTGTACGGTTACCAATGTGTGAAACCAGAGAAGGAAAGAAAAGCTCTCTGGAAAGATGAAGACAGTATACGGTTACCATGGTGTGAAACAAGAGAAGGGAAGAAAAGCGTCCTGGAAAGATGAAGACAGTGTACGGTTACCATGGTGTGAAACAGGAGAAGGGAAGAAAAGCTGCCTGGAAAGATGAAGATAGCATATGTTTACCATAGTGTGAAACAAGAGAAGGGAAGAAAAGCTGTCTGGAAAGATGAAGACACTGTACGGTTACCGTGGTGTGAAACAAGAGAAGGAAAGAAAAGCTGTCTGGAAAGATGAAGACAGTGTACGGTTACCATGGTGTGAAACCAAACAAGGGAAGAAAAGCTGTCTGGAAAGATGAAGACAGTGTATGGTTACCATGGTGTGAAACAAGAGAAGGGAAGAAAAGCTTCATGGAAAGATGAAGACAGTGTACGGTTACCATGGTGTGAAACCAGAGAAGGAAAGAAAATCTGTCTGGAAAGATGAAGACAGTGTACGGTTACCATGGTGTGAAACAAGAGAAGGGAAGAAAAGCTGTCTTGAAAGATGAAGACAGTGTATGGTTACCATGGTGTGAAACAAGAGAAGGAAAGAACAGCTGTCTGGAAAGATGAAGACAGTGTACGGTTACCATGGTGTGAAACCAGAGAAGTGAAGAAAAGCTGTCTGGAAAGATGAAAACAGTGTTCGGTTACCATGGTGTGAAACAAGAGAAGGGAAGAAAAGCTGTCTGGAAAGATGAAGACAGTGTATGGTTACCATGGTATGAAACAAGAGAAGGGAAGAAAAGCTGTCTGGAAAGATGAAGACAGTGTCACGGTTACCATGGTGTGAAACAAGAGAAGGAAAGAAAAGCTGTCTGGAAAGATGAAGACAGTGTACAGTTACCATGGTGTGAAACCAGAGAAGTGAAGAAAAGCTGTCTGCAAAGATGAAAACAGTGTTCAGTTACCATGGTGTGAAACAAGAGAAGGGAAGAAAAGCTGTCTGGAAAGATGAAGACAGTGTACAGTTACCATGGTATGAAACAAGAGAAGGGAAGAAAATCTTCCTGGAAAGATGAAGACAGTGTACGGTTACCATGGTGTGAAACCAGAGAAGGAAAGAAAAGCTGTCTGGAAAGATGAAGACAGTGTATGGTTACCATGGTGTGAAACAAGAGAAGGGAGAAAAGCTGTTTGGAAAGATGAAGACAGTGTCGTTTACCATGGTGTGAAACAAGAGAAGGGAAAAAAAGCTGTCTGGAAAGATGAAGACAGTGTACGTTTACTGTGGTGTGAAACAAGAAAAGGAAAGAAAAGCTGTCTGGAAAGATGAAGACAGTGTATGGTTACCATGGTGTGAAACAAGAGAAGGCAAGAAAAGTTTCCTGGAAAGATGAAGACAGTGTACGGTTACCATGGTGTGAAACAAGAGAACGGTAGAAAAGCTTTCTGGAAAGATGAAGACAGTGTATGGTTACCATGGTATGAAACCAGAGAAGGGAAGAAAAGCTGTCTGGAAAGATGAAGACAGTGTACAGTTACCATGGTGTGAAACCAGAGAAGGGAAGAAAAGCTGTCTGGAAAGATGAAGACAATGTACATTTTCCATGGTGTGAAACAAGAAAAGGAAAGAAAAACTGTCTGGAAAGATGAAGACAGTGTACGGTTACCATGGTGTGAAACCAGAGAAGGGAAGAAAAGCTGTCTGGAAAGATGAAGACAGTGTACGGTTACCATGGTGTGAAACAAGAGAAGGGTAGAAAAGCTGTCTGGAAAGATGAAGACAGTGTACGGGTACCATGGTGTGAAACCAGAGAAGGGTAGAAAAGCTGTCTGGAAAGATGAAGACAGTGTACAGTTACTATGGTGTGAGACAAGAGAAGGAAAGAAAAACTGTCTGGAAAGATGAAGACAGTGTATGGTTACCATGGTGTGAAACAAGAGAAGGAAAGAAAAGCTGTCTGTAAAGATGAAAACAGTGTACTGTTACCATGGGGTGAAACAAGAGAAGGGAAGAAAAGCTGTCTGGAAAGATGAAGACAGTGTATGGTTACCATGGTGTGAAACAAGAGAAGGAAAGAAAAGCTGTCTGGAAAGATGAAAACAGTGTACGGTTACCATGAGGTGAAACAAGAGAAGGGAAGAAAAGCTGTCTGGAAAGATGAAGACAATGTATGGTTACCATGGTGTGAAACCATAAATGGGAAGAAAAGCTGTCTGGAAAGATGAAGACAGTGTACGATTACCATGGTGTGAAACCATAAAAGGAAGAAAAGCTGACTGGAAAGATGAAGACAGTGTACGGTTACAATGGTGTGAAACCAGAGAAGAGAAGAAAAGCTGTCTGGAAAGATGAAGACAATGTACATTTACCATGGTGTGAAACAAGAAAAGGAAAGAAAAGCTGTCTGGAAAGATGAAGACAGTGTACGGTTACCATGGTGTGAAACCAGAGAAGGGAAGAAAAGCTGTCTGGAAAGTTGAAGACAGTGTACGGTTACCATGGTGTGAAACAAGAGAAGGGTAGAAAAGCTGTCTGGAAAGATAAAGACAGTGTACAGTTACCATGATGTGAAACCAGAGAAGGGAAGAAAAGCTGTCTGGAAAGATGAAGACAGTGTACAGTTACCATGGTGTGAAACAAGAGAAGGGTAGAAAAGCTGTCTGGAAAGATGAAGACAGTGTACGGTTACCATGGTGTGAAACAAGAGAAGGGTAGAAAAGCTGTCTGGAAAGATGAAGACAGTGTACGGTTACCATGGTGTGAAACAAGAGAAGGGAAGAAAAGCTTCCTGGATAGATGAAGACAGTGTACGGTTACCATGGTGTGAAACAGGAGAAGGGAAGAAAAGCTGCCTGGAAAGATGAAGATAGCATATGTTTACCATGGTGTGAAACAAGAGAAGGGAAGAAAAGCTGTCTGGAAAGATGAAGACAGTGTACGGTTACCGTGGTGTGAAACAAGAGAAGGGAAGAAAAGCTGTCTGGAAAAATGAAGACAGTGTACGGTTACCATGGTGTGAAACCAGAGAAGGAAAGAAAAGCTGTCTGGAAAGATGAAGACAGTGTATGGTTACCATGGTGTGAAACAAGAGAAGGGAAGAAAAGCTGTCTGGAAAGATGAAGACAGTGTACGGTTACCATGGTGTGAAACAAGAGAAGGAAAGAAAAGCTGTCTGGAAAGATGAAGACAGTGTACGGTTACCATGGTGTGAAACCAGAGAAGTGAAGAAAAGCTGTCTGGAAAGATGAAAACAGTGTTCGGTTACCATGGTGTGAAACAAGAGAAGGGAAGAAAAGCTGTCTGCAAAGATGAAGACAGTGTACGGTTACCATGGTATGAAACAAGAGAAGGGAAGAAAAGCTTCCTGGAAAGATGAAGACAGTGTACGGTTACCAATGTGTGAAACCAGAGAAGGAAAGAAAAGCTCTCTGGAAAGATGAAGACAGTATACGGTTACCATGGTGTGAAACAAGAGAAGGGAAGAAAAGCTTCCTGGAAAGATGAAGACAGTGTACGGTTACCATGGTGTGAAACAGGAGAAGGGAAGAAAAGCTGCCTGGAAAGATGAAGATAGCATATGTTTACCATGGTGTGAAACAAGAGAAGGGAAGAAAAGCTGTCTGGAAAGATGAAGACACTGTACGGTTACCGTGGTGTGAAACAAGAGAAGGAAAGAAAAGCTGTCTGGAAAGATGAAGACAGTGTACGGTTACCATGGTGTGAAACCAAACAAGGGAAGAAAAGCTGTCTGGAAAGATGAAGACAGTGTATGGTTACCATGGTGTGAAACAAGAGAAGGGAAGAAAAGCTTCATGGAAAGATGAAGACAGTGTACGGTTACCATGGTGTGAAACCAGAGAAGGAAAAAAATCTGTCTGGAAAGATGAAGACAGTGTACGGTTACCATGGTGTGAAACAAGAGAAGGGAAGAAAAGCTGTCTTGAAAGATGAAGACAGTGTATGGTTACCATGGTGTGAAACAAGAGAAGGAAAGAACAGCTGTCTGGAAAGATGAAGACAGTGTACGGTTACCATGGTGTGAAACCAGAGAAGTGAAGAAAAGCTGTCTGGAAAGATGAAAACAGTGTTCGGTTACCATGGTGTGAAACAAGAGAAGGGAAGAAAAGCTGTCTGGAAAGATGAAGACAGTGTATGGTTACCATGGTATGAAACAAGAGAAGGGAAGAAAAGCTGTCTGGAAAGATGAAGACAGTGTACGGTTACCATGGTGTGAAACAAGAGAAGGAAAGAAAAGCTGTCTGGAAAGATGAAGACAGTGTACAGTTACCATGGTGTGAAACCAGAGAAGTGAAGAAAAGCTGTCTGCAAAGATGAAAACAGTGTTCAGTTACCATGGTGTGAAACAAGAGAAGGGAAGAAAAGCTGTCTGGAAAGATGAAGACAGTGTACAGTTACCATGGTATGAAACAAGAGAAGGGAAGAAAATCTTCCTGGAAAGATGAAGACAGTGTACGGTTACCATGGTGTGAAACCAGAGAAGGAAAGAAAAGCTGTCTGGAAAGATGAAGACAGTGTATGGTTACCATGGTGTGAAACAAGAGAAGGGAGAAAAGCTGTTTGGAAAGATGAAGACAGTGTACGTTTACCATGGTGTGAAACAAGAGAAGGGAAAAAAAGCTGTCTGGAAAGATGAAGACAGTGTACGTTTACTGTGGTGTGAAACAAGAAAAGGAAAGAAAAGCTGTCTGGAAAGATGAAGACAGTGTATGGTTACCATGGTGTGAAACAAGAGAAGGCAAGAAAAGTTTCCTGGAAAGATGAAGACAGTGTACGGTTACCATGGTGTGAAACAAGAGAACGGTAGAAAAGCTTTCTGGAAAGATGAAGACAGTGTATGGTTACCATGGTATGAAACCAGAGAAGGGAAGAAAAGCTGTCTGGAAAGATGAAGACAGTGTACAGTTACCATGGTGTGAAACCAGAGAAGGGAAGAAAAGCTGTCTGGAAAGATGAAGACAATGTACATTTTCCATGGTGTGAAACAAGAAAAGGAAAGAAAAACTGTCTGGAAAGATGAAGACAGTGTACGGTTACCATGGTGTGAAACCAGAGAAGGGAAGAAAAGCTGTCTGGAAAGATGAAGACAGTGTACGGTTACCATGGTGTGAAACAAGAGAAGGGTAGAAAAGCTGTCTGGAAAGATGAAGACAGTGTACGGTTACCATGGTGTGAAACCAGAGAAGGGTAGAAAAGCTGTCTGGAAAGATGAAGACAGTGTACGGTTACCATGGTGTGAAACCAGAGAAGGGAAGAAAAGCTGTCTGGAAAGATGAAAACAGTGTTTGGTTACCATGGTGTGAAACAAGAGAAGGGAAGAAAAGCTGTCTGGAAAGATGAAGACAGTGTACGGTTACCATGGTATGAAACCAGAGAAGGGAAGAAAAGCTGTCTGGAAAGATGAAGACAGTGTACAGTTACCATGGTGTGAAACCAGAGAAGGGAAGAAAAGCTGTCTGGAAAGATGAAGACAGTGTACAGTTACCATGGTGTGAAACAAGAGAAGGGTAGAAAAGCTGTCTGTACAGGTGAAGACAGTGTACAGTTACCATGGTGTGAAACAAGAGAAGGGAAGAAAAGCTTCCTGGAAAGATGAAGACAGTGTACGGTTACCATGCTGTGAAACAGGAGAAGGGAAGAAAAGCTGCCTGGAAAGATGAAGATAGCATATGTTTACCATGGTGTGAAACAAGAGAAGGGAAGAAAAGCTGTCTGGAAAGATGAAGACACTGCACGGTTACCGTGGTATGAAACAAGAGAAGGAAAGAAAAGCTGTCTGGAAAGATGAAGACAGTGTACGGTTACCATGGTGTGAAACCAAACAAGGGAAGAAAAGCTGTCTGGAAAGATGAAGACAGTGTATGGTTACCATGGTGTGAAACAAGAGAAGGGAAGAAAAGCTTCCTGGAAAGATGAAGACAGTGTACGGTTACCATGGTGTGAAACCAGAGAAGGAAAGAAAAGCTGTCTGGAAAGATGAAGACAGTGTACGGTTACCATGGTGTGAAACCAGAGAAGTGAAGAAAAGCTGTCTGGAAAGATGAAAACAGTGTTCGGTTACCATGGTGTGAATCAAGAGAAGGGAAGAAAAGCTGTCTGGAAAGATGAAGACAGTGTATGGTTACCATGGTATGAAACAAGAGAAGGGAAGAAAAGCTTCCTGGAAAGATGAAGACAGTGTACTGTTACCATGGTGTGAAACCAGAGAAGGAAAGAAAAGCTGTCTGGAAAGATAAAGACAGTGTACGGTTACCATGGTGTGAAACAAGAGAAGGGAAGAAAAGCTGTCTGGAAAGATGAAGACAGTGTACGGTTACCATGGTGTGAAACCAGAGAAGGAAAGAAAAGCTGTTTGGAAAGATGAAGACAGTGTACGGTTACCATGGTGTGAAACAAGAGAAGGGAAGAAAAGCTGTCTGGAAAGATGAAGACAGTGTATGGTTGCCATGGTGTGAAACAAGAGAAGGAAAGAAAAGCTGTCTGGAAAGATGAAGACAGTGTACGGTTACCATGGTGTGAAACCAGAGAAGTGAAGAAAAGCTGTCTGGAAAGATGAAAACAGTGTACGGTTACCATGGTGTGAAACAAGAGAAGGGAAGAAAAGCTGTTTGGAAAGATGAAGACAGTGTACGTCTACCATGGTGTGAAACAAGAGAAGGGAAGAAAAGCTGTCTGGAAAGATGAAGACAGTGTACGGTTACCATGGTGTGAAACCAGAGAAGGAAAGAAAAGCTGTTTGGAAAGATGAAGACAGTGTACGGTTACCATGGTGTGAAACCAGACAAGGGAAGAAAAGCTGTCTGTAAAGATGAAGACAGTGTATGGTTACCATGGTGTGAAACAAGAGAAGGCAAGAAAAGCTTCCTGGAAAGATGAAGACAGTGTACGGTTACCATGGTGTGAAACAAGAGAAGGGTAGAAAAGCTGTCTGGAAAGATGAAGACAGGGTACGGTTACCATGGTATAAAACCAGAGAAGGGAAGAAAAGCTGTCTGGAAAGATGAAGAGAGTGTACAGTTACCATGGTGTGAAACCAGAGAAGGGAAGAAAAGCTGTCTGGAAAGATGAAGACAATGTGCATTTACCATGGTGTAAAACAAGAAAAGGAAAGAAAAGCTGTCTGGAAAGATGAAGACAGTGTACGGTTACCATGGTGTGAAACCAGAGAAGGGAAGAAAAGCTGTCTGGAAAGATGAAGACCGTGTACGGTTACTATGGTGTGAAACAAGAGCAGGGTAGAAAAGCTGTCTGGAAAGATGAAGACAGTGTATGGTTACCATGGTGTGAAACCAGAGAAGGGTAGAAAAGCTGTCTGGAAAGATGAAGACAGTGTACGGTTACCATGGTGTGAAACCAGAGAAGGGAAGAAAAGCTGTCTGGAAAGATGAAGACAGTGTACAGTTGCCATGGTGTGAAACAAGAGAATGGTAGAAAAGCTGTCTGGACAGATGAAGACAGTGTACAGTTACCATGGTGTGAAACAAGAGAAGGGAAGAAAAGCTTCCTGGAAAGATGAAGACAGTGTACGGTTACCATGGTGTGAAACAGGAGAAGGGAAGAAAAGCTGCCTGGAAAGATGAAGATAGCATATGTTTACCATGGTGTGAAACAAGAGAAGGGAAGAAAAGCTGTCTGGAAAGATGAAGACACTGTACGGTTACCGTGGTGTGAAACAAGAGAAGGAAAGAAAAGCTGTCTGGAAAGATGAGGACAGTGTACGGTTACCATGGTGTGAAAATAACAAGGGAAGAAAAGCTGTCTGGAAAGATAAAGACAGTGTATGGTTACCATGGTGTGAAACAAGAGAAGGGAAGAAAAGCTTCCTGGAAAGATGAGGACAGTGTACGGTTACCATGGTGTGAAACCAGAGAAGGAAAGAAAAGCTGTCTGGAAAGATGAAGACAGTGTACGGTTACCATGGTGTGAAACAAGAGAAGGGAAGAAAAGCTGTCTGGAAAGATGAAGACAGTGTATGGTTACCATGGTGTGAAACAAGAGAAGGGAAGAAAAGCTGTTTGGAAAGATGAAGACAGTGTACGTTTACCATGGTGTGAAACAAGAGAAGGGAAGAAAAGCTGTCTGGAAAGATGAAGACAGTGTACGTTTACTGTGGTGTGAAACAAGAAAAGGAAAGAAAAGCTGTCTGGAAAGATGAAGACAGTGTATGGTTACCATGGTGTGAAACAAGAGAACGGTAGAAAAGCTTTCTGGAAAGATGAAGACAGTGTATGGTTACCATGGTATGAAACCAGAGAAGGGAAGAAAAGCTGTCTGGAAAGATGAAGACAGTGTACAGTTACCATGGTGTGAAACCAGAGAAGGGAAGAAAAGCTGTCTGGAAAGATGAAGACAATGTACATTTTCCATGGTGTGAAACAAGAAAAGGAAAGAAAAACTGTCTGGAAAGATGAAGACAGTGTACGGTTACCATGGTGTGAAACCAGAGAAGGGAAGAAAAGCTGTCTGGAAAGATTAAGACAGTGTACGGTTACCATGGTGTGAAACAAGAGAAGGGTAGAAAAGCTGTCTGGAAAGATGAAGACAGTGTACGGTTACCATGGTGTGAAACCAGAGAAGGGTAGAAAAGCTGTCTGGAAAGATGAAGACAGTGTCACGGTTACCATGGTGTGAAACCAGAGAAGGGAAGAAAAGCTGTCTGGAAAGATGAAAACAGTGTTTGGTTACCATGGTGTGAAACAAGAGAAGGGAAGAAAAGCTGTCTGGAAAGATGAAGACAGTGTACGGTTACCATGGTATGAAACCAGAGAAGGGAAGAAAAGCTGTCTGGAAAGATGAAGACAGTGTACAGTTACCATGGTGTGAAACCAGAGAAGGGAAGAAAAGCAGTCTGGAAAGATGAAGACAGTGTACAGTTACCATGGTGTGAAACAAGAGAAGGGTAGAAAAGCTGTCTGGACAGATGAAGACAGTGTACAGTTACCATGGTGTGAAACAAGAGAAGGGAAGAAAAGCTTCCTGGAAAGATGAAGACAGTGTACGGTTACCATGGTGTGAAACAGGAGAAGGGAAGAAAAGCTGCCTGGAAAGATGAAGATAGCATATGTTTACCATGGTGTGAAACAAGAGAAGGGAAGAAAAGCTGTCTGGAAAGATGAAGACACTGCACGGTTACCGTGGTATGAAACAAGAGAAGGAAAGAAAAGCTGTCTGGAAAGATGAAGACAGTGTACGGTTACCATGGTGTGAAACCAAACAAGGGAAGAAAAGCTGTCTGGAAAGATGAAGACAGTGTATGGTTACCATGGTGTGAAACAAGAGAAGGGAAGAAAAGCTTCCTGGAAAGATGAAGACAGTGTACGGTTACCATGGTGTGAAACCAGAGAAGGGAAGAAAAGCTGTCTGGAAAGATGAAGACAGTGTATGGTTACCATGGTATGAAACAAGAGAAGGGAAGAAAAGCTTCCTGGAAAGATGAAGACAGTGTACTGTTACCATGGTGTGAAACCAGAGAAGGAAAGAAAAGCTGTCTGGAAAGATAAAGACAGTGTACGGTTACCATGGTGTGAAACAAGAGAAGGGAAGAAAAGCTGTCTGGAAAGATGAAGACAGTGTACGGTTACCATGGTGTGAAACCAGAGAAGGAAAGAAAAGCTGTTTAGAAAGATGAAGACAGTGTACGGTTACCATGGTGTGAAACAAGAGAAGGGAAGAAAAGCTGTCTGGAAAGATGAAGACAGTGTATGGTTGCCATGGTGTGAAACAAGAGAAGGAAAGAAAAGCTGTCTGGAAAGATGAAGACAGTGTACGGTTACCATGGTGTGAAACCAGAGAAGTGAAGAAAAGCTGTCTGGAAAGATGAAAACAGTGTACGGTTACCATGGTGTGAAACAAGAGAAGGGAAGAAAAGCTGTTTGGAAAGATGAAGACAGTGTACGTCTACCATGGTGTGAAACAAGAGAAGGGAAGAAAAGCTGTCTGGAAAGATGAAGACAGTGTATGGTTACCATGGTGTGAAACAAGAGAAGGGAAGAAAAGCTGTCTGGAAAGATGAAGACAGTGTACGGTTACCATGGTGTGAAACCAGACAAGGGAAGAAAAGCTGTCTGTAAAGATGAAGACAGTGTATGGTTACCATGGTGTGAAACAAGAGAAGGCAAGAAAAGCTTCCTGGAAAGATGAAGACAGTGTACGGTTACCATGGTGTGAAACAAGAGAAGGGTAGAAAAGCTGTCTGGAAAGATGAAGACAGGGTACGGTTACCATGGTATAAAACCAGAGAAGGGAAGAAAAGCTGTCTGGAAAGATGAAGACAGTGTACAGTTACCATGGTGTGAAACCAGAGAAGGGAAGAAAAGCTGTCTGGAAAGATGAAGACAATGTGCATTTACCATGGTGTAAAACAAGAAAAGGAAAGAAAAGCTGTCTGGAAAGATGAAGACAGTGTGTTACCATGGTGTGAAACCAGAGAAGGGAAGAAAAGCTGTCTGGAAAGATGAAGACCGTGGTACGGTTACTATGGTGTGAAACAAGAGCAGGGTAGAAAAGCTGTCTGAAAGATGAAGACAGTGTATGGTTACCATGGTGTGAAACCAGAGAAGGGTAGAAAAGCTGTATGGAAAGATGAAGACAGTGTACGGTTACCATGGTGTGAAACCAGAGAAGGGAAGAAAAGCTGTCTGGAAAGATGAAGACAGTGTACAGTTGCCATGGTGTGAAACAAGAGAATGGTAGAAAAGCTGTCTGGACAGATGAAGACAGTGTACAGTTACCATGGTGTGAAACAAGAGAAGGGAAGAAAAGCTTCCTGGAAAGATGAAGACAGTGTACGGTTACCATGGTGTGAAACAGGAGAAGGGAAGAAAAGCTGCCTGGAAAGATGAAGATAGCATATGTTTACCATGGTGTGAAACAAGAGAAGAAGAGAAAAGCTGTCTGGAAAGATGAAGACACTGTCTGGTTACCGTGGTGTGAAACAAGAGAAGGAAAGAAAAGCTGTCTGGAAAGATGAGGACAGTGTACGGTTACCATGGTGTGAAAATAACAAGGGAAGAAAAGCTGTCTGGAAAGATAAAGACAGTGTATGGTTACCATGGTGTGAAACAAGAGAAGGGAAGAAAAGCTTCCTGGAAAGATGAAGACAGTGTACGGTTACCATGGTGTGAAACCAGAGAAGGAAAGAAAAGCTGTCTGGAAAGATGAAGACAGTGTACGGTTACCATGGTGTGAAAATAACAAGGGAAGAAAAGCTGTCTGGAAAGATAAAGACAGTGTATGGTTACCATGGTGTGAAACAAGAGAAGGGAAGAAAAGCTTCCTGGAAAGATGAAGACAGTGTACGGTTACCATGGTGTGAAACCAGAGAAGGAAAGAAAAGCTGTCTGGAAAGATGAAGACAGTGTACGGTTACCATGGTGTGAAACAAGAGAAGGGAAGAAAAGCTGTCTGGAAAGATGAAGACAGTGTGTCGTTACCATGGTGTGAAACAAGAGAAGGAAAGAAAAGCTGTCTGGAAAGATGAAGACAGTGTACGGTTACCATGGTGTGAAACCAGAGAAGTGAAGAAAAGCTGTCTGGAAAGATGAAAACAGTGTTCGGTTACCATGGTGTGAAACAAGAGAAGGGAAGAAAAGCTGTCTGGAAAGATGAAGACAGTGTATGGTTACCATGGTATGAAACAAGAGAAGGGAAGAAAAGCTTCCTGGAAAGATGAAGACAGTGTACGGTTACCATGCTGTGAAACCAGAGAAGGAAAGAAAAGCTGTCTGGAAAGATGAAGACAGTGTACGGTTACCATGGTGTGAAACAAGAGAAGGGAAGAAAAGCTGTTTGGAAAGATGAAGACAGTATACGGTTACCATGGTGTGAAACAAGAGAAGGGAAGAAAAGCTGTCTGGAAAGATGAAGACAGTGTACGGTTACCATGGTGTGAAACAAGAGAAGGAAAGAAAAGCTGTCTGGAAAGATGAAGACAGTGTACGGTTACCATGGTGTGAAACCAGAGAAGGAAAGAAAAGCTGTCTGGAAAGATGAAAACAGTGTACAGTTACCATGGTGTGAAACAAGAGAAGGGTAGAAAAGCTGTCTGGAAAGATGAAGACAGTGTACAGTTACCATGGTGTGAAACAAGAGAAGGGAAGAAAAGCTTCCTGGAAAGATGAAGACAGTGTACGGTTACCACGGTGTGAAACAAGAGAAGGGAAGAAAAGCTTCCTGGAAAGATGAAGACAGTGTACGGTTACCACGGTGTGAAACAAGAGAAGGGAAGAAAAGCTTCCTGGAAAGATGAAGACAGTGTACAGTTACCATGGTGTGAAACAAGAGAAGGGAAGAAAAGCTTCCTGGATAGATGAAGACAGTGTACGGTTACCATGGTGTGAAACAGGAGAAGGGAAGAAAAGCTGTCTGGAAAGATGAAGACAGTGTACGGTTACCATGGTGTGAAACCAGACAAGGGAAGAAAAGCTGTCTGTAAAGATGAAGACAGTGTATGGTTACCATGGTGTGAAACAAGAGAAGGCAAGAAAAGCTTCCTGGAAAGATGAAGACAGTGTATGGTTACCTTGGTGTGAAACAAGAGAAGGCAAGAAAAGCTTCCTGGAAAGATGAAGACAGTGTACGGTCACCATAGTGTGAAACAAGAGAAGGGTAGAAAAGCTGTCTGGAAAGATGAAGACAGTGTACGCTTACCATGGTGTGAAACAAGAGGAGCCATATATGCACTAAATGTTGTTTTAGTTTGTTTGAAATATTTTTATTATCATTTTTACTGAACAGTAAGGACAAAAAGTTCCATAGTGTATATACATAGGATTACATAGACCTACCCTCTAGGCTATTAGATGATGGTATATGGAGAAATAGTTTGTTGGCAGAGTAAAGCTGGCTATTCAGTAACATTGAGAAATGTTGCTTAGGACTGGGCATTGGTTGTGTTTGTAGATAAGTTTGTTTGTGAATAGAAGATGTGAGAATGATAAATAGTGGGGTAGTTCTAGCCATGAAAGTTGTTTAACAATAAGGCAGTGGTGTGCTTTATAAGGTAGATTGGTGGTAAATTTTGTGACTTTATCATAACATAGATCAAATAAGTTGGATTGTGAGTCTTGTCTGTTAATCAGTACATGATGATAGAGGAGTGCATGAAGGTTGAGTAATGTGCCTTCTTGCAGTATTTGTTAAATAAGAAGATATCCTGTACAGTGAGCCTAGCATATGGCATCTGATGAGTTTCCTTAACTGTTTCATTTATATAGTAATCAGATCAGATTTTCCTTGTCCATCATCAGTGACTCCTAGCAGCTTGGTACTGGATATACTAGTTCATTTTTGTGCAGTTTGAAGAGGTTAGGGTAAAGATTGCTTTCTGGTTAGAGAAATGTTTAAGGGTAAGTAGGACTACTTAATTTTTTTAGGGATTCCACAACAACTGGAAGCTGGACAGCCAGGCTTCAATGGGGATGAGACATTTCTAGGTTAGCTATTGAAACTCATCAAGGCTTGTAGCTGGTCAGATGAGTGTCACGTCATCTGCTTATTGCACGATGATAGCATGTTTACTGACTGTGTGTAGACCATTAATGAAAATTTTAATGAGTAGAGGGTTCAAGAAGTGATCTCAGTGTATTATTACTACCGAGACAGAGAGAAGGAAGGAGAAATTATTTTTCCCATTTTTTACAGCCTGTGATCTACTGGACATGTACGTGTACATCAAAAATGTGATGATGCATCCACTCTCAGTAAGGTAAGCCTTTGAATAACTCTAGTATGGGAGACTCTATATCAAATGCCAGTGACAGGTCAAGGAATACCGATCAAATGCCTGTGACAGGTCAAGGGATACCGATCAAATGCTTGTGACAGGTCAAGGGATACTGATCAAATGCCTGTGACAGGTCAATGAATACTGATGCCAAGTTGCCAATATTTCTGTCTTAGTTTATGTTGGTCATGAAACTAAGAAGGGTTGTGGTGGTACTATGATGTGGGTAGAAACCATGTTGTGTGTGGAGATACTAGATCATTATCAGTGATGAATCTGAGAAGTTTGGCTTGAATACATTTTAATTGCACCTTGAATGGGGGGGAGCAGGACTGCAGTTTGTTTATACTTGGAAAAGTCTATAGAATTTCTACCATTATGTAGTGGCAGGATGTACAATTTCTTCTATAGGGCAAGTACATGATTTCCTTTTATGGAGCACTTAATTGGTATCAGTACTGGATATTTTGTGGTCCCTGATGCTATTTAATGTATTCTGCAGGTAAATTGGCAGGAACTAAAATGGTAAGTTTTATTTGGAGGAGAAGGTTTCTGACAATGGGTGTGGGAAAAGGAGAAAAGTGGAAGGAGTTAGTACTTATTTGGTGAGCTGAGGTTAGTTGTAATGGTGTTGTACTACAGTGTTTTAATAGCAGCATAACTGGATCTATGAAATATGAGTTGAATTATATTGCTATACTAATTATTTGTGAGCTTGTGGAGAATTTAGGTTGAGTAACATGACCAGGGTGCAGGAGATGGTTGACTGAGGACCAGAAGAGTATGAGGTTGTTTTAATATGTGTTTTGGAGGTCTGTGTAGTGAGCATTCTTGTCATGTTTTATTTTCTCCTTAGTTTTGTTGCTAAGGTGGGTTATAGGCTTGGAGGTTAGGTTAATTTTTATTTTTTAGCCAACATCTTCATGTTTTGTCTGTTTGCTTCATTAAAGTTTTACTTTATTAGATGAAGTACTTTTGATTCATTTAGTTCTAATAGGAGCATATAAGTTCAGAGCATTTGGGAAAGTTGTGTTAAAAATGGTCAGTAATTCATGCAGGGGTGTGATATGTAATGGTTTCAAGTTAAGTAACTAGGTTAGAGATAAAAGTGTCTTTGTGGAAATTACTTAGGTTTCTTACTTGGTTATAACAATGTCTGTGTATGTTGAACTGATCTCAAATGATAAAAGATTGGAGTGTAGTCACTAAGGATATCATGAATCTTTTTAGGTGATCCAGTCAAAAGTGCAGATATTTTTTGTCATTGTTATATCTGGTGGGAGTGGAGATGAGCAGGATAATAGGTTTATAATGTTACTTGAAGTGCCATTAGAGTTTACCAGTCAGTGCTGACATCATGTATAAAAGTTGCTTGTCAGATCCTTAAAGAACTCTTCAGCAATGGAAATATTTTTACTTGGGGGTATGAATATACACATTATAAATATACTTTTACGGCTGTAAAGTTTAAGTGTGGACATGAGGATTTCAAAGTTAATGGCCGAGAGACAGCTAGAGGGATAAAGAGAGAACTCCATTCTATTTAGACAGATGATGGTTACGCCATCGACTTTTTTACTTTCAATTATCATTACAATTTCTGGGGTGTAGTGGTTTATCCAAGCATGGAATTCAAGTATCTTGGTCCATATGTAGTGGAGTTTATGTTATAGAGGGGAAGGTCTCTTTTATTTGATTGGTGTGCGAGGTTAGCTGAGAAGATGCTATTGAAGGTACTGAGAGAGAACTGAGGTTGTGGTGTTGTGGGCTGGGATTTCGATGGATGTTGTCACACTGATTTAATTTATGATGCAAAAGATTGTAGTAGAAAGGGTTTTATAATTACATTTATAATTTAAAGTTGGTATTTGTGATGTTGAGCTTATATCTAGGTATAATCTGTTAAAAAGGTGGATGAAGGTGGCATTGAAAAGGCTTGTGGCTATGGGGAAATGGGGTTTATATTAAAAGACCGAAGAGGTATTTCATCAAACACCTCTTGGTCAACACATAAATAGTGAACGCACTAAAGCACAAAAGCTCAAAACAGCGATTTCTTTCCATGGGAAAGAAATCGCTAGCACAAACACACACACACACACACACACACACACACACACACACACACACACACACACACACACACACACACAAAGCACACAATTTCAAACATAACAACGTGGGGGGCTTCACACCCTACACCCCCAACTTGGGGAGGCTGTGTCCCCCACACCCCCTAACTAAATATACCAACTCTGAGATTGCACTACAGTGAGGAAAGGTGCAAACATATGGTGCTGGCCAAGCGATTTCTATCCCAGGGAAAGAAATCACTGTTTTGAGGGTTCTCACTTTAGTGCGTTCGCTCTTTATGTGTCAACCAAGAGGTGTTCGATGAAACACCTCTTCAGTCTTTTAATATAGACCCGGAGAAATGGGTATGAGATTCTGTGTGGCAGCAAGAGGATGAATTAAAGTATGTTATATAAAAATGTGGAGAAAGCTGATAGGCATAGGCAGAGGAATATAAGACTAAACAGGCAATAGTTTGTATTGTGAATGGGTCAATGGGTCAATACTGAGAAAGTTTAGGAGGCTGAAAAGAGGTGAAAGAGGTAAGACAAAGTCGACTAAAGGAATTTAGTAAGAGGAATAATAGCGTAGGTGAGAAAAGAAGAGATAGTTAATGATAAAAGCAGTGGGTGTAGGGTCTGAGTGAATATGCTAGAACAACGAGCGAGATGCTAGCTAGCAAGGGGTTAAGAACTGAGTGAGGAAAAGAAAGCTTGATTACACTTAAGCAGGCTTCAATGTTAATAAGAAAGATTTGGAGTTGTGCAGAAGGAGTATACATGTCAGAATTAGGATAATATTATGGAAGATGTTAAGTGCATGAGCAGATGAAGAGTGATGTGTAAGGAGTTATTATTATCAGTAGTGAACTGAGTAAGAGTGTTTTTTTTAGGATGATGAAATTATGGGTAATTTGATAGAAATTGGGGAGTGGGTTAAAGCGACTAGTGGTGAATGACTGAATGACTGAAAGAATATGTGGAGATGGTTAAGTATAAATGAAATGTAAGAGGGGTGAGTGGGAATTTGAGGTAGGATAGAGGAGCAAGGTGAGGGAGTGTAGCAAGGGAGAATGAAGCAGGTCCTCTTATGAATGTAAATTTATTCCAGCAAAACAAATCAGTGGAAATTAAGGTAATCTTTCCTGATAAAGTTAAACAGCTAAAATAAGGATAGAGAGTCTTTGGTCTCCGTGAGGCCTTTCTGTAGGATGTCAACATCACTTGGGGAGTTAATAATGGCTCCCAACTTGCAATCGTCTGCGAACTTTGTCAGCCAGAGTTTCTTTGTGTTGGACTAAACTTCTGAGAAGTAGATACCAAACACAAGAGGACTCAGGACCGATCCCTGTGGAACTCCACTTATGACTGGTCAGCAGTCTGACTTGGGGTCAGCTGCTTTCACACTGTGGGTTCTATCTGTGAGGTGGTTTGCAACCAGCCTAGTGATATAGGGGTTGATGCCTAGCTTAGTGAGTTCTTTTATGATTCCTGAGTGGGGAATGGTATCAAAGACCTTGACCAGTTCAAGGTAGGCTGTATAAACCACCTTGCCTTCATCCACAGCTCTGGTGACTGACTCAAAGAAGTCAACCAAGTTGAGCAGGCATGATCTACCCTTCACAAAACCAAACTGTGTGGGATCCAGAGTTTGGAGGTTCCCTATATCCTTGTTTATTAGGTCCATGATGATGCGTTCCATAGCTTTGCATATCAGACTTGTCAGGTTAATGGGGCGATAGTTCCCAAGGTCTGTAGTCACTCCTCCTTTGTGGAGAGGGATGACTATAGCAGTGCGCCATTCCATAGGGACAAAGCCTGAGGTGAGGCTGTGATTGAACAGGGCATACAGGTGAGGTCCAGTTCACTCTGCAGTTCATGTAGAACACAGCCAGGGATATTGTCAGGTCTCATAGAAGCTTATTATTGGCCTTGGACAGTGCTGTTTTAACCTGTGCAGCAGTAATAATGGGTGCCTGGCAATCTACTGGTATTGTGATTGGTCCTTTGGGGGAGGAGGGGTAAAGTTGGCACTGAACCTGTCAGCCAGTATATTGGCAATATCTGTTGGCTCGGTATAGGTGGTACCATTGTACAGTAGCTCAGAGCAAATCTGGGTATTGCCGTGGAGGTTCTTTACATAACTATAGAAGGCCTTGTGTTTGTCTTTACTATCTGCTGCAATTCTGTTTTCATAGCTAGCTTTAGAGGATTTGATGAGGGATCTCAACTTTTTTGTTGAGGCTGATAAGGGAGTTTTTCCACTCTTGGGACTTCACTTTATTCCGCATCAGTTTCCTCCTTCTGTTGTAGAGTTTGTTTATGGCAGGGGACCACCAGATTGGCTTCCTTTTTTGGAGGAGAGTGTCTTGGCTCTATTGGGTATGGTGAGATCCATGCATTTGTGTATATGTTCGTATAGTGCATTGATGTATGATTTGGAGATCATGCAACTATTCTCCATTTGCATGGGTGCCTGGAAGTTAGCCACCTCTGTTCTTAGGAGCCCAAAGTTAGCTTTGGAGAAGTTTTTCATGGTGATTACCTTTGCGGGGGGGGGGGGATTTCCAAGGTGATTAGTTTGTGGTTGGATCTAACCAGGGAGGAGTTGACTACTGGTGTAGAGCAATGGTTGCCCATGTTAGTAATAACCAGGTCAAGGATGTTGCTACCTCTAGTGGGGGTAAGAACAAGCTGGTCCAGGGCATTGGAATTAATGAATTCCAGGAAACGTTGGGCAAGTGTATTGGTACAGGAGTAGTTTTCCCAGTTAATGGAGGGGTAGTTGAAGTCACTTGGTATGAGTGTGCTAGGTTGGACCCTAATATTCTCCAGGGTGCTTAGGAACATTGTTAATGTTTATCAGAATATCATCCACATACAAACACATTTTCCTCTCCCTTCCCCCATTTGTACCTTCTCACTTTTAAATATATTTTCTGCCCATAGTTCTATATATAATGGAAATAGCAGAGGTGATAGCTGGCACCTCTGCCTTGTTCTTCCTTCATTTTAGCATTGGCCCCATCATATAATCTTATTACTAATCTACTCCATTCCTCTGGGAAACCTCTTCTATCCTTATTTCATATAAATACTTCCCCATCTACCCAGTCAAAAGCATTCTCTGCATTCAATGAGATTATGGCTTATTCCTCCCTCTTTTCTTGGACTTCTTGCATCAACAGTAGGTTACAAATGAGGTTATATGTCATTCTCCTACCCTCCCAAAACTGTTTTGTCTCCATGGTTATCTGTCTGTAGAATTTTGGATCTTACCTTCTTTGTATATCACTGAGATAACTGCCTACTTCCGTGAATCTGGAACATATCCCCTTCTTTATATCATTGAATACTTTAACCTAGCTCTCAATTATTTTTTTTTCTTTTCTTTATGGCCCAAACTTCTATTGGTATTTCATCACTCCCAAGTGACTTTCCTTTTGCCATTCTTCCCTATGCTTTCTACACCTCTTCTTTTCTTATGATCTCTCTAAGTATTTTCTTTCCTTGTATTCAAGCCCCCCCCCCCCCCCATGATTGTCCAGTCCCAGTCATGTCTTCCTTGTTCCTCCTTTCCTTTACACTCATTTTATATCATTTTTGATAGTACTCCCTAAAAGCATCCTAAATACCCCCTTGTCATTCTATTTGTTCCTCTCCCTCCTTTACTTTCATCTCACACATTCCCCTCTCTGTCTCTTGTTGTCTCAGTCTTGTAATATCATTTGTTGCTTTGGGTGTAACTTTAAAATACATCCTTCTCACAGCCTCATTCTGTGTTTTTCCCTAGTTCTCTTCCTTTCATGATTTTGCTCATTCTCTAGTCCTGTCTCTTTTTGCAATGCTACCAATTCTCCCTTTAACTTTCCAGTTTGTCTCCTCCTCCATCTCTTTGTCCATTTGCTGTTGTTGTATTGTCTTCTTTACTCTCCTTTTCACCTCTTCACATTCCTCTGTAATACCAATTGTTTACTCTTCTCCAATGCTTCATCTATTACTTTTATCCACTCTTGCCTCATTTTCATTTTCTGTCAGATATCCTGGTACCCTCCAGTGCCTTTCCTGCGTATCCTCTTTCTCCCCCTCTAGTTTGATCCCTATCATGGTATGATCTGGGTGGGTTATTGGATCTATTTCTACTTCTTTCACCATATACCAGTGTCTTGCTGTTATATAACCTGTACCTAGTCTCAACCATGCTTGATGTCTAGCCAAGTCAGAGGCGCCAGAACCTGTTAAAGACTGAGGGAGGCAGAGAGCGAGAGGAGCACTTAATGTTCTCAAAAGGGCAATTTTTATAACTATTTATACCACAACATAGGTTCACTTGGAGGACTTTTTAAGCATAGCCAATTCCCTTTTGGTGCTTGATTCTTGAATTAACATTTTCTGATTGGTCTTACCTATCCCATGGCTGATAATTGTATATTAGCTCTAGTGAGAATAACTGTGATCATTTCATAGATAATTTGAAGGGACCTATATAAGGGATGCAGCATTTAGGAACTGCCTCTATCCATTTGTGGCATGAGGGGCAATCGTGGAGTACATTTTCTATTGCCCATCCTTAAATCCAAGTTGCATTTGAATATGGACAGATGAGCTTTGTTTTATTTTTATGGATAGTTTCTTCTGGAACAGTGGTAGCCTCTGTGGTATATATCCATCTCTCCTCAACATTCAGGCCCATGAAAAATAGGTATAAATCTGTACGCTGATTAACGCAAAATTTGCATATATAATTACACAACCCCACCCACTCTAAAGGAATTCTAGACTGCAATGCTGACATGTGACTTGAGTTTGTTAATGCAGCTGTCTGCCGAGTCATGCTACCGCATACCTACTGCACGTTGTCCACCTTTCAGATTGCACGACAGGAGACTGTAGGAGTGACACCTTTCCCACTTTGCATGGGACAGTCCCTCATTACGCATATCTCATGTGACAATACCAGAGCTCTCCACCAATCGGGGACACATTTCTACAGAATCAGGGACAGGTCAAGAAAAAAACTCAGGGACACTTTTACAAAAGTAGTGCTATTAACTTGAAACATTGACAGAATCAGAGCATATGACTTAATACACATATTCTGAAGTAACAGTTGTTCATAACTCTTACTTATTGTCATTAGTCAGTAAGCGTAATTCACCACCTTTCCTTCAACAGCCACTAATTTTAGGAGGGATTAAGAGGGACAGAGTTAAACTTTCAGTCAAACTCAGGGACGTACCTGAAATGCAGGGCCAGTTGAGTGGTATGGACAATACTCTAGCCATTGCAACTGTCCTGATTAGAGGACATTCTCATGTTGTACATGTCTGTACTGGTTGCTTGTTACAGGTCTTGTATACCTGACACGTCGATATGTCATATGTAGTAGCATAAGCAACTTTACTGCTGCTAGACTGTGCTTTGATTTGTTCCGGTATGTATATTTCTGTACTATGCATGGCTGTAGGTATGTTCTGCCCTGGTACGTCTGACATTTCTACAGAGCAGGTTCCACTTTGGCCATTCAGAATGGTGGCGGCCCTATAGACCCTATATATAGAGCTATCACATGTGTCAAGGCAACACATACCCACAGCCAGTAGTAAACGGATGACTTCCACGGTTTGCATACGTTAAGGTTCATAGGTTCATACTAGGCTATCTGCCCTAGGGCATTTATAAGCCTAGCCAGAGTGTGTGTGGCTTTCACCACCCCTTAGGATGAGGATACTACGCCCATTTAGGGTTTAGTTTACTGTGCCTCTGTCTAGTAGTGACACAGAGATGACCCCCGGGGTAAACCTACGATCTCCCATCCACTCATCAAGATTTCTCTTGAATAGAGTCAGCGAGGGTCTCTGCCTGACATGGACAGGGATTCTGTTCCAGAGTGTAGAGAGCCTCTGGGTTATGAATCTGTCCCTCCAGCACGTCCTATTTATTTCTGTGTTGAGGTTTAAGTCACTTGCTCTCGTGGCTCTGATGGATTTGGATTTTCTGAGGTGGAGCATGTCCATTAATTCCGGATTGGACATGGCCTTGTACGTCAGGCACAGATCACTTCTGAGTAGGCGGTATGCGACTGAATAGAGCTGGAGTTTTTTCAGTCAGGCAGCATATGACATATGTTTAAGACCCTTTATCCTCTTGGTGAGGAACTTTGGGGTCTTTCCAACTGCTGCAGGTGTCGGGTAAGATACATCCCAAATGGGGCATTGTACTCAATCATTGGCCTGATAAGAGAAGAGTACAGGGGCACAATGACCTCTCTTGATCTAGATGTGAAACCCTTCATGATAAGGTGGGCAATATAGAAGGTCTTCCTAACCACTTTGGCAATGTGAGTGTCAAATGAGAGGTTACTGTCAACCTGAGTCCCTAGGTCCCTGATTACCTCTTCCGTACTTAATGGATTACCACCTATGTGGTAATTTGTGGGTACCTTGATTTTCCCAAAGGGTATGACTATACATCTTTTGGTGTTCAGCTTAAGGCCATGGCTCTGGCACCAATTATCCATTTCTATGAGGCCTCTCTGAAGGATGTTTGTGTCTGCTGGAGTATCAATTATGGCACCCAGTTTGCAGTCATCTGCGAACTTTGTCAGCCACAATCCTCCTATGTTTGCCTGTACCTCCGAAAAATAAATGCCGAACAAGAGGGGTCCCAGGACTGAGCCCTGTGGGACACCGCTTGTGACTGGCTTAGAGTCTGACATAGCTCCAGCAACTCTGACCCTGTGGGTTCTGTCCTTGACCCAGTTTGCAACCCATCTTGTGACATATGGGTTTACATTTAAGCTGGTGAGTTTGTCTATGATGCCCGAGTGGGGTATTGTGTCAAAGGCTTTTGCAAGGTCAAGGTAGGCTGTGTGAACTGCCTTAACCTCATCAATGGCCTTTGTGACTGTTTCAAAAAAGTCGACCAAGTTCAAAAGGCAGGATCTGCCCTTGACAAAGCCAAATTGGGTGGGATCCAATGTCTGTAGGTCCCCAATGTCTTTGTTTATGAGTTCCATAATGATCCTCTCCATAGCTTTGCAGACCAGGCTTGTCAAGCTTATGGAGCGGTAATTTCCAGGGTCCGTAGAAGCACCGCCTTTGTGAAGTGGGATCACTGTTGCCGTATGCCACTCTTTGGGTATGTATCCTGTAGTAAGGCTAAGATTAAACAGCAGCCTTGTGTGTGGGTTTAGTTCCTCTTGGAGTTCATGTAGCACACAGCCCAGGACACCGTCCGGTCCCATTGATGCTGTGTTTTTAGCTTTAGAGAGGGCGGCTCTCACCTGGGCATCTGAGATGTTAGGGAGGCTACACTCTGCTGGGATGGTTATTTCTCCTTTTGGGGGGGAGGAGAAATTTGCACTAAACCTGTCTGCCAGAATGTTGGCAATGTCAGTGGGTTCAGTGTATTTTGTGTCATTTTGGACTAACTCTGAGCATATCTGTGAGTTTCCACCCAGGTTTCTAACATAGCTAAAGAAGGCCTTGTGATTGTCTTTTGTGTCTTTTGCGATTTTTCTCTCAAAGTTGGCCTTGGATGATTTTATGAGTGATCGTAGTTTTTTGCTAGTACTGATCAGAGATGCCTTCCCTTTTAGGGATTTTGCTCTGTCATGTAGTAGCTTCCTCCTCCTGTTGTAAAGTTTGTTTATGGCTGGGGTCCACCAGACCAGGTGCCTGCCTTTGGGGGAATGGGTCTTATGATCCATGCATTCTTGAAGGTGCCCGTAGAAGGCATTTGTAAAGGATTCAGCAGTGTGGGTTGTGGTTTGCACTGGCCCAGGGGCCTTGAAGGATACCACTTCAGTCTTAAGAAGTGTGAAGTTGGCTTTTGAGAAGTTCTTCACTGTGGTCTTTTGTGCAGGGGGTGGGGGTGAGATGTGGATTTCCAGTGAGATTAATTTATGGTCTGATCTTACCAAAGAGGGATATACTTCCGGTTTGGAGCATTTTGTCCCCATGTTTGTGATGATCAGGTCTAGTATATTGATAATACTGTTTCCTATTACATGTAGCTGTTACTGATACAACAAATTGATGTCTGACACCACTACACACACTATATAGCCTCCATTCCCGAACTCACAGGCCATGTGCCATAACTGTCATTTTGCAGGACACAACTGCCCAGACGGGCGTGTCCCTCGCAGGTGTACGGGTGTTGAACCACTTCTATTATGCTATCATCTACCTAAGGTGGTCAGCAAATTATGCACTTTCCGTTAGTAGCAGAACTCACATACCAATGGGTGTGAATGAACACTGTATCAGGAGCAATGCATAACACCCTGTGGGACACATTTAGATGATTGGTTCTATTAACCAGACACATTCACAGTCACAGAGCATATGTATTCATTCACATTTGTCGAGGTACATGTTGTCATCTGTCATTACCTGTATTCCGCCACCTGTTCACCTAATATCACTAGTTCTGGAAGTGTTTAGTTGTACTTTGTTACATTCTGATTCATAACTATGGATGTCCATGCTAATCAGGTACACGGCACTGTGTAGGTCTCTATGTATCCCCGATGGTTTACAGACTATCTGGTAGATGTGCTCTTCAGGTTTGGGAGGTGTAGGCGTCTGCTATGCCCACATAGGAATATTAATGACTTCCACTGGGCGGGCCTACTACATCTCTGCCAACCAGCACCTGCACACTTAAGCCCATTATTGCATACCCATGGTCCACCTACCTGGCACCCCTCTACAACAGCCATGACAAATACTTACTGCAAGCGCAGCTGGTGTATGAGCACACCCCTACACATTGCCCACTCTTCCCATCTCGGGACACATGTCGTATGTTTTGTCAACCCATGTATTATCACACTTGCACAACCTACTGTTCCATGTACACCTACATCCTGTTTGTATTGATGTCAGCAGATTCACACGTACCTTGAATTTCTGCGGTCCCGCAAGGGACACCGTTATCCATGTTTAAAGTGTAGACCTTGCAGAACTCTCCCATTGGTACATTCCTACCGGTGTTTTGGACAGCGGCAGTGTATTGATCTGTATTGCCTGTCTGTATGTCTGTCCGGCCTAGCTGGGCGATGTGGGGGGTACAACGTTTATTTATTGGACCTCCCAGTCACATATGCCCGAGCTGTAAATACGTTACCCCTAATTGCTGAAATAACCTATTTATATACATGTGTATATCTACACTGACATATATATTTTGTTTTGTGTGTATGTGTATATATCACTACCTGTTGTTTGTGTATATATATATATATATCTATCTATATATATCCGTAGTATATCCTTGTGTGTTTATATATATATATCCGTATGAATATATATGTGTATGTAAATTAATATAGATATATGTATATATACATTTTTATCTATATATACATCTGTGTGTCCGTTAACCTATACATTTCCCGGACATGGACACTTACACATGTGTATTGGGTTTTATCTCTGCTTCAACAGCATACTATTGCCTTAGTCATTATGACACTGACACTTCACTCCGGTGAACTTGTGATCAGAATATTGCACGTTATACAGCAGACAGATGTCGCACGTTTTTCATGTCTGGGGTGCCACTGCTAACTGGGATGTGATACAGTGTCATTTGACCTATTACTCGTATGCGCAGCCTATTATTCCTGCTACTGTGTTTGTTTCTGTGCACATTCATATTATTACTGTTGATAGGATGAGTGTTTGTGTTACTGTGACTGTACATCAACATATTGTTGTCTTCATGTAGTTGTGTCTTTCGGCTTTTCCCGGTTTGGGGTTGTCACAGCAGAACTCCATTCCACTCATGGGTGGCGTATAGGTTTTACGTGCCGGGCTGCCAGCCCTGACACACAACGTCCGACAACGATATGCCCATTCACGCATGTCTCCATGCAAACGACACTCTATCTGGGAATCACCCCTACATACTAGCTGACCTCCACGGACTGCTCCATTGCACCCGGCGCAACATAACCTAGCACTCCTGTGTCCATAATCGCATATCCATAGTTTCTCCTGCACACCCGTGTTGAGTTTCCACGCATAACAGCCATTATACACCTGATATCGCAGCCATGACACACCTTTACACATTGCCCTCTCATGAGCGTTGGGGCCCTACACACATTTTGTACCACCTCGTGTATTCACAGGCTCACCATCCATTCATATTTGCACATACGTGCCTTTCCTGGTGTTATGGATTACGAACGATTTGCGGGTTACAAGTCTAGGTGGTCGCAACATGTACTACATTCCGTCTGTTTACAATGTTGACGTAGCACTTCAACGATGTTATGGCCACTGGTATAACCCTGCCTCTGATGTGAAGAGCGGTGCTCTACTCACACTTGTGCAGCTTTATGTGACATATGCTGGGAGCACTTTATAATTCCTTACTTGCTCTGGATTCCCTTCACAACCCTTATGTTTGCTTTCGTCTTTCGGCGTTCCTTACATATCTCTCTCTGTATGTATGTATATATATAGATATATATATATATATATATATATATATATATATATATATATATATATATATATATATATATATATCCCTTCTATCTATCTATATATATAATGAAGTTACAGCTGTACAAGCACAACATCTCTTGCAACAACTTACTTGTAGACTCACAACATGGGTTTAGGCCCTACCACAGTACATCTACTGCCCTTCTCTCCTTCACTGACACAATAAACAAACATCTAAACAACAACCTGTTCTGCTCTTTTCTTAGACCTATCGGCATTTGATATGGTTAACCATCAACTTCTACTCCACACTCTAGAAATCCTGTCACTCTCTGACCCTGTCGACTAGCACTACATACTTACTTGACAAATCGAAACAAGCAGTCCTATGGGACAGCCATCTATCTTCTCTACTCCCAGTTACAATAGGTGTCCCTCAAGGGTCCATCTTAGGTCCCCTACTTTTCTCTATATTTATAAACAACCTACCCACCTCCCTCCCTAAATCCACCTGTATACAATATGCTGATGATTCCACTCTCATCTGCTCTGCTTCATCCCCTGCTGAACTCCCTCTACCCAATTGGTTTCACAGCAGCAGAAAAATGGTTTCAACATATCTGTCTCCTCCTTAATCCCAAGAAAACCAAACTTCTACTCTTCACCCCAACCCTTAAATCTATCCCAATCACCTTTTCCATTGTGTCCAGCAATGGCACTATCATCAAACCCGACTATAGCACAAAACTGCTAGGTGTCACCATAGACAATCAGCTTAACTTTGACTATCACATTGATTTAACTATCAAGACAGTAAATAAAAAGATAGGAGCCCTTTACAGACTTAAGCCCTTTCTTACTGCCACATCCCGAGTATCTCTTGCCCAAACTCTCCTCATCTCCACACTACTGTATGCCTCCTCCTCCTTTATTAACATTTCTAAAGCTAACCTTCAGAAACTTAACTTAGCTTACCATAGCATTGCCAGATTTGCTACCGGCTCTCCATTCCGTACTCATCACTGTCATAACTTAAAGAAACTCAACTGGCTAGAACTTCCAAATCTTATACTCCTGCAACAATTAGTCCTCACTTTTAAAATTCTACATTACCCCTCCAACATACCTATACTTAACAATCTTATCACACCTTATACAAATCTCACTTCACTTCGTTCAGCCAACAAACTCCTAGTAGCTACTATAAAATCCCACAATAAAGCAGGAGACTCCTTATTTGCAAACACTATCGGATCACAATGGAACAAACTTCCCACTGGACTGACCTCACTAGCCTCATGTTGCCTATTCAAAAAACAGATTAGAAATCACTTACAAAATCACTGGCTATGCCCTTGCACAAATCCTGACTGATAACTTATACACTACTTGCTCTCTCAACTAACTTGTATACTTAATTCTATCTTGCATTTACCCAAGCTTTGTTTTCTCTCCCTTTCTAGTGTGCCCGTTAAATTGTAAACTCTCTTGTATGATAAATGAGCTTTCCTCCTCACCCTCTGTAGAATACACACTTCTATTAGTCCACTCAAGCCTAGCAATACTGTACAATCTATTTTACCTTACTTTTCTTTTTGTTAGGACTTTGCTTGTGTTACTGTTTGATCGATTGTTATTGCTATTTTTTTCATTTAATATTTTTACTAACTGTATCTTTTTTAAACTGTAAAATTATAGTATTTTAGTGGAGCTTTTCTCCTCGGGCCTCTGCTGAAAATGGACATGTATCCAGCCAGACTAGCCCGGTTAACAAATGTAAAATAAATAAATATATATATATGTGTATATATATATATATATATATATATATATATATATATATATATATGTATATATATATATATATATATATATATATATATATATATATATATATATATTTATATGTGTATATATAGATAAATATGTCAATATATAATTGCATATTTCTGTTATGTCTGTGGATATTTATCTATACACACATCTATCTATCTATATATATAAAAGTTACAGCTGTACAAGACAACATACATTTGCTATGCTAATAGCTGCATACACCCGCGCAGGCGCACTTGCATCTACTTATTCTGAGTTACATATGTTTACAGGCACTTCCTTGGGATTACATGTGCCCTATTCCTTATGAAAGTACCACTTTGATTGAATCTGGTTAACGGACCCATGCGAACGCAGTCACCTTTACATGTATAAATGTTGGCTTTACAGCACCGAGGCATTCATTACACAATTAATATGTGCTATAGTCGTACTTGAACCGGGAATGCCTTTACATTGGGCGGATGTTGTAACCACTACACTATTGTTGTTCTGGCTCATTTATATGTATGCCTATGGTTCATAGCTACTCTGACATATGCCTCACCGCTTCCCTTACACAGCAGGCATCCATACTCCTGCTGGGAAAACCGGAGTGCTACACTTAGGACATTCCCTGTTTCCTACTGCTCTGGACCCATGCTGCATGTCTAAGCATGCCAAGGATATTCAGAACTCCTATGCTTATAGTCCTCAAACATACGCGTGTTTGATTGTCAGGGTGTTCATGTGCTGGTCCGGGTTTAGGCTCGGCCGATTGGTGACTAGAACTACCCTGGTGCTGTTCAAAGATCAGATGTAGCACATGGACATAGTTAGTCCAGATTTTAACATTCTACCTGTGTTTACAGACACAGTGTTTGGACACCTCTGACCATATTATTAGGTCGGCGCTACATAATTTAGGGCGGGGAGTAGTTCCACTACATAATGCAGGTTGGGGGAGGTTTCCACGTGTTTCCCTTCCCATTTGACTATTTCATTCATTTCTAGATACAATAAATATTATTCTGGACATCAGTTATAAATTCACTACAGGTATGCAATAGACCTGTCAACAGATGTGACAGTTGGTTGGTGTACTTATGTGTATGGACCTCTGTGATACGCGGGGACTCGTTTCTACAGTGACAGGGACAAGCCTATGACAACTCAGGGACAATCACGGACACTTCTACCATATTAGTACTATTAACTTGGAACGTGTTGACAGATTCGTAATACTACTAATTTTCTGCAGTTAAATGCGTCTATTACTCTTCATTGTTGTAAGTAGTCATTCTCATTCAACACCTTTCCTTCAAAGGTCATTGGCTTTGTGAGTGGTTAAGAGGCTGGCCAGTTATTGTGTGAATGCTCTGACCATTGGTAGCGTTGACATTGTCATATGTACAGGTTGGGATGTATTCTGGGGACTAGGGTTGCCACCTTTTCAAATGGCCAAGACGGGACATTTTTGGAACACACATAAGATTTTACAGGCCAACACATACCCAAGGTCAGTACAAAGAATAGAACTTTACTTATTTGCCTGCATAAAAGCCTATTGTTGTAGCGGTTTAGTTGCTTATTCTGTTTCTTGTAACATTTAGGTATTTTAGATACGGAAATGATTATTTTATGCTACTATTACATAACCTATGGGACATAATTATGTCCTACAATCTCAGGACATTTGCCATTTCTAATGTATTTTGTCAGGACACAACTGTCCAAAGAGGGACTGTCCCTCGCAAAGCGGGATAGATGGTAACCCTACTGGGGACACCAGATTGTTTGGGCCAACACATAGACACATCAGTACAGGTTTAGAACATTAATTTGTTTCCTAGCTGTGAGCCTTATACCTTTGGCTCTTTTGTTGTTTGCCTGTTTCTTCTACGAATTACGTTTATTCTATCCTGACGTGACCACTTTAGGCAACTGTTACATGCAGTATGGTACATAGTTATTTCCTACAATCACAGGACATTTGGCATTGTATCATTGTTGGTCAGGTCACACCTACACACACATTAATTGTCCCTCACACAGTGGATCAGGGGGTATCCTGTTTATGTCAGTGCCTTCATCACCCTTATACCATGTGCCACTATGCAAATGTGTGCAATATATTCTCTTGCTTATTCATGTTGGGACACGTACATCACGGGCAGGTGTTTGATCCTGGGTAGTAGGTCCTGCATGACCATCTAGGGCTGGACAGTCTTGTGCACCACTACTGCACATTCCAACTTGTGTCCAGATATCTACAGGACTGGACTTCGTGTCATCATACCCATTCTAATGTTTACACAAGTTACTTATCCCATGAGGGATATCCCAAAAATTGAACAAGACCAAAATAAGACAAATACCGACCATTCTTCTGGCATTATGAAAATGTGCTGGGGGTTTTACATGCAAGGGATACATAGTTTGCAATCCTGAAACTGCCTAGGATGACACTACCTACTACATATGCGTAGTGGTCATTATGTGTAGATGTGGATGTACCAAACCAGTAGGCCATCTATGGCTGGATTTGGCGGACGTTCAGGTATGGGAGCGGGTTGTGTGCTGTGGAGGGGATGCTGGGTAGTCCATTATGCATCCAGGTGTGTTGCATTTGATATCACCAGTTCCATCATGACCAATCTGTGGGTATGTGCCGATTCATGTCTATACATTTGTATCGTACATTTTAATATTCATATGTTTGTGGGATTTTGTTCTACAGTATGGCCTGTCTGGTTTTATTGTAGATGAGTATACATGTTTTTGTGTTTCTTTCTGCTTCACCCACTGCTCTCTCATACACCTCCGGTTCATCTATTCGGCATACGACACAGTGTGACCTCGGAAGATTATATCATAGCCCACCCCCCCACACACACATATTCCTGACACTCCATCCATCACTGCTTTGGTTGTTGGCCCATGACACGGTCAAGGTAACACATTGCATACCCTACATATGTCAGGTACCTGTATGATTGTGTGGACTACCCTGCCATGTTTGACTTTCCACATGCTATACTTCATGCACATAGGTACACGCCCATACTTAACTTTCATGACATGGTTAGTATACCCGGGAAATACCTGTTCAACTGTGATACATCCTGACAAGTTCGGCTTGGACCTCTGATGTGCGGATTTTGGTCGACTGTTCTAATCATTGGTAGGATGCCACCTTTTCCTATGTCCAGGATGGGATATATTCCGGACACATATCTGAATGTACTGGACAACACATACCCACAGTCTACGGTATGGATAATACTGTTCCTTTCAGCCTACATGTTGCCTTATTGTTGTAGCAGTTTATATGCTCCTTTTGTTTCGTTTATATGCTTATTCTATTTCCTGTCACATTTGGTATGTGAAATACGGACATACTTATTGTATGTGACTATTACATGCGTTGTGGGATATAATTCGGTCATACGGTCACTAGATATGTACATTTACCATGTTTTTTGTTATGGACACATCTGCCCAGCTGTGTACCCTCCCTCACAATATGGGTCAGCTGGTGACCCTGACCATTGGGCTGGACATACCTATTGGTGGCGCGCTAACATATGATGCATTTCACTTCCACTTGGTATAGCTATCTACACTGCGTTGGACTACGGGCACACGGTTTTCAATGTCATTTGTTCATGGGATAGGGACCCGTTATTCCCTACCGTGCATTTGTGTTTGCTTCTTCATTTTGTGTTCGCAGGAACTGTCTTGCATGCTTTGCATACGTTTCAGTATCCACAGACACTGACAGATGTGATTACTATTGCTTGCAAATTGTTATATGCAAGCATTTTAGGTTGCACATCAACAGCTGACATTTCCACGCCTCCGTGTGACACTTCGACACGCCCTATGCACTCGCGCTCCTTTCCTATGCACGTGGCAGCGCGCTTTCATTAATATGCATTTGGCGCTAATGTGCCATCTTCACGCCGCACAGTTGGTGCAAGCCTAACGTCGGCCTTGCGCCGAGCTTCATGAATCCCGGGGACTGTCTTTTTAAATCAATGTTTAGTAATTTTAACAGGAAATGAGCTTGTATATAAATTTGAGTGTTGGTTTTCAGTCCTGCATCTGAAGAAGTCTTTCGAATAGTGAATGTGTGTTACTGTGTGTCTCTGACTTTATTAAAACATCGGACCTTTCTAGTGCTGGCTGTTTTTTTCCTGGGTACTTCAGCTTGGTTATTTGGGCACCTCATTTTATTTCCTCCTGCTTAATCTCACTTTTTCTTTTTTTTTTCATCCCACTTATCTGTGTGTTCCCACCTTTCATTTAGAGAAATAACTTTCCTGTGTAGAGATGGATGTGTATTCTTTCATCAGAAATAACCCCCACACACTTCCATCTCATGGATGTTTCCCACTAATGTGCAAATAGAAGCTGGGGCACCCAGGTATATCCCCTTATTCCTGCACAGTGCACACACCTCTTATACATTTACACTAATCATTTATATAATCAATGTTATCATTACACTCCTACACATTTACATTAATCATTTATATAAGCAGTGTTATCATTACACTCTTACACATTCACATTAATCATTTATATAATCAGTGTTATCATTACACTCTTACACATTTAAATTACACTCCTACACATTTACACTAATAATTTATTTAATCAGTGTTATCGTTACACTCTTACACATTTACATTAATCATTTACATAATCATTTATATAATCAGTGTTATCATTACACTCTTACACATGTAGATTAATCATCAATGATTAATCATTAATCAATCAAAAGGCAGAAAAAAGAGGCAAGGGGCAGGTGAAAAGGAAGAAATCAAAACTGAACGTGGAAGGACTGAAGAACATTACTGTAAGAAAAAAGAAGAGAAAGACAGATGGTGACTACATGGCTCAAGCTGTGGATTTACAATGCCAACTGGATGAAAATTTAATACGTAATGAAAACAGTGGAATTAATAGGACTAATAGTGATGAAGATCTAGCCTTTGTAGCAATTGATAAAGCAGAAATGACTGTATTAGAAGCTGAAGATTCTTCAGAGATGGTCAGCAAAGATATTCTTGTAATTGGAGATTCAGTTATTAGAGGAACTGATACTTATATATGAAGAGATGATAATGAACATCGAGTAGTGTTATGCTTGCCAGGAGCAAAAATAGAAGATTTGAAACAAGCCTTGGAACGCCTTAATGTAAGGAAGTATGGATCTGTTTTCATTCATGTTGGTACAAATGATGTCACCAACAAAGATTCTCTGACTGTTAGTCGGGAACTGACAGCCCTCCTAGATAGCATAGCTTGTACTGGTGTTAGGACATATTTTTCACAAATCACCTATAGAAAGGATAGTCCGATCACTGTGAATAAAAAGATTTTTTGGATAAACACCTACATGGAAAAATGTCCTGTTTTAAAAAATGGAAATGTGTAGAGCGTCCAAGCCTTCTTTGGAGCACACATGTGTTCAGACAGGATGGTGTGTATTTGTCTAGATCAGGGAAGAGAATTTTTGCAGCAGATATTTTTCAATATTTGACAAACACTAGCCAGGATTTTTGCCAGGTCAAAAATGTAACAGTTCACAGATAGCAACATTTGATGCATCTCTGATGGTTGTTAATACTAGGAGCATTAATAATAATAAAGTTTGTATTAGAAAATTTGCTACGTTCCCACAAGATTGATGTTGTTATAGTTTGTGAAACATGGTTAAAGAACAATGACTGGAAACCATTTCTGTCAGGGTATAAATGTTTTTACTGTAACAGATATTCTAACAAAAAATCAGATGGAGGTGTTATGATAGGAATTAAAGATAGCTATGAGACTTGTGATTATCACATGTTCAATGATAAAACCAATACTATAGACTGTGTAACTGTGAAAATAAAGACAACCCTGGGAGATATAACAATTGTTGGTGTGTACAGACCACCAAAGTCAAGTGCAGATGACCTAGAGGAATTTATACATTTCTTACATGAAACACAGGAGGGAAGAATAATATTAGCTGGGGACTTAAATTTACCAGAAACGGGCTGGAATAATATTGATTCAACAATGTTAGTAATGAAATTATTCACAGAGTATATTCAGGATCAACAAATGCTTCAGATTGTAAAAAATCCTACCAGAGGATGGAATATACTAGATATTGTTTGTTTTCCCAAAGAAATTACTGTAACTTCAAGTCAAGTTTTACCACCATTGATGTGAAGTCATCATGGGGTCATAAAGATTAATTTGTTGCTAAATAATTCTGCCAAACTGAAATCTAAACCAATGCACAGAAGGTTAATTACAGATTATAGGGAAGAAAAATAGTTACTATATAAAAAAATGGAGTGAGGTGATCAGTGGAAAAACTGCAGATGGAATGTGAAAAGTTTTGAAAGAGAAATTGTTTGAGTGCAAAAAGTCAAAAAAATGTTTAACATCAGGATCTAGACACGCAACATCAGGGAGGTATATTTCCATAAGAACAAGATACCTGATTAAGTTGAGAGACAAAAATATAAGAAATGGAAGAGAGGTCGAACTACAACTTTGAAAACTGAAATAAACGAGCTGGACAAACAGATTAAGCATAGTGTTAGACAAGATCAAGAAAAATTTGAAGAAAATGTATAATAAGATACTAAGCATAATACAAAACCTTTTTATAGATACATAAGATGTGGAAGGAGTAAAGGTACACAAATTGATAAACTGTGTGCATTTTCTAAAATTTATTCTCAGACACAACAGATTATAGATATATTTACAAAATCTTATGCAAAACAGTTTGGCTCCACAAAAGGTGTGGTAAGCTGTCTTAGTGACAACCAGGTAACCCGAGATACTGGAATCAAATTAGTTTATATTGAAAAAGAACTGTGCAAACTGGATCCAAACAAAGTGCAAGGAAGAAAAGGAGTAAGTAACAATGACCTGAAAACACTTAAGCAAGAACTTACACTGCCATTACATCTATTATTCACTAGGTCATATAAATATGAGGAGATTCCTCAAGATTGGAGACATGCACTTATTAAACCTGTCTTTAAGGGAAAGGGGAGTAGGACAAACCCAGAGTCATATAGACCCTTAAGTCTACTTTCATGTTGTGGAAAAATAATGGAGAAGGTAATACTGGATAAGGTATTGTTAGAAATGGATAGGTTGGGACTTGAAACCATATATCAGCATGCATATGTTGAAAATAGATCTATTACCACCTGTAACATGATGTTCTATAACAATATAATAACAGCTATGAATGAAAACTTGTGCTGTGATGTGATTTATATAGATTTAACTTCAGCATTTGACAGGGGCATGCACAAAACACTGATCAATAAATTAGTACAACTAGGTATTCATGTACTGTTGATAAGATGGATAGCTGCATGGCTTACAAATAGGACATGGCAAGTATCACACACCAACTGGCCAGGTGAAATCCTTGGTTACAGTCAAGGTGTCCCACATGGCTCTGTACTAGGCCCTTACTTGTTTAGACTGTATCTTTCAGACCTGAAATAAATAGGACATGCTGGAGGGACAGATTCATAACCCAGAGGCTCCCTTCACTCTGGAATAAAATCCCAGTCCAGGTTAGGCAGAGTCCCTCATTGACTCTCTTCAAGAGGAATCTTGATGAGTGGATGGGAGATCATAGGTTTACCCCGGGTATCACTTCTGTGTCACTGTTAGACAGAGGCACAGTATACTAACCTCGAAAAAGGGCATAGCAAAATTAATTTAAAATGGGTGGCGAAAGCCAAACACACTCTGGCTAGGCTTATAAATGCCCTAGGGCAGATAGCCTAGTATGAACCTATGAACCTATGAACCTTACTTTTTCATCTGAGGTGTTCTACAGTCTACATGCTGACGACCTGCAATTGGGTAAACTGATTACAAGTGTTACAGATAAGGCATGTCTGCAAAATAATTTGACTAAATTGACCATTTGGGCACAGGAGAATAATATTTTGATAAATACATTAAAAATTAAGCATATGAGATTTGGGAGACATAAACTGAAAGGTGAATATTTAATACAGCACACAGTGATTGAAACTGTCGACTCATTTAAGGATCTGGGTATATGGGTAGATTCAGCTATAAGTTTTTGTAATCAGGTCAACCAATTGGCTAATGATAGTTATAGAACTATAGGTTGTATAAAAAGATTTATAAAGTCTAGGAAATCAACATAATGAAGTCATTTTGTTAATTACATTAGACCCAAACTTGACTATAGAATAACAATATGGAAACCCTATAGGAAAACAAGCATGAATAAACTAGAAATAGTACAGCAGAATTATACTAAGGGCATGGCATCCATGGATGTGAAAATCTAAGTTATTATGAAAGACTAAAATATCTGAATAAATAGATCATGCTATCTCAAGCAAAACCAAGACTCACTCCTCCAAAAAAAGGAAACCAGTCTGGTGGACCCCTGCCATAAACAAGCTATACAATAGAAGGAAGAAACTAGTACAGACAAGAGTAAAATCCCAAGAGGGGAAGACATCCCTGATCAGTATCAGTAAGAAACTATGATCCCTCATAAAATCATCCAAGGCTAGCTTTGAAAGAAAAATTGCCAAGGACTCCAAAGATAACCACAAGGCATTATTTAGCTATGTCAAGAATCTAAGTGGCAATTCCCAGATCTGCTCGGAGTTAGTGCAGAATGGCACAAAATACACTGAACCAACCAATATCACCAACATCCTGGCAGACAGGTTCAGTGCAAACTTCACCTGCCCTCTCACCCCCAAAAGGGCCCTGAAATCACAGACACTCAAGTTAAAACAGCCCTCTCCAAAGCCAAAAATACAGCATCAATGGGACTGGATGGTGTCCCAGGCTGCGTCCAACATGAGCTCAAAGATCAACTAACCCCTCACCTAAACACACTGTTCAAACTCAGCCTCTCCACAGGCTATGTGCCCACAGAGTGGTGCACAGCAAAGGTTATTCCACTCCACAAAGGTGGAGCCACAACAAACCCTAGGAACTATCACCCTATAAGCCTGACTAGATTGGTCTGCAAGGCTATGGAGCGCATCAATGTGGATCTCATTAACAGAGACATTGGGAACCTCCAAACACTGGTCCCTACCCAGTTTGGCTTTGTTAAGGGCAGATCATACCTCCTAAACCTGGTGGACTTCTTTGAGACAGTTACCAAGACTATAGACGAGGAAAAGGTGGTCCACACAGCCTACCTAGACCTCGCAAAGACCTTCAACACCATTCCCCCATTCTAGTATTATAGACAAGCTCACCAGCCTGAACATAAACCCCTATGTCATGTTATGGGTTGCCAACTGGCTCATGGACAGAACTCACATGGTAAGAGTTGCGGGAGCTAAGTCTGACTCTAAACCAGTTACAAGTGGCGTTCCCCAGGGCTCAGTCCTAGGACCCCTCCTGTTCAGCATATACTTCTCAGAGGTACAAGCAAGCACAGGAGGAGTATGGCTGACCAAGTTTTCAGACGACTGCAAACTAGGGGCTATAATTGACTCTCCAGCTGACACAGACATCCTCCAAAAGGGTCTCACAGAGACAGATACCTGTTGTCAAACCATGGCCTCAAGCTAAATGCAAAAAAGTGCATAGTCATCCCCTTTGGAAAAAACAAAGTACCCACAAATAACCACATAGGTGGTAGCCCCCCTAAATATGAAAGATGAAATAAGGGATCTGGGGACTCAAGTAGATAGTAATCTCTCCTTTTATAATCAGATTGCCAAAGTGGTTAGGAAATCCTTCTTGTGGCCCATCTAATCACAAAAGGGTTTGCATCCAGATCAAAAGAGGTAATTGTGCCCTTCTACACATCACCCATCAGACCCATCATAGAGTACAATGCCCCATTTGGGATGTACCTTACAAGACACCTGCAATAGCTGGAAAGACCACAGAAGTACCTCACCAAGAGGATCACTGGCCTCAAACAGATGCCCTATGTAGCCCGACTGAAGAAACTCTAGCTGTACTTGGTTGCATACTGCCTACTCAGAGGTGATCTCTGCCTGACATACAAGGCCATGTCCAACCCAGAATTGATGGACATGCTCCACCTAAAGAAAACCATATCCCCTCGAGCCACACGCTCTGGGGATCTAAACCTCACCACAACAATAAATAGGACATGCTGGAGGGATAGATTCCTGTCCCAGAGACTTCCCATGCTCTGGAAGAAGATTCCAATCTACATTAAACAGAGCTCCTCACTAACACTCTTCAAGAGAAACCTTGATGAGTGGATGGGAAACAGGAAGTTTATCCCGGGGATCACTTCAGTGGCTCTGCTGAACAGAGGTACAGGGAACTAATCTAAAGGGGTGGCAAAAGCCAAGACATTCTGGCTAGGCTTATAAATGCCTTTGGGCAGATAGCCTAGTACCTACCTATGAACCTATTTAAGAGGAGATCTTATTCAAGTATATAGGGCATTTAGGGACAACTACCTCTTGGAATGCTTGGGGTTATCAAAAAGTGCTAGAGAATCGTCAGATAACCTATGTAGAAGATTCTATAGGAATGAGAAGTGTACTAATTGGTTCCCTGACAGAGTAGCTGATGCTTGGAGCAGACTACCAAATTACATTAAAGCAAGCACTAGTTTAGATATTTTTAAGAACAGCCTGGACATTTATTATGGGAACAAGTGTTTTGGCATACTGGCTTTAATGCCCGTGCTTGAAATATTTTTTTGTATGTATGTATGTATGTATGTATGTATTTATATAATCAGTGTTATCATTTATATAATCAATGTTATCATTACACTCTTACACATGTACATTAATCATTTATGTAATCAGTGTTACCATTACACTCTTACACATTTACATTAATCATTTATATAATTAGTGTTATCATTACACTCTTACACATATACATTAATCATTTATATAATCAGTGTTATCAATACACTCTTACACATTTACATTAATCATTTATATAAGCAATATTATCATTACACTCTTACACATTTACATTAATCATTTATATAATCAATGTTATCATTTACACTCTTACAAATTTACAGTAATCATTTATATAATCAGTGTTATCATTACACTCTTACACATGTACATTAATCATTTATATAAGCAATATTATCATTACACTCTTACACATTTACATTCATCATTTATATAATCAATGTTATAATTTACACTCTTACAAATTTACATTAATCATTTATACAATCAGTGTTATATTACACTCTTACACATTTACATTAATCATTTATATAAGCAATGTTGTCATTACACTCTTACACATTTACATTAATCATTTATATAATCAGTGTTATCATTACACTCTTACACATTTATATTAATCATTTATATAATCAGTGTTATCATTACACTCTTACACATGTACATTAATCATTTATATAAGCAATGTTATCATTACAGTCTTACACATGTACATTAATCATTTATATAATCAGTGTTATCATTACACTCTTACACATTTACATTAATCATTTATATAATTAATGTAATCATTTATATAATCAATGTTATCATTACACTATTACACATTTGCATTAATCATTTATATAATCAGTGTTATCATTACACTCTTACACATGTACATTAATCATTTATACAAGCAATGTTATCATTACAGTCTTACACATGCAGCTTAGTCATTTATATAATCAGTGTTTTCATTAGATGCTTACACATTTACATTAATCATTTATATAAGCAATATTATCATTACACTCTTACACATTTACATTAATCATTTATATAAGCAATATTATCATTACACTCTTGCACATTTACATTAATCATTTATATAATCAATGTTATCATTTACACTCTTACAAATTTGCATTAATCATTTATATAATCAGTGTTATCATTGCACTCTTACACATGTACATTAATCATTTATATAAGCAATGTTATCATTACAGTCTTACACATGTGCATTAATCATTTATATAAGCAATATTATCATTACACTCTTGCACATTTACATTAATCATTTATATAATCAGTGTTATCATTACACTCTTACACATTTATATTAATCATTTATATAATCAGTGTTATCATTACACTTTACACATGTACATTAATCATTTATATAAGCAATGTTATCATTACAGTCTTACACATGTACATTAATCATTTATATAATCAGTTATCATTACACTCTTACACATTTACATTAATCATTCATATAATTAATGTTATCATTTATATAATCAATGTTATCATTACACTATTGCATTTACATTAATCATTTATATAATCAGTGTTATCATTACACTCTTACACATGTACATTAATCATTTATACAAGCAATGTTATCATTACAGTCTTACACATGCAGCTTAGTCATTTATATAATCAATGTTTTCATTAGATGCTTACACATTTACATTAATCATTTATATAAGCAATATTATCATTACACTCTTGCACATTTACATTAATCATTTATATAATCAATGTTATCATTTACACTCTTACAAATTTGCATTAATCATTAATATAATCAATGTTATAATTTACACTCTTACAAATTTACATTAATCATTTATACAATCAGTGTTATATTACACTCTTACACATTTACATTAATCATTTATATAAGCAATGTTGTCATTACACTCTTACACATTTACATTAATCATTTATATAATCAGTGTTATCATTTACACTCTTACAAATTTACATCAATCATTTATATAATCAGTGTTATCATTACACTCTTACGCATGTACATTAATCATTTATATAAGCAACATTATCATTACACTCTTACACATTTACATTAATCATTTATATAATCAATGTTATCATTTGCACTCTTACAGATTTACATTAATCATTTATATAATCAGTGTTATCATTACACTCTTACACATTTATATTAATCATTTATATAATCAGTGTTATCATTACACTCTTACACATGTACATTAATCATTTATATAATCAGTGTTATCATTACACTCTTACACATTTACATTAATCATTTATATATTTAATGTAATCATTTATATAATCAATGTTATCATTACACTATTACACATTTGCATTAATCATTTATATAATCAGTGTTATCATTACACTCTTACACATGTACATTAATCATTTATACAAGCAATGTTATCATTACAGTCTTACACATGCAGCTTAGTCATTTATATAATCAGTGTTTTCATTAGATGCTTACACATTTACATTAATCATTTATATAAGCAATATTATCATTACACTCTTACACATTTACATTAATCATTTATATAAGCAATATTATCATTACACTCTTGCACATTTACATTAATCATTTATATAATCAATGTTATCATTTACACTCTTACAAATTTGCATTAATCATTTATATAATCAGTGTTATCATTGCACTCTTACACATGTACATTAATCATTTATATAAGCAATGTTATCATTACAGTCTTACACATGTACATTAATCATTTATATAAGCAATATTATCATTACACTCTTGCACATTTACATTAATCATTTATATAATCAGTGTTATCATTACACTCTTACACATTTATATTAATCATTTATATAATCAGTGTTATCATTACACTTTTACACATGTACATTAATCATTTATATAAGCAATGTTATCATTACAGTCTTACACATGTACATTAATCATTTATATAATCAGTTATCATTACACTCTTACACATTTACATTAATCATTCATATAATTAATGTTATCATTTATATAATCAATGTTATCATTACACTATTGCACATTTACATTAATCATTTATATAATCAGTGTTATCATTACACTCTTACACATGTACATTAATCATTTATACAAGCAATGTTATCATTACAGTCTTACACATGCAGCTTAGTCATTTATATCATCAGTGTTTTCATTAGATGCTTACACATTTACATTAATCATTTATATAAGCAATATTATCATTACACTTTTATTTACATTAATCATTTATATAAGCAATATTATCATTACACTCTTGCACATTTACATTAATCATTTATTTAATCAATGTTATCATTTACACTCTTACAAATTTGCATTAATCATTAATATAATCAATGTTATAATTTACACTCTTACAAATTTACATTAATCATTTATACAATCAGTGTTATATTACACTCTTACACATTTACATTAATCATTTATTAAGCAATGTTGTCATTACCATTTACATTAATCATTTATATAATCAGTGTTATCATTTACACTCTTACAAATTTACATCAATCATTTATATAATCAGTGTTATCATTACACTCTTACATGTACATTAATCATTTATATAAGCAACATTATCATTACACTCTTACACATTTACATTAATCATTTATATAATCAATGTTATCATTTGCACTCTTACAGATTTACATTAATCATTTATATAATCAGTGTTATCATTACACTCTTACACATTTATATTAATCATTTATATAATTAATGTTATCATTACACTCTTACATGTACATTAATCATTTATATAATCAGTGTTATCATTACACTCTTTTAATCATTTATATAATTAATGTTATCATTTATATAATCAATGTTGTCATTACACTCTTACACATTTACATTAATCATTTATATAATCAGTGTTATCATTACACTCTTACGCATGTACATTAATCATTTATGCAAGCAATGTTATCATTACAGTCTTACACATGCAGCTTAGTCATTTATATAATCAGTGTTTTCATTAGATGCTTACATTTACATTAATAATTTATATAAATATTATCATTACACTTACACATTTACATTAATCATTTATATAAGCAATATTATCATTACACTCTTACACGTACATTAATCATTTATATAATCAGTGTTTTCATTAGACTCTTACACATTTACATTAATCATTTATATAATCAGTGTTATCATTACTCTCTTACACATTTACATTAATTATTTATATAATCAGTGTTTTCATTAGAGTCTTATACTTTTATATTAATCATTTATATAATTAATGTTACCATTTATATAATCAATGTTATCATTACACTCTTACACATTTACATTAATCATTTATATAATCAGTGTTATCATTACACTCTTACACATTTACATTAATCATTTATATAATCAGTGTTATCATTACACTCTTACACATTTACATTAATCATTTATTTAAGCAATGTTATCATTACAGTCTTACACATGTACATTAATCATTTATATAATCAGTGTTATCATTACACTCTTACACATGTACATTAATCATTTATATAATCAGTGTTATCATTACACTCTTACACATTTACATTAATCATTTATATAATCAGTGTTATCATTACACTCTTACACATTTACATTAATCATTTATATAATCAGTGTTATCATTACACTCTTACACATATACATTAATCATTTATATAATCAGTGTTATCATTAGACTCTTACACATGTACATTAATCATTTATACAAGCAATGTTATCATTACAGTCTTACACATGCAGCTTAGTCATTTATATAATCAGTGTTTTCATTAGATGCTTACACATTTACATTAATCATTTATATAAGCAATATTATCATTACACTCTTACACATTTACATTAATCATTTATATATATTATCATTACACTCTTGCCATTAATCATTTATATAATCAATGTTATCATTTACACTCTTACAAATTTGCATTAATCATTTATATAATCAGTGTTATCATTGCACTCTTACATGTACATTAATCATTTATATAAGCAATGTTATCATTACAGTCTTACATGTACATTAATCATTTATATAAGCAATATTATCATTACACTCTCATTTATATAATCAGTGTTATCATTACACTCTTACACATTTATATTAATCATTTATATAATCAGTGTTATCATTACACTTTTACACATGTACATTAATCATTTATATAAGCAATGTTATCATTACAGTCTTACACATGTACATTAATCATTTATATAATCAGTTATCATTACACTCTTACACATTTACATTAATCATTCATATAATTAATGTTATCATTTATATAATCAATGTTATCATTACACTATTGCACATTTACATTAATCATTTATATAATCAGTGTTATCATTACACTCTTACACATGTACATTAATCATTTATACAAGCAATGTTATCATTACAGTCTTACACATGCAGCTTAGTCATTTATATAATCAGTGTTTTCATTAGATGCTTACACATTTACATTAATCATTTATATAAGCAATATTATCATTACACTCTTACACATTTACATTAATCATTTATATAAGCAATATTATCATTACACTCTTGCACATTTACATTAATCATTTATATAATCAATGTTATCATTTACACTCTTACAAATTTGCATTAATCATTAATATAATCAATGTTATAATTTACACTCTTACAAATTTACATTAATCATTTATACAATCAGTGTTATATTACACTCTTACACATTTACATTAATCATTTATATAAGCAATGTTGTCATTACACTCTTACACATTTACATTAATCATTTATATAATCAGTGTTATCATTTACACTCTTACAAATTTACATCAATCATTTATATAATCAGTGTTATCATTACACTCTTACACATGTACATTAATCATTTATATAAGCAACATTATCATTACACTCTTACACATTTACATTAATCATTTATATAATCAATGTTATCATTTGCACTCTTACAGATTTACATTAATCATTTATATAATCAGTGTTATCATTACACTCTTACACATTTATATTAATCATTTATATAATCAGTGTTATCATTACACTCTTACACATGTACATTAATCATTTATATAATCAGTGTTATCATTACACTCTTACACATTTACATTAATCATTTATATAATTAATGTTATCATTTATATAATCAATGTTATCATTACACTATTACACATTTACATTAATCATTTATATAATCAGTGCTATCATTACACTCTTACACATGTACATTAATCATTTATACAAGCAATGTTATCATTACAGTCTTACACATGCAGCTTAGTCAGTTATATAATCAGTGTTTTCATTAGATGCTTACACATTTACATTAATCATTTATATAAGCAATATTATCATTACACTTACACATTTACATTAATCATTTATATAAGCAATATTATCATTACACTCTTGCACATTTACATTACTCATTTATATAATCAATGTTATCATTTACACTCTTACAAATTTGCATTAATCATTTATATAATCAGTGTTATCATTACTCTCTTACACATTTACATTAATTATTTATATAATCAGTGTTTTCATTAGAGTCTTATACTTTTATATTAATCATTTATATAATTAATGTTACCATTTATATAATCAATGTTATCATTACACTCTTACACATTTACATTAATCATTTATATAATCAGTGTTATCATTACACTCTTACACATTTACATTAATCATTTATATAATCAGTGTTATCATTACACTCTTACACATTTACATTAATCATTTATATAATCAGTGTTATCATTACACTCTTACACATATACATTAATCATTTATATAATCAGTGTTATCATTAGACTCTTACACATATACAGAAATCATTTATATAATCAGTGTTATCATTACACTCTTACACATGTACATTAATCATTTATATGATCAGTGTTATCATTACACTCTTACACATTTGCATTAATCATTTATATAATCAGTGTTATCATTACACTCTTACACATATACAGAAATCATTTATATAATCAGTGTTATCATTACACTCTTACACATGTACATTAATCATTTATATAATCAGTGTTATCATTATACTCTTGCACATATTCAGATATCATTTATATAATCAGTGTTATCATTACACTCTTACACATGTACATTAATCATTTATATAAGCAATGTTATCATTACACTCTTACACATTTACATTAATCATTTATATAATCAATGTTATAATTTATATAATCAATGTTATCATTACACTCTTACACATTTATATTAATCATGTATATAATTAATGTTATCATTTATATAATCAATGCTATCATTACACTCTTACACATTTACATTAATCATTTATATAATCAGTGTTATCATTACACTCTTACACATTTATATTAATCATTTATATAATTAATATTATCATTTATATAATCAATGTTATCATTACACTCTTATACCATTAAACAATTTGTTTGTTGGACTTGCTGATTCTGCCTCTCTTTTTTGTTTTTTACACTCTTACACATTTACATTAATCATTAAGGTACTTATGTATTATCGCAACCAGATTTCTCACTGCAATAGCAGCTGCTGTCCAATCCTGAAATATCTTCGTAAACGTTGTGAAAAAGTTGTTTTGTGTATTTTCTTTACCACTACATCTTCTTTTCTGGACTGTTATCAATTAAATGTCAGAAAAAAAGACTATCGCTGCTTAGGTATGCTTCTTTATATCTTGACTTACTGCCACTGCATTGCAATGGAACATGAGCATGCCGTATAGTACACTGAGAAGCTTAACAGTCACATCGCACAAGTTAATTTTGAAAAGAACGATGGCAGTAAAAAGGCTTCTCGCTTCCCTTGAAAGTCACTGACCATAAACCTGACAGTGTCATATACAAAAAAGGAAGTAGGTGTTTTGAAAATGTTTCCCTCGGTACAGGGAGCTATGTGTGTAAAACAATAACATCAGCACAGACAGTATAAATTCATATTTATTTGTGCAGAACTAGGATGCTACAAGGGTTTGAGAACTACAATTTCATTAAAACATACACGCAAGCTAAATGAAAACACTGACATGGAAATTATCCCAGTTATACCATCAGATCTTCTGTCTTTCATCTGACAACAGCAGTTAAGGATGAATACAGCCCAAATTATTACCGTTATTTGACAGCATTTGCTGCCATGAAAAAAAGGAATGTTCAGCGGGCAGACTTGCAAAAATCAACATGCTGGCAGTAAAGTGCATACAGAAACAAGTACAGTAGTGTTTTTTTTTTTACATTTCTTGGATCACACTACCAAAACCAGCCTGCAGTGTGAAAGAAAACACAGTAGATAACTTCTGCAAAACATTAACAAGCATTTGTCATGATCGGGACGTTATTGCCGTGAAAAATCTGGTTGCGATAATATGCAAGTACCATAATTTATATAATCAATGTTATCATTAGACTCTTACTCATTTACATTAATCATTTATATAATTAATGTTATTTATATAATCAATGTTATCATTACACTCTTACACATTTATATTAATTTATATAATTAATGTTATCATTTATATAATCAATGTTATCATTACACTATTACACATTTACATTAATCATTTATATGGATACCATTAGGGTCTTAATATGGCATGCTATTATTAGATTATGCATTTTCTCCACAGTCCATTTCTCTCATCCTGTAGATCTCTCCTTCTCCATCCTCCATCCTCTTAAACAAATGTGGTATCTCACAATACATTATTTTTAACCCTGCACATAAACAGAATGTCTTGTTCCCTTAATTTCAATTTGTATATATTTTATAATCTTCTCTCTTAAGTTTCATCAGTAATCCAAAAAATATTGATTTGGATGTTCCTTGTTTTGTATTCCCCAAAACAGTTATTATCTTTACTATCCAGTTCCTTTTACATTCCTTATCTTGGGCTTGTGTCTCCTTCCTCCTCACCTCATTTACCAGGTTGGCTTTCTCCTTCAGTCTTTGAGTCTTTTGGAACAAAGGAATACAGTTCCTTCTGATCCCTGGCTACTCATCTTTTTCTGCTTCCCCTGGCCCTGCCTCTGTTTCTGTCTGTGCCTTTTCTGGTTTTCTTCCTGTTCTATGGTTTGCTGGCCTCTGCAGAATTTGCTTGGCTTCCTTGGGATTGTCAAAGGATCTTCCCATTCCTTTCTGGTATATTTTTCATATGACTAGGTTTATTAATCTCCAATGGATGCCCTTTTACAATGAGCTGCAGATTATCAGCATAAATGCCCCTCTTGTCCTTCTGATCACATAAGAGTGATCCTGGTCACAAAATACTCTCTGACTGTCAATTGGCAACACCATTCCTGGCTACTACAAAGCTCTATTATTGGACATGCTATTCAATGCCTTCCCCTCTGTGATCACCATACAGTTCTGTGTGCCCTCTCCACCAACAGCTCTTCTTCAAGTAATGTAGTCCATGTAGCCAGCACTTCTTTTACTGCCTCCCTGCAATCTGTCCCTTCTTTTTATTTTGGTACTCTGACCAACTTTATATTTTTTCCACATGTTCTATCTACTGCATCAATTATTCTTTCTTCCATGCATTCTAGGTGCTTTTCAGCTGCATCTGCTCAGACTTATAGTTCTCCATTTTCTTCAGTTAGGTTCTGAATAATATTGGAATGGTTTTCCAGCCCTTCTTAGAGTTCAACCATTTGACCCTCCTATGCCGTCATACTCTTGCTTTTCTCATTTCCCTCACTGCTTGCCATATTTGTGCTAGCGTCACATGGTCTTCCATATTTCCTTCCACTTCTCACTACATCTTTTTTCCCCCTTTTTCCTTTAATTTTTTCTTTTTTCTTCATTTTCTTGGGGGGCATTATTATTTCTTTATACTTTATGTCGTGATGTATCCCCTTCTGGCTAGTCACTGAAGCTCCTCAGATGGCTATTTATCAGCAGGCTACCATGCCAGAAATCAGATTGCCATGATCTGTGTTTCAATGGCAAGAAAGAAAGGGAAAGGCTGTATACAGAGGTTGTTTTGAGCAATCACTCACTAGCATGTATTTTGGAGGTGAAATGAATTCAGTGTGCATTATATTTGTTTGATAGCAGAAGGAGACAACCTTGTTCAGTTGACCCCTGAGAATGTCTTTTACACTAATACTGTGTCCGTCTTCTCCTCATATCTCATGTAAGAAGAACTGCAATTCCTGTAGCCTCTGGTCATATTCCTTCGCCTCCATTCTGCAGATCTTTCTGGTAAGTTTCTTCCATATTCCTTACAGAATCCTGTGCTCTTTTCCTTATATGGGCTCCAGAACAGGTGTGATCTGATTAGGTTCTGTATACTGGAAGCAATAAGCAATATATCTATATTACAGAAATATACCCATGACCCTCCCCCCACCATTGCATTCCATTTGCTGCTGCCACTGGCCTTTCATTCTGCTCCTGGTGATCCACTTTAGCTGTGATCGACACCCTCAGCTCTTTTTACTGCTGTGTTGCCTTCAGTTTCACACCTGCCAGCTGATGCGTGACACCAGGGCTGTTGCAGTCAACATGCAGTACTTTCTATTTGTCTGCACTCAACCTCAGCTGTCGCCTTTCTGCCCAGGTGTTCAGCCTTTTCAAATCCATCTCTAACTAGTACCCCCATCCTACACTGCTGTTCCTTTATGTAATCAGAAGAGGGGATGATCTTATTCTCTGTTCACTCGGATTTTTATTTGGCAAGTATACATCAGAGTACAGGAGTCAAACAGCTAAGGAGGCACCCCTGCTACTGGAATATAGCATTTCTCCTATCCCTACCCTATAGCACTTTAATAGCCACTTCTTTAATTTCTGACATTGTCCCTGTCACTGCAACCCATTGTGTCATACCACTCAGTCATGTAGCTATCCAATTCCTCTGTCTTGGTCTTACTCCCTACTGCTTACCCAGTAAAACCCTTGTCATAGGTCTGGACTTAATTCCATGTTTTCTCATTGGTATACTGTGGCTTAAGATCAGCACGGTATTTGATAATGGGACATAGTCTAAAAGCTTTGGAGCAGTAGAATGGAGACTTTCTAGTCAGAAGGCATCACTGTCTGCTGATGATGCCCCACCCCTAAATATGCATGAATCGGGAGAAGGAGGTGGAGTTACAGACTCATACCCCAAGTAAAGAGTTGCATATACTTAACTGTGTATCAATGCTATGTTATAGCACCCCATCTAAGTTTATGGTCAGTGCCCTAAAATGTTTCACTGCACAGGGCGTGCAAAGTATTTGACACCGGGGCAGTGACTATAGGCATGCACTTCATCTACAATCCTAGGAGGAGACTAAAGATTGACAATGACATCTGCTACAAAATGGAGTGATGCTATTGGGGGTTACATTACTCATGGAAATTCAGAAACAATCATTGCAAATGAATCTTTTTATGTATTGATGCCATAGTCAGAGAAATAACAGAGAATGAAAATCATCATCTGATCATTAGCACACTAGCAGGGATTAAACCTAAGTAGAGAGGAGGAATGAGACCACAAAGCTGTACTTGTATGTTTGGGCATAACACTGTGCATTGATGATACTTTAGATATAGTAGAAATATATGTCATTATTCAGATTTTAACTTTAGGGGTGTTTGGACATTTTCCTAATATTGCGGGTTAGCGGAGGTAGATACTAAAGATGTACTGTATATATTTTGTGACTATTTTAAGTATGTGTATAGATCAACAATGTTTGGCTGTTGGGACGTAGATAAGAGTTTGATGCAGCATGCATATGCCATATCACTTACCTTCACAAAGCATACAAATGCCCACTGTTATCCATGGTCAAAGGATAGGAGAAATGTTATATTCCAGTAGCAGTGGTGCCTCCTTAGCTGTTTGACTTCCCAGTGTTTGTCTTCATGTGGAGTCATATGTTAAATGGCAGCAGGCAATTGTAGCACGTAAGCTTTAAATTTAACCTTTTACTTTACATATTTTTGTAGTCGGGAGTGGCAGAGAAGTATGTAAGAGTGGTACAGGTTATGTACAAGGTAGTGTGACAGCAGTGAGATCTGTAGTGGGAGTGACAGATGCATTTAAGGTGGAGGTAGGATTACATCAAGTCCTTTCTTATTTGCAGTGGTGATGGACAGGTTGACAGATGAGATTAGACAGGAATCCCCATGGACTATGTTGTTTGCAGATGACATTGTGATATGTAATGAGAGTAGGGAACAGGTTGAGGAGATCCTGGAGAAGTGGAGATATGTTCTAGAGAGGAGAGGAATGAAGGTCAACAGGATTAAGACAGAATATATGTGTGTGAATGAGAGAGAGAGGATAGCGGAATGGTGAGGATGCTGGGAGGAGAGTTGGCAAAGGTGGATGAGTTTAAATACTTGGGATCAACAGTTCAGAGTAATGGCGAGTGTGGAAAAGAGGTGAAGAAGAGAGTACAGGCAGGGTGGAGTAGGTGGCGATGAGTGTCAGAAGTGATTTGTGACAGACAAGTACCAGTAAGAGTGAAAGAGAAGGTCTACAAGAGGATAGTGAGACCAGCTATGTTATACGGGTTGGAGACAGTGCATTGACAAAAAGGCAGGAGTCAGAGCTGGATGTGGCAGAGTTAAAGATGTTAAGATTTGCACTGGGTCTGATGAGGGTAGACAGGATTAGGAATAAGTATATTAGAGGGTCAGCCCAGGTTGGAAGGTTTGGAGACAAAGCCAGAGAGGTGAGATTGTGTTGGTTTGGACGTGCTGAGGAGGGATGCTGGGTATATTGGGAAAAGGATGCTAAGGATGAAGCTGCGAGTTAAGAGGAAAAGAGAAAGGCCTAAGATAAGGTTTATGGATGTGGAGAGAGAGGACATGCAGGTGGTTGGTGTGACAGAGCAAGATGCAGAAGACAGGAAAAAATGGAAACAGATGATCCGCTGTGGAGACCTCTAATGGGAACAGCTGAAAGAAAAGAAGACTTTGCATATTTTTAGTGCTATAATTTAAATCCTTACATGTGACTTAAAGCATATTTTTTTGCAACTACATGTTAATTTTGTGAAGCTAGAAAATAAACTATGTGATATTAAGACTCAAAGTCTTGATGGCATATTAAACCATGTGCCATCTGCTCCCACTGAGAAACACGGTGTAAGACAAATTACGACTGCAGCACTTTGATGGCATATTAAACCATGTGCCATCTGCTCCCACTTAGAAACACGGTGTAAGACAAATTACGACTGCAGCACTTTGATGGCATATTAAACCATGTGCCATCTGCTCCCACTTAGAAACACGGTGTAAGACAAATTACGACTGCAGCACTTTGATGGCATATTAAACCATGTGCCATCTGCTCCAACAAAGAAACAGTGTAAGACAAATTACGACTGCAGCACTTTGATGACATATTAAACCGTGTGCCATCTGCTCCCACTTAGAAACACGGTGTAAGACAAATTACGACTGCAGCACTTTGATGACATATTAAACCATGTGCCATCTGCTCCCACTTAGAAACACGGTGTAAGACAACTTACGACTGCAGCACTTTGATGACATATTAAACCATGTGCCATCTGCTCCCACTTAGAAACACGGTGTAAGACAAATTACGCCTGCAGCACTTTGATGACATATTAAACCATGTGCCATCTGCTCCCACTTAGAAACACGGTGTAAGACAAATTACGCCTGCAGCACTTTGATGACATATTAAACCATGTGCCATCTGCTCCCACTTAGAAACACGGTGTAAGACAAATTATGCCTGCAGCACTTTGATGACATATTAAACCATGTGCCATCTGCTCCCACTTAGAAACATGGTGTAAGACAAATCACGACTGCAGCACTTTGATGGCATATTAAACCATGTGCCATCTGCTCCCACTTAGAAACACGGTGTAAGACAAATTACGCCTGCAGCACTTTGATGGCATATTAAACCATGTGCCATCTGCTCCCACTTAGAAACACGGTGTAAGACAACTTACGACTGCAGCACTTTGATGGCATATTAAACCATGTGCCATCTGCTCCCACTTAGAAACACGGTGTAAGACAAATTACGCCTGCAGCACTTTGATGACATATTAAACCATGTGCCATCTGCTCCCACTTAGAAACACGGTGTAAGACAAATTACGCCTGCAGCACTTTGATGACATATTAAACCATGTGCCATCTGCTCCCACTTAGAAACACGGTGTAAGACAAATCAAGACTGCAGCACTTTGATGGCATATTAAACCATGTGCCATCTGCTCCCACTTAGAAACACGGTGTAAGACAAATTACGACTGCAGCACTTTGATGACATATTAAACCATGTGCCATCTGCTCCCACTTAGAAACACGGTGTAAGACAAATTACGCCTGCAGCACTTTGATGGCATATTAAACCATGTGCCATCTGCTCCCACTTAGAAACACGGTGTAAGACAAATTACGCCTGCAGCACTTTGATGGCATATTAAACCATGTGCCATCTGCTCCCAGTGTAAGACAAATTACGCCTGCAGCACTTTGATGGCATATTAAACCATGTGCCATCTGCTCCCAAAACACGGTGTAAGACAACTTACGACTGCAGCACTTTGATGACATATTAAACCATGTGCCATCTGCTCCCACTTAGAAACACGGTGTAAGACAAATTATGCCTGCAGCACTTTGATGACATATTAAACCATGTGCCATCTGCTCCCACTTAGAAACGTAAGACAAATTACGCCTGCAGCACTTTGATGACATATTAAACCATGTGCCATCTGCTCCCACTTAGAAATACGGTGTAAGACAAATAGCACTTTGATGGCATATTAAACCATGTGCCATCTGCTCCCCTGCTCCCCACTAGAAACACGGTAAGACAAAAACGGCCTGGCAGCACTTTGATGGCATATTAAACCATGTGCCATCTGCTCCCGTAAGACAAATTACGCCTGCAGCACTTTGATGGCATATTAAACCATGTGCCATCTGCTCCCACTAGAAACACGGTGTAAGACAAATTACGACTGCAGCACTTTGATGGCATATTAAACCATGTGCCATCTGCTCCCACTAGAAACACGGTGTAAGACAAATTACGACTGCAGCACTTTGATGGCATATTAAACCATGTGCCATCTGCTCCCACTTAGAAACACGGTGTAAGACAAATTATGCCTGCAGCACTTTGATGACATATTAAACCATGTGCCATCTGCTCCCACTTAGAAACACGGTGTAAGACAAATTACGCCTGCAGCACTTTGATGACATATTAAACCATGTGCCATCTGCTCCCACTTAGAAACACGGTGTAAGACAAATTACGACTGCAGCACTTTGATGGCATATTAAACCATGTGCCATCTGCTCCCACTTAGAAACACGGTGTAAGACAAATTACGACTGCAGCACTTTGATGGCATATTAAACTATGTGCCACCTGCTCCCACTTAGAAGCACGGTGTAAGACAAATTACGACTGCAGCACTTTGATGGCATATTAGACCATGTGCCATCTGCTCCCACTTAGAAACATGGTGTAAGACAACTTACGACTGCAGCACTTTGATGGCATATTAAACCATGTGCCATCTGCTCCCACTTAGAAACATGGTGTAAGACAAATTACGCCTGCAGCACTTTGATGGCATATTAAACCATGTGCCATCTGCTCCCACTTAGAAACACGGTGTAAGACAAATTACGACTGCAGCACTTTGATGGCATATTAAACCATGTGCCATCTGCTCCCACTTAGAAACATGGTGTAAGACAAATTACGACTGCAGCACTTTGATGGCATATTAAACCATGTGCCATCTGCTCCCACTTAGAAACACGGTGTAAGACAAATTACGCCTGCAGCACTTTGATGGCATATTAAACCATGTGCCATCTGCTCCCACTTAGAAACACGGTGTAAGACAAATTACGACTGCAGCACTTTGATGGCATATTAAACCATGTGCCATCTGCTCCCACTTAGAAACACGGTGTAAGACAAATTACGCCTGCAGCACTTTGATGGCATATTAAACCATGTGCCATCTGCTCCCACTTAGAAACACGGTGTAAGACAAATTATGCCTGCAGCACTTTGATGACATATTAAACCATGTGCCATCTGCTCCCACTTAGAAACACGGTGTAAGACAAATTACGCCTGCAGCACTTTGATGACATATTAAACCATGTGCCATCTGCTCCCACTTAGAAACACGGTGTAAGACAAATCACGACTGCAGCACTTTGATGGCATATTAAACCATGTGCCATCTGCTCCCACTTAGAAACACGGTGTAAGACAAATTACGACTGCAGCACTTTGATGGCATATTAAACCATGTGCCATCTGCTCCCACTTAGAAACACGGTGTAAGACAAATTACGACTGCAGCACTTTGATGGCATATTAAACCATGTGCCATCTGCTCCCACTTAGAAACATGGTGTAAGACAACTTACGACTGCAGCACTTTGATGGCATATTAAACCATGTGCCATCTGCTCCCACTTAGAAACACAGTGTAAGACAAATTACGCCTGCAGCACTTTGATGACATATTAAACCATGTGCCATCTGCTCCCACTTAGAAACACGGTGTAAGACAAATTATGCCTGCAGCACTTTGATGACATATTAAACCATGTGCCATCTGCTCCCACTTAGAAACACGGTGTAAGACAAATTACGCCTGCAGCACTTTGATGATATATTAAACCATGTGCCATCTGTTCCCACTTAGAAACACGGTGTAAGACAAATTACGCCTGCAGCACTTTGATGACATATTAAACCATGTGCCATCTGCTCCCACTTAGAAACACGGTGTAAGACAAATTACGCCTGCAGCACTTTGATGACATATTAAACCATGTGCCATCTGCTCCCACTTAGAAACACGGTGTAAGACAAATTACGACTGCAGCACTTTGATGGCATATTAAACCATGTGCCATCTGCTCCCACTTAGAAACACGGTGTAAGACAAATTATGACTGCAGCACTTTGATGGCATATTAAACCATGTGCCATCTGCTCCCACTTAGAAACACGGTGTAAGACAACTTACGACTGCAGCACTTTGATGGCATATTAAACCATGTGCCATCTGCTCCCACTTAGAAACACGGTGTAAGACAAATTACGCCTGCAGCACTTTGATGACATATTAAACCATGTGCCATCTGCTCCCACTTAGAAACACGGTGTAAGACAAATTAAGCCTGCAGCACTTTGATGACATATTAAACCATGTGCCATCTGCTCCCACTTAGAAACACGGTGTAAGACAAATTACGCCTGCAGCACTTTGATGACATATTAAACCATGTGCCATCTGCTCCCACTTAGAAACACGGTGTAAGACAAATTACGCCTGCAGCACTTTGATGACATATTAAACCATGTGCCATCTGCTCCCACTTAGAAACACGGTGTAAGACAAATTACGCCTGCAGCACTTTGATGACATATTAAACCATGTGCCATCTGCTCCCACTTAGAAACACGGTGTAAGACAAATTACGCCTGCAGCACTTTGATGACATATTAAACCATGTGCCATCTGCTCCCACTTAGAAACACGGTGTAAGACAAATCACGCCTGCAGCACTAACGCCACATTCTTGCTCCTCCCCTAAATCAAAAAATATAGTTATAGGAAAGCTGGGAATGAAGGAGCAGAAAAACAGTGATAGGGTAGAAGTAATGCCATATTATTATGTGGCATTCGATTCCAATATATTTCCATCTGTGAGTAGGTAATGAGTAAAGTGTGAGTTGTGTTAAGCATTGGGGTTCTGAAATACAAAATCACCAGCTCTACTATTTATGGTTCCATATGAAGATCTGGGCACTAAAATGTGCCAGACTTCTAGATTCGATCAGACATTAAAAACTGTTATAACAGAGTGTAACCAATGAAAACGTTCCAGGTGAAACTTTTTAATAGTAAGGTTAAAAAGGCTACCAAAATTGTATTTTAGCCATATTAAAAATAAAGAGAATTAAAAGGAAAACACACTACCACAAACCAGCAAAATGCTTGTTCCAAACCATCTTACCAAAATGTGATGAAACATTCTTTTCTATGGCATTCACCATTTTATATCCAGTTAAACTGGAGGTGTGTACAGCTCATTAAACTACCTTAAAGCTCATGCATTTTTTGGGACAATTGGATAAATAGCATCAGAGCTACTGGACCACATAATTTTAAGCTTATCTATAGTAGCAGAATGGAATGTGACTGTTGTTTGGCTTTCACACAGTAGTTGACAGAGAAAGAGAGAGAGAGACAGACATGTGAACAAATAAGACATTAACAGAAAGATGAAATAGGCATGTCTTCTATTTATCATTCTCCAACAGACTAGATTTCCTGTATAACCTTCAGCAATTTATACACTAGCCTTTTATCCGACTTTTTTCCTTCCCTTAGTAGCATGTGTTTGCGGTGTCAGTAGCTCAACAGGTGTCATACTTACCTTTGTTACTGAAAAATCAGAAGAATATGGATTCTATTCCTATGCCAGATATTCAGATTCATTTTCCAGTACTGACACTAATTTGCAGAATATGGCGGGTGTTGTACTCCTGAGTATGCCGTCCTTCAAGTGAGATGTTAAAACGAGGTCCTATCTGTTAGCTGTTGTTAGTTTGGGTCGACATAAAAGATTATATGCCACTTACTGAAGAATTTAGGGAAAAGGATAGCAGAAGTTCCCTGGTACCCTGGCCTTCCCTGGTTAGTGTGAATACCACTGTCTTCTCTGAAGAGAGGCTGCTGACCTAATGGGGCAAACGCGGTCAACAGATGTCTGCATCCCACTGTTGCTATTACACCTCAGTCATTGATTGCTATGCTCTTACTTCACAGGGTACATGCAGAAGGTGATTTTGTAAATGAGTTATACCTTGAGCTATCCTCTGCAGTGTAAGGTTATGAGGACTGATCTCTCTCTCGCTTTCTCAATCTCTCGCTCTCTTATAGTTATATAGATGATATCTGCCTTTACCTTGCCTTCCTTTAGGAGCATATATTGGCTCCTAATTCTCTTTCAGGTAGTCTAAATGTCAGCTTTGATCTAAATAGAAGCAATCAACTGCACTTCTGTCCTACTTAAGCTGAAGCACGGAATTAGTATGTGACCACAAGACCCCTCCAGCTCCAAACAAGGACTTTATGGTTCACAGTAGACATATATGACCTTAGGGGCGTAGGTTTGCAGGCTTGGTGGTTAACTGAAGAGGCACGGAAAGATGGAAGTCTTGGTGTAGATATTAGCATACTCCTGGGTGGGCTAAGGTTTTCTACGCGGTGCCTAGGAAGCTTCAGGAAAGATTTTCTTTACTCCTTCAGCTTAAGTAAAAGCAGTTGTATGGTAAATTTTACTTGCAAAGTTTGATGTGCAAAGATGTTTCTCCATTTGTATAGTTAATAGCATCGCTCACAGATTGAATTAGAAATATCTAGGCATTCGGGATTTTCCATAAAATAAATAGTATGCAGTTCCTACGCAGTCTCAGTAGTGTAGTGCTAACAGACAATCAAACGGGCATTAAGAGCAGCTTGTGCCTCCATGATGATAGGTATTATGTTGCTTGCATTATATGAGGGTACAGCTGGGGTTAAGGGAGTAGCGTTAAGACAAAATATGATATTAAAGAACAAGGTAGTGAGGGAACAGGGCTAACAGTACAGTAAAGAAGGTAATGAGGTACCTGATGAACTCACAAAAAATCAGTAGAGAATGGATTGAGGTAAAGCTACTTATGCAACTAAATAGATGCAACTAGAAATGTCCAGTAATACATCGTTTTCCTCATGCAAGTCATTTTTATTGTAGAAATTAGTCATATCTCAGCTGTGGAATTATACCACTGTGGTTAGCTTTAGGAAATCCCTAAAGTCCTGCTTCTTTCATTATGTCTGCTCATCTTGGTTATAACAATGTAGCCAATGGCAGATGCTTCTCTATGCTTTATTATTTTAATCACTGTTTATTTTGCATTTTTACTTAATTTTAAGTTTGTACTCACTGTTACCTGCTTACATTTAAGCACACAATAAAGCTTTCTTCACTGATTGCTTTATAAAGTGCAAACATATGAAAGTAGCATAACCCAGTATTTCAATAAACACGAAAGGAGAAAGGAAACAGCAGCTGTGCCATGCTGCATCAGTTTAATCCCTGGGCACAAATAGTCCCACTGACTTTTAATTCTGTGCTTAGGTTGTTGTCATTTGAACAGACAGAAGTGAGCCTTTAAATGTAACTATGACTTGTAATGTCTGCAACAGTTACCTGTTTTCTATTTTCAATATTTCATTTATTTAGTATTCTAAGTTTGATTAAAAGATACAATGGCTTCTTCAGAATACAACTTTTTCCTGCAGTAATAAATTTTCTTTCAGATTACTTTTAATAATATACATAATAATTAAAGGAAGTGAGTGACATTTGTCATTTAGAGACCCATTTATATCCACACCACATGCCTGTTCCGTTCCTGAGTTATACATAGTAAGGGAACATCACGCACATGAATAAGCAAAAGAAAACTAGATATAACCTAAATATTAAATTGCCTTTTACCCAGTCAGTACAATAATACATGACGTGCTCATTTACCCGAGTTTAATTCTCTAGAATGGGCTTGAACTTACAAGGTTTTTTTTTCAGTTTACATTTTTAATAAAAAAAATCAATGCCATGATTTACCTGGGATGAAGTTAAAAGGAATACAGTTGCAGATTTCTTTTAACTTTCTGAATCTTTATTAATATGCAAGTAACATTTTACATGTTACATAACTGTAGTAGTGTTTAAAGGAAGATTTCATGCATTAAATTAGCAGTATTTATATTGTAGTACGTATTTCAAATTGAGTAGTTTTTTATAATGCTGTTTTCAGAATTTTATTTTCATGTAATTGCCTTTACTGTAGTATGTAGCTTAACTTTTTTTATTGATCTATCCCACTGTTAACATCGCATCCCTTTCAGCATCTTGTGTTCACTGTAAAAAACCTGATATCCTACCTGATCCCTGATCTGCCAAAGGACTTGAGGGACCGAATGCGCAGGGAAAAATATCTAATTCAGGAAATGATGTATGAAGCTGAATTAGAACGTCTACAGAAAGAAAAAAAGGAGAGAAAGAAAAATGGGAAATCGTACCATAATGAGTGGCCATGAATGCAAAAGTAAGGTAATGGATGTGATATTTTTATATGCATGTTTTCCATAAAACCTGTTGTTCAAAATGGCAGAAAAAATGTGAGCAAACATGGCATGCACAGAGACATTGACATTATAAATTATACTGTGTGTGTGTGTGTGTGTGTGTGTGTGTGTGTGTGTGTGTGTGTGTGTGTGTGTGTGTGTGTGTGTGTGTGTGTATGGTGTAAGGAACAGTCCAAACCACAAATCCTGTTTATAAAAGTATACTAATATATATATTTTTTGGTACTTACGTATTATCGCAACCACATTTTCGCCTTGATGCTGGTTGCTCCTCCTTGTGTCAACTGAGACCAATGAAGTATGAGAAAACTTCAAAGACATGTTTTCTTTAATGTGTTATTGTTTTTAGGATGTTTTTTCACTTCAATGGCTGAAAAAATAAGGTTTGAAAAATAGGTTTCCCCATTTACTGCCAGCATCTCAAGTTGTCAGTTAAGAAAGTCCAACGTTCCACTTAAAACGTGTTCCGCGTTCCTTTTTCTCAGCCTTTGCCCTGAGAACAGAAAGCATCAGGAAAGAAAAGCAAAGCAGTACCCAGTCTAACTTCCTAAAAAAGTAATCGGGAAGGGTAGACTGTTAAAACATAATCTTGGTGGTGGGCTTGTAAAACTAGTAAGGGTTTGCACATGTTAGGATTTGTGGCTAGTGTGCTCAGAAGCAGCTAATTTGTTGGAAGTGTGAGTGTGTGTGTGTGTGTGTGTGTGTGTGTGTGTGTGTGTGTGTGTGTGTGTGTGTGTGTGTGTGTGTGTGTGTGTGTGTGTGTGTGTGTGTTTCTAACATCGTACGCTATGACTGCCCACACTCCTTTCAGGCCAACGTACTTATATACAGACAGCCACTGCAATCGCTCGTTGAATTCAATGCCTGATGTCTTTCAAGCACGCTAGCAACAAATCCTCAAATTTGAACCCTTACTCATTTTAAAAAGCCACTACCAACATCCCAGAAGAGATTTTTACAGTTTACCCTTCCTGATTACACTTCCTTGTCATTGTTTGAGTAAAAGAGAAGAAAGTCCAGCACGTCGAAAATGAGGTTGTGATAATACGCAAGTACCATTTTTTCAAATTCTTTTATTGGTTTTCTGTTAAAGATTCATAGCATTCTAATTCCAGAATGATGTTTTTCTTTCTTAGTAGACAACAAATTTAGAAGCACTGATTGTTACTGTTAAAGTGACACCCCGACCACATGTGTAAAAATGGGAAAAAGGGGTTGTAGATGGATGGATGGATAATGCTGCTTAAGTTTCACCTTGCTTATTATGGTGACGACTGTAAATTAGGATACATTGCACAACATAGGCTTGATAGAAGCATCTGGGGAGACCCTGGAAAGAAGAAAGACAAATGGTGGGAGATTGGCATAATGGTTAAGTTGATTACCTTACACACACAAGGTGCAGTGCTTGATTCTCACATGGAGTAATTGGCTAGGCTTAAAATGGCCCATAAGAGCAGTTAGCCTAGTAATAATCTATGAATCTATAAAGCCTGCATGCTTCAACTGGAGTTAAAAGTGTGAGGAATGTATCCAGGGGCTTGCACTTCATCTACATTTCCAGGTGGAGACTGGAAGATGATGATGACCTCTGCCTGCAAAAAGAGCGATGGTATTGGCGGCTGCATTACTGAAGGAAATGGGTAGCAATCCCCTCACTCACCCAATTACATACCCAGCCATTGTGAACAGGCCCCTATTATTTCATTGAACTGCCACATTGTCAAATGGCGTTTTATCATAAACACCATTCATCAAACCTTTCTGACTGAAATCGTGTTGCGGTAGAGCTCAAGAAATTTGACCTTTCCCCACTGTAGTGCAGTCTCAAAGTTGGTATATATAATTAGCAGGGGGTGTGGGGGTTTGATGAATGACATTTCCAATGAAATGCTGTTCAACAATTTCTCCATTCAGTGAAATTATATAGGTCCATTGGGACCTTGCAGGCATATTTATGGAACAGTACAGTTTAAGTAGAAAAAAAATTCATCTGTTGGATGTCTGGATGACGGTGATGTCATGGCTGTAGTCTTACACTATATAGAGTATCACATGGGTGCTAGCAGTCATGGTTAGCAGATACATGGGAGAAAAAGTAGCTTATAAAAAAAATAACAAACTGATTCTCTTTCAGTCCATTAATTTGAGAATTAAATGGATAGTATATCAATATCACCTTAAATTTCAACGTAATTAAATGCATTATTGTACCAAATTATGAATCAGTTGAGTGTATTCATAAAAAAAAAATGTTAAAATGAAAGTGAACACTGGAGATTTTAATGCATTTGTTGACAGGGATCTCAACTCTGACTATAATGTATTCACCATTCTAAGAAAATCATTTAGAGCAGTACAATTATTCCATAAAGATAGTGTAGGCATACCTCTCAACTTTTTGCAGAAAGTCCAGATTTTTTCATCATATTTTTAGTCTGTTCCTCATAAAATCTCTGTCTTTCTGGCAAATCATTGAGTATTGAAGTTATTAAATAATGGCATACATTTGAGTTTCAGATTTCGCATCCTTCAGAAAATGCATGCTAAGGGCAACTTTCTAAGTTTATAAGAGAAATATTTAAAATCTGTCTCCAATTTTGGGCCTGTGATCTACATTATTTTTGGCTTTACCCAGATTTCTTGCCATAAGACGTTAAGAAGTATGACTGAAACTAAATTCAAGTGTCTCTTCATTCCTTTGTCTATATGGCCTGTGAAGGAGACTAAATTAGCATTTTTTGACAGTAAATCAGAATAACTTTCAGAGAGGAAAATAAGTTATATAAATATAAACTGACCATCAAAACTAGTTAAAAGTCTTACAATCTGCTTTTGAACAATTGGACTAATTGGTAGGTTTGTAATATGGAAAAGCTTCAGTCTGAGTACATTCAAAACACAGCTGAAAAATGCAAACTTGTATTAAAGCTATTCACATGAATATTGAAGGAATATGAATGACTGTTGAGCTGTTGCCCTTAAAAACACACCATGTGTCCATTTTGCACTTACACAAACTTTTGGAATTTAAGTCATAGCATAACTCAACATAAAAGTAAATGTTAAAGTGTGACTTTTTGAGAAGTAATTATGGACTCCATGCAATTTTAATGACTCTTTATGCCTTATACACAATACCCCTTGTCTACCAGGACTAAAGACATGCAGTAGAGAAGCAAGTGATGTGCTGTTAGTGGACAGCATTCATCTTCCAGAGAAACCCAGAAAAAAAGAATGTTAGCTATGTGACGTGTTTGGGCTGTTCTCAAAGCACATACTGCAGTCTGTTCTAGGAGCCCACCTGTAGCACTAACATGTTGCTCTCTGAATTTGAACCAAAAGTCAAAAATAACTCCAGTTACACATGTTAAAGCAGAACCAGTCTCTATCAGGAACATGAGTAGGATTGAGTAAGATAAGGCAACTAGTCAAAAAAAAAAAACTTTACTATAAAACTTTAACGCTTTTGTCTCACAAAATAATTAAGACTCTTCAGAAGTAAAATCACCTATTGAATGGCAGTGTTGAATTGAATTAGTACATGTAAACACTACACTCCTCAACGTCAAGCCTACTGAAAAACAAATGTCCATTTCCTCAACAATATTCCCATCCATATAGCTTTGTATGACATGATGTCCTGGAGGGATACAAAACTCCAGGCTAGGCCCAAGTTCTCATCCAGCCAACTATGAGTAATGAATCCATATTAGCAGTTTGAAGCAGGTGTGTTACGTAACCAAGCTTGTTTCTAATCTACCTGATATTACATAACACTGCCCTAAGCAGTATATCAGGGGAATCAGGCCTTGTCTTTTGGTTAGAGTGGTACCACAATGCCTGCAGTGTCATCAAAGAGGAGGAGAAGACCACAGGGCCATTTGTCAGTTGGTTTCTGAGTCAGTGCATTACAATGACTTCACTGACTTCCTTGGAGCAGGTCTGCAGTGTCCCAGACTCTGGTTAAAGTAAAGGCTTTTCCATGCAAGCTATGTGAGCTCAGGTTTCAGTGAAAGACTGAAGTGCTGTATATTATGAAACATATATTGCCTTATTGTCTGTCTCATTAACTTCAGTATAGTTGCATCATTATGATTTTTTTTTAGTCAGCCATTTCACAGAATCATAGAATTATAGAAAACACCAGGCAGCTGGGCACGTTGTGATTTATACCTTACCAGTAACCACCCACAAATCTTACCTCACTTTGACTAATGCTTTAGTATTTGAACCATATTTATGTGTTTGCTTTGTTAATTAACTGACACCAGTTTTATTACCTTGCTGGTACTTACGTGTTCTGCTCTCATTTTTTGCTCATACTATTTCATATTCAATCTGTTTATTTATTATTGCCTTATTAAGCTGTGGTGGTGCAGTGGTAGCATTGTTGCCTCACAGCAAGAGGTTCTCCTGTTCGATTCTCGGCTGGAGCGCCTTCTGTGTGTAGTCTGCATGTCCTCCCTGTGGTTGAGTGGAGTTTGAAAAACATGCATGAATGGGTGTGCTTTCATTGAAGGTTGGGTGTCCGAGCTGGCACCATAAAAATCTACTGCTAATCATTAGCAGACTGGAGTTCCACTGTGGTGACCCCTAACTGGGAAAAGCCAAAAGAAGAACAACAACAATTGATCCTTCTTCAGTACCTCCTGTTGTCTGTCCACTGGCAGTCTCAATATTTACCTAGTGCACTTTTCTCCACCAACCAAGAAAAAGTAAAACCACCAAAATGGAAAAAAACTTGGTTAAAAAGCCAGCTTAGGAATACCATGAACCACACAGGGGTAAAAATAAATATTATAATAAAAATTGTAATAAAAAGTACTTGAAAGCTTTCATCCCTTAGTAATATGGGACTTCAGCAGAACAGGTGCCACTGTAAAAACATGTCTCTTGTAATTTGTGTGTATGCTGATCATGTCTAAATAACTAAATGTGTCTGTAATTTTTCTTTGTGGAGCTTTTCTCCCTGGGCCTCTGTTGAAAAAGGGCCTTTTCCGCTCAGTCAGACACCTCCAGTTAACAAATGTAAAATAAATAAAATAAATAAATTAATACATTCAGAATGCAGCTATTTAAACAACCAGAGGTGGGAAAAACAACCCTAATTAATGAACAATTGTAATTTAAAGGTACAAAGACATTCTAAAACCATACCTTACATGAATAAAGCAATACTGTATCATCATTACAGATATTTTAACGACAGTAGTTAGAACAATAAATGGATAAAAAATGACTGTGGCATAAATAAACCAAAATTATAAAAAACAGAATCTATTCTCTGTAAAATTTACCTTGCTCCCAGAAGTATTTCTATAAAAGAATTGCTCTAAGTTTCAAAGCACAGTAATGGAAATACAGTCATTGAGACCAGGTGCGTCACTTGCATTAAATTCAACCACTATAACAGTTCCTTGTATTCTGTCCAAATACCCCAGGTGCCACTTTTAGGATTCCAAGGTACTTGTTGCAAAACAAAAAAAAATGTTGTGTGCTACACAAGCAGTCGTATGCTTATACAAAGTATCATTCTAATTTTTGTTTTTAACATCATAAAGATGTTCATAAATTCTCCTAAGGAGGGTGCACTCAGTTTTACCTACATAAAAGGCAAAACAGGCATCACAAAATGCTAAGTAAATAACTCCTGATGTATTGCAGTTATAACTTTGCTTAAATCGAAAAACAAAGTTAATGGTGGGTAAATCAATAACCACCCTCTCACATATAAAACTGCATTGCTGACAAGCTCCAAACCTTCTAGTACCTAGGTGGCCAGCACAGGGTATGGAATGACATTTTGATGCTCTCTCTATTCTTTCTTTAATATTGCTGCTCCTCTTAAAAGTAAAATGAGGCAGGTCACCTACAACCTCCATAATTGCTGGATCATCCCCCCCAATATTTTCCAGTCAGTCCTATGTTCATAATAGTACCATTATCCTGGGAATAACTAAAAACCATATTCCTAGAAAAATATGACTCTTCCCACTTCTCTTTAGTGCTGCTAATGCTTCCTTTAAGATTGTTAGGTAGCCCATTATCTAAAATAGGAAAGAATTTAAAACTTCTTCCCATCAAAATTTCTTGATGGACATCTTCTAATAAATGGTCAGGAAAGCCCTTTTGCCAGAGCAAGGACTTTAAATTCTCTATTTCAATGTCCAAATCATCGTTGCCCAAAATCAATCTAGTTAGCATAACCATTTGACCCTTGACTAAACTGCGTTTTTGCATGTGGGGGTGACAACTGTCAAAGTGTAAATAACTGTTGGAGTGTGTGGGCTTTCGAAAAAGTCCAGACTTAATTTTTTTTCTTAAATAATCCTTTTCTAATAAAATGTTCAAATAATTTTTCTTAACAGAAAAACTATAAGTGAAGGACAATAATGTGGTACTGCTGTTCAAATAATCAAGAAACTCCTTAAGTTCAGGACAAAAATATCTAGGTATCTAAAATAGGCTGAAAATTTATTGGCATAAACACAGGTCAAAACATATTTCTTTTCCCAGCAGCACACGACAATATCAGTATATAGTGGAGAAGACATGGCTCCCATTGCTACACCACTTTTCTGTTTGTAATACTCCCCTTCAAAACAGACAAAATCATTTCTTAAAGCAAGACCCATAAACTCACACATCATAGAGTCATTATCATTTTCAAAAGTGTTCTGGTACTTACAAAATCCTAGAACCAAAAAACAGATGGATATAGCTAGCTACACACAGATGGAGACAAATGTAAAAATGGCTTAAAAATATTTATTAAACAAATTAAAATCTATTTTTTACAGCTTAAAAATATTTATTAAACAAATTAAAATCTAAATATTAAGCGCTTTCATACTGCTCACATCAGGACTTCCTCAGAATAACATATTCAACAGAAATTTTTATAATGAACTAAAATGAACAGAGTTATCACATACCTTCATGATTAAGTTAAAACAATTAAAAGTAATTAAAATTGCTAAACCCCCACCATTAATGAATAAACAAACATGCACACAAAATAAAAAAAAATCCTAACAAAATGTATAAGACCTTAGAATAGAATGTATTTAAAATTAATCCATTAAAGTGTTATATCAAGCCATGATAAGAGAGGATGGCCTAATGGTTAAGGTGTTTGCCTTACAAACTCAAGGTTTGAGTCTCACAAGGGCTAATTGACTAGGTTTAAAATGACTCACAAGGACAGTTAGCTTAATACTAATCTATGAAACTATTTACTAATAAAACATGAAAATTATTTCTTTAAACGCTTTACCTAAGATGTATGTATATATGTTATATAAATAAAAAAATATATTAAAATATGCAGATATCATTTGATACATAATGTACAAAAGCCACCATTTTACAATAGCAAAAGTATTAGAATAAAATCAAAACAACTTAACACCATTAAAGTTTTGAAGCCCTACATTTTAAGACAGGTTTTATGGAAACGTAATCATTTAAGCTGGGATGGTGAAGGCATTTAATTTAAATTTTCATAATTTTTTTTATCTTGCAGTTTATTCTCCCAACCCCCTTCCCTATAATCTATAACAACTTGTTCTAAAATGCCAAAAACTATAACAACTTGTTCTAAAATACCAAAAACAAATTCACAGTGTGTGGGTTTTGCTAAAGTATGCTTAAACAATGCATTATTATTCTTTGTTTTAATACTATATAGATGCTCATACATACGTTTCCTCAATGGTCTGTCTTTCTTACCAACAAGAAACCTGCACAATCCCTTGACTAGAACAATTTCCCTTTTTAATGAGATTTCTACTACGAAGAGCATTCTCTAATACAAACGTTTCCCTCTTCATAAATATATCTACAGTACCCACACCATCCTCATTTTCTAGTATCACCACTCCTTCCCTAATAGCATTAAAATTCCCTCAAAAATACTTGTGTAGTTTCTCCCAGTTTTAAACTCAAACTTGGGGTCCACACCAACTACGCCTACTAATTCTGGATTAAATCTTATCATATTCCAATTATTTGAAAGAATCCTTTTAACACTTTCTGTGGCATAATTATATTCAACCACCATAGCCTTTTTAAGATCCACTTATGGTCTGGGGAGCTTATTCCCTTTATCAATATTCTTAACTCCTAAGAGTGGTTTGTATTTAGTTCTCCATCCCATAATGATTTCTTGTGAGATATCCAAATGCAATTGACTTCTCTCAAGGAACAAACCATAAATAAAATTAATCTCTTACAGATCATCGGCGAATGCTGACATTAATATTTTATTCCTATAAATTATTGGTGCATTATGATACAAATTTTTGCTTGATATATAAAAATAGGGTTCTAGATATAGGTTAAACAATAAGGGGACATGGGACAACCCTGACGAGTACCATTTTTAATCTGTATTCTGTTAGAATAAGTCCTATTGATGTATAGCATAGTGTATGGATTACTATATAATATTTGTAGCATCTGAATGAATTCTTGGGGCAAGTTAAAATAGGGTAACACATCAAACAAAAATTTATGTCTACTCTATCAAATGCTTTCTGGGCATCTATTATAAGAGCATAGATATTAAAGTTGTTTTTTAGCATCGTCATCATATTATGCAGTGTAAGTGTGTTATCGCTGGTTTGTCTAGTTGCCATAAATCCAGCTTGTTCCTTAGAAATTAGATATATCAAAACCTTCTTTAGTCTCGATGCTATAATTGATGTTAAAATTTTCATATCCACATTCATTAGTGCTATTGGTCTGTAATTATCTGGGTTAAGGGGATCCGAATTGGTTTTATGTATGAAAATTGTTTTTGACGCATTGAGGTGGAGGTCACTAATTTTATTTTTAGTTATATAATTAAATACGAGACAATTCTTTTCCCAAACTATCAGCAAACTCTTTGTAAAATTCAGCTGTAATACCATCAGGCCCTGGCGACTTATGTACTTTCATATGTTGAATTGTATATACTATTTCTTCTTTAGAAATAGGTTTAATCAGGTCACTTTGCAGGCTCTCTTCTAATTCTGGAAAGTTAATTTTTTGCAGAAAACTTTTATTCTGGTTATGTAGAGACCTATCAGTTTGCCCCTCATACACCTTAGTATAGATTTTCCCAAAAACATCAACAATATCCTCAGTTTTAGAATATATTGTGTCGTTATACTGAATTTCCGAAATATATCCAGTCGTTTTTGATTGATTTATAATCCTTGCCAGTGCTTTTGATGGTATTTGAACATTATTAGCATATTTCACTAAACACCTATGTTCTTGAAGTGTTAATTTATTATTATGAAGCAAAAGAGATCCCTTTGAAGCTTCAACATTTCCTCCTCAGTTTGAGCGTTAAAATTCTGAATCAGCTCATTATCAAGTTGTTTTATTCTTATTTCTAGTTTTTGAATATCACTATTATGAATTTTCTTATAATATGAGGCTTTTTGTATAAGAAATCCTCTAATTTGAGCTTTAGCTGTTGACCATTCAATGTCAGGGGTATGTTTTTGGAGCTTCAAGCTATCTGTAAATTCTTACAAATATTTTATAATTCCATCTGCTATCTCTTTTTTACTTAAAAGATTTGGGTTGAGTGACCAATTATAACGCCTATGCCTTCTTGTGTCTTTTAAATCTTTAGAAAATTTTAATGAAATTTTTGAGTGATCTGATAGATGGCAGTATGTATAACCACCACTGGTTCTAAATTCGTTAGTGCTTTAGATATCAAAAGTAATCTATTCTAGCCCACATTTTGTGGCATGGTGAATAGAAGGTATATTTATTTGCATTATTAATATCTTGTGAATAAGAAAAGGGGTCATATAATTGAAAATCTTCCTTAAAATCATTTAATGCTATCCCGGCCTGCTTATTAAATGCTCTCTGTGGACAAGACCTATCCAACTTTGGATTTTGATAGGTATTCCAGTCCCCACCCACAACAAAATAATAACCATCATATTGTGTTAATATTGGATATAATGATGCTATGAAACTGTGTTGATCATTGCATGGGGCATATATATTCAAAAGTAGGATAGGTTTATCAAATGCATTATCCGATAAAATCACATAACACCATCGCCCATTTGGATCCACTTTGGAGTCTAAAATCCTATCTTTGTATTGGGTTTTGATAATTATAGCCACTCCGCACTGTTTGTCTTACCTTCTGATGTCACTAGCTCTCTAATCCAGTTCTTTTTCTAATATCATTCCATTGTTCATTCATCAAATGTGTTTCCTGTAGAAATACAAACAGTGCTTTGTCCTGTAATAATATGTGTAGCAACAGCTTTCTCTTCTTCAAGTTCTGGAGCCCTTTAACATTCCATGAGTTCAACTCCCACATTCACAGGTCTTGGTATCAAATAACAATATAAGAGGGAATTATGAAATTGACATGTATTGACTGTACACTATATCTAATCTGGAAGCATTTCCTACATCCCGTCCCTAACCAGTGCTTACCCACTTTACCCCTGGACCAGGATTTATATAGGTCTTGTATAAGAGAAAATATAAACAAGGTTAAACACACCAACACATTGAAAACTTCAGGTAATAACATTTAAAACATTTCCTAAACATACAACCTATATATTCTAGCATATCTACATCAAAGTCTAAACTACACATTCCTACCAAACACGCTACTTAACTACAGCTTTGGTTTAACTATTAGTTAAACAAATCTCATTTCTAAGGTTATTACTGTGTAAAGGAAAGTTTTAGTAGATTGCGTACTCATTTTATCCTACCTTAAGTATCTGTTTTGTTGCAATCATTATGTACATAAACTTTTACAGAAGAGAGGAGAGAGAAAAAAAATACATCCTACATTTTAGATCTGTACCCTACACAGTGCCTGCCACTCACTGCATATAGTAAAAAACAATTTTGGTTCACACCTATAAAAGAAGAAAAACAGTAAAAGTACATGTTATTATGTGCTTTAAGTACATACTATAATGTTATTTAGTTATAAAAAGAACATTATCATATTATTTTCAGTTCTCTTTGTCTTTTCAAGCCAGGAAACCATCAGAAATACTCACGACAAAGGGACCTCTTTCACAGCAGGACCACAAGAAGTATTACATCCAAATCTACACTCTCAGTTGAAATCCAGGCATTTCCTGTTTACCACACAATGGAAATAGACCTTGGAGGCCATAAAAGTCTGGAAACCAGACAGCAGACCCTCAGATTAGCATAAACAAACAGTTTTATTGCTTTTCAGAGGCCTGAACAGTTTAGTGAAGAAACAAAGGATTAGAAAAGCCTTGAGGTAAAATACATGCTGGATCTGACTACAGGAACATGCCAGTCTCAATTGAAGTTCTTTTCAGCCCTCTGATGCAGGTAGAACTTTAAAACTTTCAGAAACACTTCTTTTGCCTGATTTTTATTGGAAACAGAATATTTAGCCATCCACCATAAATGTAAGCATATTGGGGTATTTCATCTGGAATTTAATTTGTTTATCAATCAGAAATTTACAGTAAGCAGATAAAGACTGTCTAGCCTGCCTTACTTGTAATGGTAAATCTTGAGCCAGAAATATTTTAACATTTTTCCACATAACATAGCCACCATTTTTTTTGCAGTAAACAGTATTTTGCTAACATCTTGAAAGTTCAATATCTTAACATATACAGGTCTAGGCATAGTAGAAGCTTGTACCTCTCTCAGCTCTGTGTGCCCTTTCTATTACAATCTGTTTCACCCCATCAGCATCATTTAACAGTATTTCAAATATTTGTGTTATGGCTGGTATTAGCTCTGCATACTGGATGTTTTCAGGGATTCCTCTTATAATAATATTATTTCTTCTAGACCTTGCTTCTAAATCAATAAGTTTATTTTGCATGGCTTGTACATCCACATCACATACCTTTGATTTTTCTCCAGCATGTCAATTTTGTCCTCTATTTCAGAAATTATGGTCTCAGTTTTGTCCATTCTCTGAAGCAATTGATTGCATAAAACTTCAAATGTTTGTATTTGTGAGGTCAAGTCCTTTAGAGCTTCCTGTATAGGTAGTAAAGCGTGCTTGATATCCTCCATGTTTAGTGGCTGATCAGTCCTGGATCTAGTTTCTGGTTTCTGTTGTTCCTGCTGTCTAGTAGTCCTTTGTTTTTGCAGTTCCATCCTTTACTGGCGACTGTAGTTCTGACAACTTTGTCTTAGTAGTAGTTGTTTCCATGGTTCTTCCTTGTTGCAAGATTTTTCTTTCCCCAAGCAGAAAGGCAGAATAAAGAAAGCACACGGTCCTTTGTTTGTTTCTCTCTTCAGAGCAAAGTAATCACTTGTAATCCTGATGGATAAATACTTTTTTTTCTCACTTTTTTAACTGATTTTAGATTAGGTCAGTATAAATGCAACTTTTTATCATCAATTTGATGTTTAAACCTCCTGATATCCACTCAGATCAGAGATTTTCCTCGGGTTAATTGAAGAGCTGCAGTTTAGCAGTGTTTACAGCATGGCAGCCATCTTTGAATCCAGAAGTATTTCTATAAAAGAATTGCTCTAAGTTTCAAAGCACAGTAATGGAAATACAGTCATTGAGACCAGGTGTGTCACTTGCATTAAATTCAACCACTATAACAGTTCCTTGTATTCTGTCCAAATACCCCAGGTGCCACTTCTAGGATTCCAAGGTACTTGTTGCAAAACAAAAAAAAATGTTGTGTGCTACACAAGCAGTCGTATGCTTATACAAAGTATCATTCTAATTTTTGTTTTTAACATCATAAAGATGTTCATAAATTCTCCTAAGGAGGGTGCACTCAGTTTTACCTACATAAAAGGCAAAACAGGCATCACAAAATGCTAAGTAAATAACTCCTGATGTATTGCAGTTATAACTTTGCTTAAATCGAAAAACAAAGTTAATGGTGGGTAAATCAATAACCACCCTCTCACATATAAAACTGCATTGCTGACAAGCTCCAAACCTTCTAGTACCTAGGTGGCCAGCACGGGGTATGGAATGACATTTTGATGCTCTCTCTATTCTTTCTTTAATATTGCTGCTCCTCTTAAAAGTAAAATGAGGCAGGTCACCTACAACCTCCATAATTGCTGGATCATCCCCCCCAATATTTTCCAGTCAGTCCTATGTTCATAATAGTACCATTATCCTGGGAATAACTAAAAACCATATTCCTAGAAAAATATGACTCTTCCCACTTCTCGTTAGTGCTGCTAGTGCTTCCTTTAAGATTGTTAGGTAGCCCATTATCTAAAATAGGAAAGAATTTAGAACTTCTTCCCATCAAAATTTCTTGATGGACATCTTCTAATAAATGGTCAGGAAAGCCCTTTTGCCAGAGCAAGGACTTTAAATTCTCTATTTCAATGTCCAAATCATCATTGCCCAAAATCAATCTAGTTAGCATAACCATTTGACCCTTGACTAAACTGCGTTTTTGCATGTGGGGGTGACAACTGTCAAAGTGTAAATAACTGTTGGAGTGTGTGGGCTTTCGAAAAAGTCCAGACTTAATTTTTTTTCTTAAATAATCCTTTTCTAATAAAATGTTCAAATAATTTTTCTTAACAGAAAAACTATAAGTGAAGGACAATAATCTGGTACTGCTGTTCAAATAATCAAGAAACTCCTTAAGTTCAGGACAAAAATATCTAGGTATCTAAAATAGGCTGAAAATTTATTGGCATAAACACAGGTCAAAACATATTTCTTTTCCCAGCAGCACACGACAATATCAGTATATAGTGGAGAAGACATGGCTCCCATTGCTACACCACTTTTCTGTTTGTAATACTCCCCTTCAAAACAGACAAAATCATTTCTTAAAGCAAGACCCATAAACTCACACATCATAGAGTCGTTATCATTTTCAAAAGTGTTCTGGTACTTACAAAATCCTAGAACCAAAAATCAGATGGATATAGCTAGCTACACACAGATGGAAACAAATGTAAAAATGGCTTAAAAATATTTATTAAACAAATTAAAATCTATTTTTTACAGCTTAAAAATATTTATTAAACAAATTAAAATCTAAATATTAAGCGCTTTCGTACTGCTCACATCAGGACTTCCTCAGAATAACATATTCAACAGAAATTTTTATAATGAACTAAAATGAACAGAGTTATCACATACCTTCATGATTAAGTTAAAACAATTAAAAGTAATTAAAATTGCTAAACCCCCACCATTAATGAATAAACAAACATGCACACAAAATAAAAAAAAATCCTAACAAAATGTATAAGACCTTAGAATAGAATGTATTTAAAATTAATCCATTAAAGTGTTATATCAAGCATGGTAAGAGAGGATGGCCTAATGGTTAAGGTGTTTGCCTTACAAACACAAGGTTCAAGGTTTTGAGTCTCACAAGGGCTAATTGACTAGGTTTAAAATGACTCACAAGGACAGTTAGCTTAATACTAATCTATGAAACTATTTACTAATAAAACATGAAAATTATTTCTTTAAACGCTTTACCTAAGATGTATGTATATATGTTGTATAAATAAAAAATTATATTAAAATATGCAGATATCATTTGATACATAATGTACAAAAGCCACCATTTTACAATAGCAAAAGTATTAGAATAAAATCAAAACAACTTAACACCATTAAAGTTTTGAAGCCCTACATTTTAAGACAGGTTTTATGGAAACGTAATCATTTAAGCTGGGATGGTGAAGGCATTTAATTTAAATTTTCATAATTTGTTTTATCTTGCAGTTCATTCTCCCAATCCCCTTCCCTATAATCTATAACAACTTGTTCTAAAATGCCAAAAACTATAACAACTTGTTCTAAAATACCAAAAACAAATTCACAGTGTGTGGGTTTTGCTAAAGTATGCTTAAACAATGCATTATTATTCTTTGTTATAATACTATATAGATGCTCATACATACGTTTCCTCAATGGTCTGTCTTTCTTACCAACAAGAAACCTGCACAATCCCTTGACTAGAACAATTTCCCTTTTTAATGAGAATTCTACTACGAAGAGCATTCTCTAATACAAACGTTTCCCTCTTCATAAATATATCTACAGTACCCACACCATCCTCATTTTCTAGTATCACCACTCCTTCCCTAATAGCATTAAAATTCCCTCAAAAATACTTGTGTAGTTTCTCCCAGTTTTAAACTCAAACTTGGGGTCCACACCAACTACGCCTACTAATTCTGGATTAAATCTTATCATATTCCAATTATTTGAAAGAATCCTTTTAACACTTTCTGTGGCATAATTATATTCAACCACCATAGCCTTTTTAAGATCCACTTATGGTCTGGGGAGCTTATTCCCTTTATCAATATTCTTAACTCCTAAGAGTGGTTTGTATTTAGTTCTCCATCCCATAATGATTTCTTGTGAGATATCCAAATGCAATTGACTTCTCTCAAGGAACAAACCATAAATAAAATTAATCTCTTACAGAAAGTCGTAAGCAGAAGTCATTCCCGCAGCTCTAAAATATTGCCCCGTTATAATACTCTTTTTCTGTTTAAAGGGGTGTGCACTTGAAAAAGGTAAATAAGAGTTACTGAATGTTGCTTTTCTATAAATTCTAGATCTAAACATTCCTCCCACCATATCTAACTTTAACAAAAAGTCAATTGTGTTATTTCAATAATCAATAAATGCCAACAATACTCTCCTTGGGCCCTCCGAGGCAATAAAAAATATCATCAAAAATCTTGTATATAATTTAATATACTGCCAATACTCGGAATTGAAAACAAACTTTTTCTCCCAACTAAACAAAACCAAGTTGGTGTACAATGGGGTACATGCTGCACCCATTGCAACACCCCTAATTTGCTGTAAGGTCTCCCCTTCAAAAAATAAAATTATTCTCTAACGCACTCTTAATGAGTTACAAATATAAAATTGAATCATGTCCCTTTAGAAGTCTAGAACTATTCAAACTATCACAGAACATATCCAAACCCTCTTCTAAGGGAATACAGGAGAACAAATCTACTAGATCAATAGTAAGGAAACATATTTTCAGTAACTAAATCCTGAGTCAATTCCCCCAAAATAATCCCATGAATCTTTTATCAGGGTCTATATTAGAACATCGAAGTTTCAAAACTTCATATGTTCTAATATCGACCGGTATTCAGCGAACACTAAAAATATCAAAGCTACAGAAAGCCAAATTTTTTCCTAGGGAAAGAATTTGGTTGTCCGTTTCTGTTGCTTCGGTATTTTCAGAGCTGTGGTGGAAAGTTAAGGGTCTGGCTCAGGTGAGTGTGTGATTGAGCGCGGGTTAGGTTAGTTAGGATTAGGGTGTGGGTTAGGTATATGTGCGATTATGTGGACATGAGGGTTAGGTTAGGTGAGTTAGGGTTAGGGCACAGGTAAGTGTGTGATTGTGTGGATGTGAGGGTTAAAGCGGGGTAGGTGAGTTAGGGTTAGGGCGCAGGTGAGGTGAGTGTGCGATAGTGACGGACCTTAGGGTTAGGGTTTGGGTTAAGGTAAGTGGATAGTTAGTGGTGTATGTATAGTTTAGTGTAGGGTTAGGTGTAAGAATTTAGGTGTATGTGTGTGGATTGATGTTTGTTTGGTGTGCTTGTGTTGTGTGTATGTGTTTTGGAACAGCAATTTTTTTCCCTAGGAAAAAATTCACTGTTCTGTATGTTCGATGTTTTAAGTTTTCGCTGAATAGGGGTCGATATTAGAACATTCGAAGTTTTGAAACTTCAATGTTCTAATACAGACCCTAGATCATATGGGAATCTGACCTTGTAACACTCTAAAGATCTATCCAAAAATACTGCAGTAGGGTGGGTCTTGGAACCATTGGCCACTACAACTGGCCAATAAGGTGGATTGGTCCTACTCTTATGAATTTTAGGAATCCCAAAAAATGATAATACTCTAGGTTTCTCAACTTTTAGAAAATCATATAACTTAGGTGAAATTCTGTTTTCCATAAGCAAATCTTCTAACATTAAATACATTTTTCGATAAGTAAAAAAAATAGATTTTAATTTGTTTAATAAATATTTTTAAGCCGTTTTTATGTTTGTCTCCATCTGTGTGCATATATCCACCTGTTTTTCTTTTGTTGATGGTTTCTGTGTTGGTGGAAGTAATCCTGAAACCACTCAAATGCCACTTTATGTGGTATACAAGAAAACAAGTCTTTTACATTAATTGAAACCAAATACCATCCTTCATGGAAAAATTCTTGCTTGATATTACTAAGGAAATCCTATGAATCTTTTAGTATGTAACAGTGGGATGACTTAAGTCCTTTAATGGAATGATCAATTTAAAGAGCCAAAGGGTGGGTTTTAGAACCTGCAGCTGCCACTAAGGGCTGAAAGGGGGGGGGGGTTTCAAGAACATCTTTATGTATTTTTGGTATGTCAAAGATGTTAGGAATTACAGGAACATCTATCCTTCAAAACTTAGACACTTGACTATCAAGTCTTCCTTCCATGAGTAAATCATACAAAATGGTGTCAATCCCGGTATATGCCACATGAATCTCATGTTTGGAGAAACTATCATATTGGTGAGGTTGGTGGTGTTCCCAAGCTGGCTTTCTAACCAAGTTTTTTCCATTTTGGTGCACATTTCTTGGCTATCTGCTGTCCATTGCATTGTCCAGTCTGCCTGATGTAGGTGCTCATTTGTTAATTAACAGTGTGATTTATTTGTGTTAGTGTCTAATTTACTGCCATTATATATCTCAGTGTGACATTTTCTTCCTGCATTCATACTAGCTGTTAGTACTTATTATTGTTCAGTAGCTGGTACTAGATTGTACATTTGGTACTCGCCCATATATCTATCTGTCAATATATAAACTTACCAATAAATTCAGACAACTCACTCAATACAATATAACACAAATTAAACTCCAGGCTGACATCCACCCCAACCCTGGCCCTCTCAACCACACCCCTCATTACCCAGCCATTTCCCTACCCATGGCCTCGACGTAACGGCCCTGTCCTGGTTCCATAGTTATCTCTCTAACCATCAGCAAGCCACCAAATGGGAGAATACCCTGTCCCCCCTTCTACCCATCACTGTTGGTGTACCCCAAGGATCCATACTTGGCCCCCTTCTCTTTACAATTTTTACTAACAACCTCAGCTCTTCAACCTAACTAACCTCCATAGTCCAATACGCTGACGGGTCTACATTAATCTGCACATCCCCCACCCCCCAGGACCTACAAACAAAAATGCAAATATCTTTCTAGGATATAGAAAACTACCTCACTAGCCATCAACTCATACTTAACCCCAACAAAACCAAGTTAATTGTCTAAAATTACAATAAACCCAAAACATGTCTGACTCCACTGTCTATCCATTCAACAAATGGAACCAAAATAGATGCCACCAGCCAAGCCAAATTCTAGGTGTCACAATTGATGATAACCTAAGTTTTGACACCCACATCTCCCTCACCATCAAAACGTCCACTCCAAACTTGGCACCCTTTATAGAATTAAACCTTACCTTACAGACAACGCCAGACTAGCCACTGCCTGCCCACATCTACTCTCCACCCTCCTCTATGGCTCCCTACTATTCACAAACATTTATAAATCTGACCTAAATAATGTGGACTCATGCTAGAACAAAATCGCCAAGTTTGCCACAGGCCACCCTTACAGAACCCACCAATGCTCTGTACTCTCCCAACTTAAATGGTTAGAACTACCAAACCTTATAACATTTAACCAACTGTCCAACCCAACAGCAATCCTTGAGTGTTAAGATCCTCTAATAAACTATTGTTAAAGATTACTGAAGCCCACAACACACAGGGCATTGCCATTTTTTCCCATAAAATTGCCAAACTGTGGAATACTCTGCCTCAACCTATGGCTAAAAACCCCAGCATTCATGAGTTTAAAAACCTCCTTAAGGAATACCTAGCAAAACACTGGCTCTGCTCCTGCCATACTCCTGGTTACGCTACCTACTACTCCCTTACATTACCCTTAACTAGCTCATTCTCACAGCTACAACTATTAACTGCTGAAGGCTATATTGATTCTACACTCAGTTTCATTTAGCAATAAATACACATATACTGTTTTGTCTTTAACTGTTATGTAGACTGCATTTCTCTATCTTGCAATTACTGTATCACACTGTTCTCACTATTAACTCATGCGGTCAGTTTTTATCACCAACTGTGCTATTTTTTGTTAAATGTATTAATTTATTTGTTAATTATTTGCTAATTATTGTTATAAACTAATTTCTTTACTGACTTGCTTTGTACATTGTTGATTAATACATGTTCAGTTTGATTGTTTAATACTGTATTTCTATGTATGGAGCTTTTCTCCCCGGGCCACCACTGACAATGGGCCTCATGCTCAGTCGGACAATACCCGGTAAACAAACAAAATAAATAAATTTTATATATATATATATATATATATATATATGTATACACATACACATATATATATCTGTATGTGTGTGTATATATACATATATATATATATATATATATATATATATATATATATATATATATGGGTCTACGTTCAAATGCCAACACCCATATGATCGACGGTTAAAAGCCCAAGATGAAAATCACAAAACTGAAGAAACCCAAACATCGACTTTTTCCTAGGGGTAAGTATACACTTGCTCAACATGCCCTTTACTGTACTGTAGTGTGATCCCAGAGTTGGTATACATAGGTAGGAGGGGTGTGGGGTGTGCAGCCCCACCTAGGTGGGTTTTACTTACCTGGGCATGAGTTCCGTTTACAACTGACCAAGTGTTATCTTACCCTAAGAAAAAGTCGACATTTGGGTTTCTTCAGTTTTTTTATTTTCATCTCGGGCTTTTAACTGTTGATCATATGGGCATTTGGATTTGAAAGTAGACCATATATAAATATACACGTATGCACACATATGTGTATACATAAAGTCCTAGTGTTGTCTGTCTTTCCTTTGCTGTCTTAATTTCACTCAGACTCTTCACTGTTTTTATTGCATTCATTTACTGGTTAGATCTACCAATACAGCAGCACTCAACTATCTATATTTAAACTAACCTGTGGAACTAACCTTCAGTTTCCACTTCCACAACTAGCCTTTTCAGCCAGTATTTTATCCTACCTTATCAGCTGCTGGCTATAGAGCCACAAATTGTTATTTCTGTTTCTTTGTCTAGCCTGTAGCAACTACATTATGTTCCTGATAGTCTGCTGTTATTTTCTAACAGAAAATCCATCTGTAAGAAATGCATTTATGTACACAGCTAGAGGTAGTACTTGTCAGTAAATGTAAACGTAAATGTTCTGAAGAAGTAAAAGTAAAAAAACTACACAAACCCTCCAAGACACATGAATGGACACATCAGCTACACATAGCCAGATAGTCTGAGGGGATCCGGTTTGTAACAGCTTGGAGAAACAGGGTAGACCCTCCAACTTCAGTGGGGATGAGATGCAAATCTCCTTTGATGACTTTCGCACACTGGCAGAAACCTTTTGTGCCAGCAGTTTGTTTTGAAATAACTACATATTCCATGTTGACAAACTCCAACCTGCCAGCTATCAGGGTGGCACTGCTCAATACAAGAAAAAGGCAAAATGGCTGACTTGGAAACTTTCCTTTACCCGGACAACATACACATCTCTGTAGCAACTGAAGCGTTGCTCCAGTCTATGGAAAGCATTCCATATTTTCCAGAGTTCACAATCCTTCACTCATTCAGGACCACTAATAATGGCATGGATAATTCCACATTTATTGGAGAGCTCATATGTATGTGTCTTATCCCTAATTACCTCAACCTTGATTCAGTACACATCCACATTACTCTCAGTAAAGCAAATCTGTACTTATTTGGTAATTACTTGTCCCATTCTATGTCCGCAGAGGAACATATCAAGTACCTCAACATGCTTTCCCAACTGAAAGTCAAACAAACATCTTTTTATTAGGATATTTCAATTACCCAAATATCAGCTGTCCCTCCTACATAGCCAACAATTGTTATTCCCAGGCCTTTCTCATCATCATCATCATCATCATGCCATATCCCTGGACTGACAATTACTCTTCCTGCTAGAGAGCCAGACCTCCTTTGTGTTAACGAACTCTGTTGCCCTCCCTAGACCTTGTGTTAACTAACTCTGTTGCCCTCCCTAGAACTTGTGTTAACTAACTCTGTTGCCCTCCCTAGACCTTGTGTTAACTAACTATGTTGCCCTCCCTAGACCTTGTGTTAACTAACTCTGTTGCCCTCCATAGACCTTGTGTTAACTAACTCTGTTGCCCTCCCTAGACCTTGTGTTAACTAACTCTGTTGCCCTCCCTAGACCTTGTGTTAATTAACTCTGTTGCCCTCCATAGACCTTGTGTTAACAACTCTGTTGCCCTCCCTAGACCTTGTGTTAACTAACTCTGTTGCCCTCCATAGACCTTGTGTTAACTAACTCTGTTGCCCTCCCCAGACCTTGTGTTAACAACTCTGTTGCCCTCCCTAGACCTTGTGTCAACTAACTCTGTTGCCCTCCCTAGACCTTGTGTTAACTAACTCTGTTGCCCTCCCTAGACCTTGTGTTAACTAACTCTGTTGCCCTCCCTAGACCTTGTGTTAACAACTCTGTTGCCCTCCCTAGACCTTGTGTTAACTAACTCTGTTGCCCTCCCTAGACCTTGTGTTAACTAACTCTGTTGCCCTCCCTAGACCTTGTGTTAACTAACTCTGTTGCCCTCTTTAGACCTTGTGTTGCCCTCCTCCCAGCCCTATAAGTATTCCCTTCCCTGGTTGAATCAAATGATTTATTCATCACCTTTTGTCTCAAAAACACCCTTCCAAGTGCCAGTAATCCACGTACATGTAGAACATCAACACAAATCATACTTTTTGAAAAATACACATTACCCATTCACCCCAAAATCCCTAAACATTGGAAACCCAACCCAAATTAAGGAATTTCATGACCTATTAAACCACAGTGTAAAGAAAAGGCTCAGTTTGGTGGAGCTTCTCAGAGTTTGACATTCTAAGTCAGATATATGAAGTGTATGCAAGAGAATCCAAGGCATACACCAAAATCTTCAAAACACAAGTGTAATTTAAGCCTTTTTGTTGCACTTGAGTACTGTTTTTCACTAATCTCTTGCTTCATTTTATATTGTTATTGCTGCTGTGACTGTTTTATTCTGCACATTTTTTTTATTCATCTGCTTTTAATAGCATAGGCTAGATTCAGACATGCTGAATCTAGACTGTTTGATATCACTGGAACACTAAAGCCAGCTGTCTTACATTACGAGGGCCCCCTGCACCCTTGTAGCAGAACTGTGTAGCTCAGTACCCATCTGAGTTGGAGATTGCTGGAATAAAGGCTCAGTGAGGGGCTTTTCTATTGGTAGACTGTGTTAGAGCTGTTTAAATTCACTTGTATTTAAGCATTGCATGTTTAGCACTGCCGTGTATAGATGCAAATGATTAGAAAGACAAATTTTCCCTAAATAACTCATAGTAAACTCTCCTCAGCTTCCCTGCTTCTCATTGCACAATGTAGTTGTGCACTGCTTCCTGGAGAGCAGCCCAGCTGTGCACTTTGAGGCACTGACGGAGGTTTCTACTCCTAAACCTCCCCATTAACTAGCTGATTTTACTAGTCTACAGCAGAAACTAGTCCATCCCATCTAGCACGCTCCCCACTACTTTGTTACAGAATACACCAGTCATAATGGATGGACAGTTTTCCATCATTTTTCCAGTCATGGTGATTGACATGGGCATCCTGAGGCAATGTGGCAATTGCCTCATGTATACTGCTTACAATGAGTTCTGAACAAGTGCTGAGCTCAAAGAAACAGATTTGAGTGCTGAAACTAGAAAACTGGCTAGTTCTAATAAACAAAATTAAGCTAGAAGGCTTCCCTCAAACACAGAAAGGCTTGGGGGCTCAGAAGCTTACAAACAGTCCTGGATACAGCAAATCTGTATCTGGACTAGACGACTTACAGGAAAGGCAGGAAACAAGCTTAGAAACACTTTTTTTTTTTGTAAAGTGGAAAGGAGGAGCAGAAACTAAGTGGGTTAGCCTTCTCAAATGTTCTCCCTGGATTAGGTAGAATGAGGTAATTGCACTAGACTGGGAGGAGTGTCCGAGATCAAATTTACAGTAGGGGCGGGCAACTGCAAAGCCACCAAGTATAAAAACAGGATACGTACAGGGAGTGAGGCTACTAGACAACAAACAAACCCAACCAAAGTTATAACTCTCCTGTACTTGTCCCTCATCAGACCAATAATAGAGTACAATGCTCCCTTCTGTATGTACAGACACCTGCAGCAGCTGGAGAGACCTCTGAATTTCTCTCCAAGAAAATTCAGAGCTTTCAAGACATGATGTACATTGACAGACTGAGGGCCCTGTCACTGTACTCTGTATCATATAGACTGCTTAGAGGCGACTTGTGCCTGACATAGAGAGCAGTCTCAAACCCTGTCTTAATGGATATACTGCACATCTGCAAGTCACATGGGATAGGATTCACCCACTCTAAGGACCTTAACCTAGCCTATAACATTAACAGGACATGCTGAAGCGACAGAGATGTCTCCCAAAGTTGCCACTCCTCTGAAACAAACTCCCAATTCATTTTAAACATAGCTTCTCAATGACCCTATTTAAGAGTAACTTGGACAACTTGATGGGAAAGCATAAATTTACCCCGGGGGTGTCTCCTATGTCCCTCATGGACAGGAGGCAGCCAGTACTGATACACAATTCATGTTGCAAATATAGACTCTGTATCTTGATCTATAAGGGAACAAGGGTATAACATGGCTAGGCTTGTAACGACCTTGGGCCATTAGCCTAGTAACCTCCTATGATCCTATGAAAACTGTCCACTTCCATTATAAGCAAAACAATACATACATCAAATATCCAATATTGTGGGATAATTGGATTAGCAAATGATATTATATATCAGGAATAGCGACTTCCTGACATAATATAAATCTTGCCCACTCTAAGCTCATAAAATAAAATTTAATCAAATTAGTAATCCACTTAAGAATATTATGGAAATCAGATAGATTGTCTGTGAGAGGAAGATAGCCACAAATATGAAAGACAAATCACAATGCAAAAAATCTGTAATAATAATACCCTGCACTTTTCTGAGCTTATCCTTAACAGTACTGGCCAAAATGACCCAGATACCATAGCTAATTCTTAGCTAATAAATTGGTCTCAGATTTCACTGTACCTGCTATACCTTCATCACACCCATACCAGCTGGGGCCACTATATCATCATATATATGTCATCTATATTCACCAAATCCTGTTGATCTTCTGGTTCTGCCTTCTCCAAAAACAAAACTATCACCTGTATGGAGCTGGGCTGCATACCCAGTGTAGTAATCAGTGACATCTTTTCTTCTTAATCCTCTGGCTCTAATTTAAAAGAGTTCTTTAACAAAGCAAGCAGATTATACATCAGGATAAAGCAGTACTAGGGTTTGTAATGATGGCTACCTATAGTATGCAAGCATAATGTATTTATGTATCTTACTTCCTGGAATGTGAATGTGAGTTAGGTTTGCTCACTACTATACGTTACCATCTCAGGTTTAATTTGTCGTTGTTACATTTCTCAAACCTATAGTTCAAATAATGTCTTGTTCTCTTACCTTAATGAAAAAGGCACAGATTGTTACCTGTATCCAGGTATCCATTTATTAAAACATTTTGTATTTTCTCAGGTATTGTCCAAAGTATCATTTCATTCACTGGTCACCAATTTAATAAATAAATATCTGTATTTGCTGCGGTGGTGGTGCTGCGGTAGTGTTGCCACCTCACAGTTAGACGTTGCCAGTTCGATTCTCAGTTTGAGCGTCTTCTGTGTAGTGACATGCATGAATGGGCATTCCTTCGTTGAAGGTTGTGCATTAGGCCCAGCAAGCCAGTACGTAAAAATCTACTGCCAATCATTAGCGGACCAGAGTTCCGCTGTGGCGACCCCTAACCAGGAAAAGCTGAAAGACACAAATTTAATATATGCATTCGGTCATTTCTGTTCATAATTCTACCATCTGACAAAAGTACAATCACGTTTTATCTTCTAAATGCTTAAGAACTTGCAGGTGACATATTCATTTTCATCTTCCAAACATTGCTCGTTCAAATGTTATGGACACAGACCACAGATAAAACTATACAAGAGATAAATACTTTATTACACCAAAATAAAAAAATAAGCACTTTCAAGATAAAACAGCTTCATCAGATGTAAAAGTAAACACAAAGAGCACAGACTTAACAAAAAAATCTATAATGTCACAACAGAGTAAAACCCAATCAGAAATTTAAACATCATCTCCCCTTTAACACTGGAGCTATGTTTGAAACTATGTTATGAAAAGTCAGCAAACAAAGGAGAGAAGTAGTGCTGAAATTGAATTCATCCTCAAGTCTTGGTGAGTACCTTCATGAGGTGAACCCTATTTTTACAAAATCTCACCAAGACAACACTGATATATAGACTGTATTTATATAGCCTATATCATGGACAGAAGTAAGTTAAAAACTAAAAAAAGATATCTGGGTGCACAAGACCCAGGATATAAAAGTGCCAAATCCTGGTAGGCGCACTCGTCCCAGGACTGGAAAAGATGACTGTGTAGAATCCTCAAAGTACGGAAACATTCCTACAATGGGGCCAGGCCCAGTGGGAGGATGCCCCCCCTCTTGTAGAAGTAAGTAGCAGTCCACAAAAAAAACACAAAAACTGATAGGCCAAAGGAGAGCCATAAAGACGATAAAGTGGACTATTCAGGATAAGAAAAAAATTATGTATTGCTACTATTATGCAAAAAGCCCAGAATTTCCACACACATGATATTCAAAATGATTAAGAGAAAAATTAGAGGAAAGAAAATATTTCAGCAAGAAAAACTACCAGAAGTTTCAAATGAAAATTTGTGTTCATTGATACAACAAATTTGTGAAAAACAGTATATAGATCAAGAAACCTTGGCCTGTTTAGATAAAGAAGCATCTGAGGAAGTGCGAAAATATAAAGAACAAAACCAAGAGCTATTTGAAAAGTATAAAAAAAATATGGACATAAAAGAAAGAGAGATTTGATATGGTGCAATATTTATGCAAAGGAGAACGCCAAATTAATCAATGTGAAGAAGGTAGTCCCAAAGATATTCGAAGACAAATACAGGCAAAAGCATCCAGATATGGAAAATTCCACAATAAAAAAATAACATCACAAAGATGGAACATAGAAAAGATTAGTAAAGCAGAAGTTAAAAAAATAGAAGTTGAAGTTATGGAGTGCCTGTGAAGTGAAGGATTTGGTGTAGAAGGCCTAGCACAGGTTACATCACAGCAGGATGGAGTGAGTTCCCAAAGTAGGGAGAAACAGGAAGATCAGGAAACATCTGAAGAAGACATTTGGACATGGGAAAGAAAAAGAGATTTAATATGGTGGAATATTTATACAAAGCAGAAAACAAAACTAACCAATACAAAAAGGGCAGCACCAAGGATATTTGAAGAGAAATGTAGAAAAGGAGATTAGTAATGGAGAGGTTAAAGAAATAGAAACTGAGGTCATGAAGTGCCTGCAAAGTGAAGGATTCAGTGCAGAAAGTCTAATTCAGAAAGCACCACAACATGATAGAGTAATGGATATACAAATTAAGGGGAAATCAGTGGAACAGGAAGCAATTGGTCAGGTGCCATATGAAGATAACTTGTAGCCTTTCACAGGAAACTAATTTAAGCATTCACTTGAAGCTAGACAGCAAGGGAAGGAACAGGAAACTGTGGAAACTCTAATGCAGTCAATGTTGAGGAGTGATAGGCCAGTATGTTCCCATATGATAGAGCGACGGATGGCACAGGATGAAGTTGAAGAGAATGTGCCACAGGAAGATGTTATAGAATTTTCTATAGAATGCCCACAGGAATTGGAAAACAAGGGATGTGCCCTTAGTTTGGAAGAAAATGAGCTAAGAGAAGAGTTGCTTTATTTAATAGACATAGACAGATATATCAAGATCAATGAAAGAAATAGACTGAAGAAGGTTAATAAAACCCCAAAAGTCAGAAATTTGATAAAACAAATGAACACAGTAATTAGGACTGTTCATAGAGACCCATGCGACATAACAGAAGTAAACAGGATATATTACTGTGCTGCTAAATTAACAACTGATAAAGTTCTATCACAAGAACACATGGTAGTGAGGGAAAGGAAGTGGAGAAATCGAATACCACCTTGGAAATATTGAATAGAGAAAACTATAAAGCAGTTAAGACAAGAAGTGTCACTGTTAGAAGATTATAGAAGAGGGAACAGATCAACAAAAATACTAAGAGAAATAGAAGTGATAAAAGCAATGCGCAGAATTAGAACAGACTAGGATCTATTATGAGCCCGAAAAAACACACAACTTCAAACAAGAAAAAATGAATACAGGCGCTGTTCTCCAGTAGCAATAAAGGCTTTCCTCTTTTGTAAAAATGAAAACAATAGTTCTATTGTACCAAAGTCCAAAAATCCAAATGGCCCCCAGGTCAATATTTCAAAGTACCAGTTTATTGCTAATTAAAATTCCACAGATTAAGCGCTTTCATCTTTTGTATGGAGACTTCATCAGAATCTGTTTATACATACACATCCTCAGTTTAAATACCTCTTGGTGGGACCATTAATTAATTAATCTTGAATTCTTATAGGCTGGCCATTTATTGTTGCAAATTGCTATTGAGGTGATTCATAAACAAACCATTAGTGCTTTTATAAAACACTTTTTGCACTAATTATATTGTTGAAAAATATGTAAAATCATAGTCCGAACATTTTAAAGTATTTGCTACCTACAACTTATAACAATACAATTAAAATTGAGTAAATACATAATAAATAATTAATAAATACATATCAAAAAACATATGAGATCTCTAAAAAGTGTATAAAATCCATGATTCAATTAGTGTGTATATGAGCCTAAAATTGTTCCTATGCCTATTGTTATATTATAAAACTATATACTAAAATATACACTAAATTGATATAAAAAGTTATACCAGTATTTATTAACACAAGGCTCAAATAGTAACCATCTATTGGTGTCTCTTGGGGTCATTAGCAAGAATCTTGAGGGCTGGATTAATGGATATGTGGTCGTTTAGTCCATAATTCCCACATGCATCCAACCTTAACTGCCAAACCATCTCTTTAAATTCAAGTTTGGTTTCCCAGTCCCCACCTCTCTCTTGCTTGACCACCTCTTCCAAAATCCAAAATTTGAAATCTGCATCTCTACATGTACGGGTGTGTCTAAATAATGCGTTATTGTCATTCATTTTAATAATATCTCTGTTATGTTCGTATATATGTACCCTTAAATTACATTCAGTTTTCCCTATGTAGTATTTCCAGCATTTCTTACAATAGCACAAATATACCACCCCTTTTGTGTAACAACTAAAATATTTGTTTCCAATCAATTTCAGATTTATACATGGAAGCTCAAGCTCTTTGGTGTCTGCCATAAAAACACATTGTGCACACCTACCACATTTAAAAGTACCATATTTACTACATGCTCCACTTATAGTATTTTTCTTTTTTTCAAATATATTTTTCAAGTTTCTATTTTTCCTAAAGGCATATCTAAGTGGTTGTTGGAAGACATCTGTCTTAGTAGGCATTTTGTTGAACATTCCCCATGCATCGTTGATGCATTTTTTTATCCATCCAATCCCATTAAAATGTGTCAAAACCAAAAAAGGCCGTTTCTCTTCATTATCTTTTCTAATACTAGGCCTATTTTCTACCTCAATAATACCTCTGTTTGTTAGTAAAGGTTTGTATAGTGTATCCAATTTATCTAATACTGCTTTTTTGTTAGAATCAATCATATAGTCAGGGTATCCTCTTTCCTTAAACATATTTTGTAATATCTCCATTTCTTCCATTAAATCTGTTGTGTCAGAAGTCATTCTGACTACTCTAATCATTTGTCCTTTTATTATATTCATTTTTGAATGGTAGGGGTGGTCACTCTTGAAATGTAAATAAGAATTTGAGAAGCACTCCTTCCTAAAAATTCTGCATTTAAATTTTTTATTCACTCTATCTTTTGTAAGTTTCACATCCAGATAATGTATTTCTTCTAAACCTAAATCATAGGTAAACTCAAGGAATTCTGTACTCTGATTGATGTACATAATAAATTCTTTAATTTCCTCTTCATGTCCATCCCATAAAATAAAAATATCATCCAAAAATCTATAATATCCCACAATATGTTTATGGAAAATAGAACTAAAGACAAATTGTTTTTCCCAGAATAACATAATAATATTTGCGTAGATAGGGGCGCAGGCTGATCCCATGGCCACCCCGTCTGTTTGGTGGTATAAATCTCCTTGAAAATAAATATAGTTTTACTTCAGTACAAGCTCCACATTTTCCATTACTAACTTGAAATCATCAGATGTCAGAATTTTCATCTCCACTATCATTTTTTCAAACCATTCTAACCCTATTTGGTGTGGAATAACTGAAAATAGATCTTTGACATCCACTGTCAAAAAAATTATACCATCCCTATATTGGGTGGAACCAATTTTAGAAAGGAAATCCCATGAGTCTATTAAAATGTGGGGAAATTTCTTGTTAAATTCTTTTAATTTGGTATCCACAAAAATTGCCAGTGGTTGTGTCTTTGAACCTTGTGACGACACAATGGGTCTTAATGGTGGGCTTTCTTTATCCTTGTGCACCTTAGGTATGCCAAATAATGCTGGAATAACTGGTTTTGATACTCTTAAAAAATTATATAATTCATTATCAATAAGACCTTGCATTAAATTATCTTCTAAAATCATGTCTATTTTTCTATAAGAAATGTTCACTTCGTTTCTAGATACCAGGTTGTACCTACTATCTTTATCTAATATATCACACATTCTCCTAGTGTAATCCCATGTGTCCATCAACACTACCCCTCCACCTTTGTCAGGTTTCATTATCCGCAAATTACTATTATCCCTTAATTGTTGCAGGGTGTGAGTTTCATTCTTAGTCAGGTTGTGTACTATAGGTAAGTATTTTTTATAACCTTCCCTTATTGTACCCATAACACATCTTTCAAAATTCAATATATCTTGATGTACAGGGGGATTAAAGGTAATAGCTCTCTTAAGAATAGTTTTTTTGTAATTAGTGTTCCTTTCTTTAAACATATGAAATAAATTCAGTTTCCTAGTGAATAACTTAATATCTAGTAAAATTTTGTCAATTCCAGGTTTTTTAACTGGAACAAATGTAAAACCTTTTGTAAACAAATTGAAATGTTCTTGTTTCACCTCAACATCTGTGTAATTGTAAATAAAAAAAATATCTTTAGATAAAATAACTACTTTAGATCCAACATATCTCTCTATATCATTTGTACATATTTCCTCTGGATAATCATGGGTCTTGGGAGTAATACTATTCAAAGTATCTCCCTGACACCCACCCTTCTCTGTGGTGGTACATAGTGGTTCCTCGTGACTGTTGCATAGGAAGGTTGTTGATCTAAATTCCTTATCCTTTCGGACTTTCTCGGTCCCTGCTCTTCTAAAGGGATTCCACTGTTAGTGTTTTGGTCAACATGCTGATTGTGTGTGTGTTTATACACCTCATGATAACCTTCATACCGACCAAATTCTGTTTCTTTTCCCCTGTAATAACCACGCTCTCTATTTTGAAAATTCCTCCTAAAATTCCTGTTGTCACAAAAATATGCTTTCCCATTATTGTAGTCATTCAGGTCCCTATCTAGTTTTCGTGTCTTCCTGAAATGACTCTTTGAAATCAGATTGTGCACATCATGCATAGTCTTAAAATACATATTCTTGTATTCATCAACGGCAAATAAGAGATCAGCATTAATTTCCTCATTCAATTTGTCTATAACATTTTTACATTCAAGCATAACTTCTTCATTGATTTTTATCATTGCTCTAAGTATGGCCAGCCCACAATCATTTAAAATATTCACAATTGTTTTAAAAAACTCAGAATTAAATACAGTGTTATTAGGGAACTTGTTAATTCTAAGTCCCTTAGGTACTATTTTGTTATCTATACACTTCTTGAGATACCAATTGTCCAATGCTAAACTTTTAAATTTCGTTAGGTACTGTTTCAGAGTCTTACATTTGTCCTTATAACCGGTGTTATGGATTCGCGTCTGCTCCTCTCTCGGTTTAAAAGCCCCAAAAGAATTGTCAAGCCATTTGTTAAGGTCCACATTAGGATATTGTCGTCCAAAAATCTCCTTCTGCCTGGTATTTCCTCCATTACGTCGGCGAGCATTCGCGCCCTCAAGACGCTCATGATTGGACCGGAAATGTTCAGTATTAGTGTTCCCTGTGCTTCCTGAATCTTTCTCACCTACGGGTGTATCGTAATTACGTTCCCCCGGTGATCTAGATGAGCTTTGTGCACAGGGAATATCATTTGAAGTTTTGGTGCCGTTGTTACTCGTTTGTGAGTAACTTTGAATTAATTTGATTAATTCGCTGAGTAGAGCACTACTCTCCATATTATTAGGAATCCTCGGTACCGGAAAAGCGCACAAACCACAGCAACTAGTAACCGAAAAAACACACAACTTCAAACAAGAAAAAATGAATACAGGCACTGTTCTCCAGTAGCAATAAAGTCTTTCCTCTTCCGTAAAAATGAAAACAATAGTTCTATTGTACCAAAGTCCAAAAATCCAAATGGCCCCCAGGTCAATATTTCAAAGTACCAGTTTATTGCTAATTAAAATTCCACAGATTAAGCGCTTTCATCTCCTGTATGGAGACTTCATCAGAATCTGTTTATACATACACATCCTCAGTTTAAATACCTCTTGGTGGGACCATTAATTAATTAATTAATTAATCTTGAATTCTAATAGGCTGGCCATTTATTGTTGCAAATTGCTATTGAGGTGATTCATAAACAAACCATTAGTGCTTTTATAAAACACTTTATGCACTAATTATATTGTTGAAAAATATGTAAAATCATAGTCCGAACATTTCAAAGTGTTTGCTACCTACAACTTATAACAATACAATTAAAATTGAGTAAATAAATAATAAATAATTAATAAATACATATCAAAAAACATATGAGATCTCTAAAAAGTGTATAAAATCCATGATTCAATTAGTGTGTATATGAGCCTAAAATTGTTCCTATGCCTATTGTTATATATATGAATGACAATAACGCATTATTTAGACACACCCGTACATGTAGAGATGCAGATTTCAAATTTTGGATTTTGGAAGAGGTGGTCAAGCAAGAGAGAGGTGGGGACTGGGAAACCAAACTTGAATTTAGAGAGATGGTTTGGCAGTTAAGGTTGGATGCATGTGGGAATTATGGACTAAACGACCACATATCCATTAACCCAGCCCTCAAGATTCTTGCTAATGACCCGAAGAGACACCAATAGATGGTTACTCTTTGAGCCTTGTGTTAATAAATACTGGTATAACTTTTTATATCAATTTAGTGTATATTTTAGTATATAGTTTTATAATATAGCAATAGGCATAGGAATGTTTTGCTAGATATAGTCTTGTCATCTCATTTTTTCATCTTCGACGGCCACTATTACCTTCAAAAGAAGGGTATAGCAATGGGTTCCCCATGTGGCAGCAGTGTTGCTAACATGTTTGTAGCCTACTGGGAGAACAAGTTTCTATTTAACCATTCAACCTTTGTGGAACGTGTTAAGATATACACTCGTTTCTTGGACGATGTCTTTGTGTTACTCAAAGGGAGTGAATCTGATGCCTTGGAGCTGCTGGCATATATGAACTCTTCTACAGATTTTTTGAGATTTACCCATCATTTCTCAACCTCTGAGATCGATTATCTTGATGTTAAATTGACTAAAGACATCAGTAATAACAGATTTTGCTCATCAATTTATAGGAAGGTAACTTATTGCAATTCTTTTTTGCATTTTACAAGTTGACATCCATGGAGACAGAAGCGGTCTATTGTCAAGGGGCAACTTGTCAGGGCTGCTCGTATGTGCAGTACCGAAGATACATTTGACAAAGAATGCTCACTTCTATTTGACATGTTCTTAAATCGTGGATATCCTGAGAGCTTGCTCACTGATTTAATAGGGGAAGTATCCACCAAACGGTTGAATGGTATCTACGTGCCACTGTTAGTACCTAACCAGCAGGTAGATTCAGATGAAAATTATGGTTCTCTCTTGAATCAGTCAGAGAGTTCGAATGTGCCTCTTGTTTACAATGGGGATGGTTCAAATATTGGCAGTAGGTCTAACTTCAATATTGGCTTTATTTCCCCATTCAATTTACAGTCAGGTTCAATATGTTCTATCATTCGTAAGAACTGGTATTTCATCATTAATGCCGGGCTTCATGACAGGTTGGGCAACACCCCAAGTTTCACATTTAAGAGAGGGTACAATTTAAAAGATCTCTTACAGCGAAACAACTCAACTGATCTTTTGGTGAGAAATAAGGGGACATACACTTGTGGGTGTTGTAAATGGTGTACCCACCTTCGTGTAGGTAACTCCTTTTCTATTGGTATGAGGAAATTTGCTATTAACCATAGGATCAATTGTAACACGAAGTCCATTGTGTACGTTGCCTTCTGTGAATGTTGTCATGCGTTTTATGTTGGTAAGACGGATAGGCGGTTTAAGGACCGTATTTACCAACATTTATACGCTATTAAAAACAAGAAGAATGACAACGCCCTCTCTAAACATATTATGAACAACTGTGGCCATAGTTTTAAATTTATGGGAATTGACAATGTAAAATGTGATGTCAGGGGTGGCCCACAATCTTTAATTTTAGAGACCCGGGAGTTAGAGTGGCAACTTCTTTTGGATGCCTTCTCTTACCCGGGTCTCAATGATAATTGCAACATTGCTTCTATTTTAAAGTATAGATCCTATCTTAGATAATTGTGGTTAACAACTTTATTTTTATTTTCATGTGAGTGGGTAACAATGTTTGTACAAGCTAATTAGTCCCTTTGTTTGTAGCTTGTCCATTGTCCCCTTTAGTGATTAAGCACCCCTCCTTGATTTTCTTAACCAAGGGGTTGTCATTTTATATATACTTTTTTAAGTATGGTTGTTTGTGTCACCATAAGGCAAATTTTAAACTTATTTTTCTCTCCCTCAAGCATTTGTGTTGTTTTCATCCACTTAATTTAAGTGGTTAGTATTGTCTGCAATTTATTGGTAATTTTCATTATATTAATTCTTTGCCAATGGAATTATAAGTGTTAGTATTGTTTATAATTGATTATGGCTGTCTGGTTTACCCGCACATATTTGAGTGCACACATTAATTTGTATACACTCCTACTTGTTCTTATAGTTTTACTGTGGTATGTTAAACACATTTTTTAAAAAAGATTTAATTCAAGCGATTTGATATCAATTTACACGTCACCAAGTTACTGTTTAAAAATACATTCTGAGCTTGCGCTCTTGTTATGCTGAAGAAGCTTCCGTTTAGCAGGAAACGTGTTTTATTTGTTTTAAATAAACTCTGTTTCATCCTTGAACCTACGGCACGATTGGACTCCTTTTTATCTTATTAGGTGTATAAACACACACACAATCAGCATGTTGACCAAAACACTAACAGTGGAATCCCTTTAGAAGAGCAGGGACCGAGAAGGTCCGAAAGGATAAGGAATTTAGATCAACAACCTTCCTATGCAACAGTCACGAGGAACCACTATGTACCACCACAGAGAAGGGTGGGTGTCAGGGAGATACTTTGAATAGTATTACTCCCAAGACCCATGATTATCCAGAGGAAATATGTACAAATGATATAGAGAGATATGTTGGATCTAAAGTAGTTATTTTATCTAAAGATATTTTTTTTATTTACAATTACACAGATGTTGAGGTGAAACAAGAACATTTCAATTTGTTTACAAAAGGTTTTACATTTGTTCCAGTTAAAAAACCTGGAATTGACGAAATTTTACTAGATATTAAGTTATTCACTAGGAAACTGAATTTATTTCATATGTTTAAAGAAAGGAACACTAATTACAAAAAAACTATTCTTAAGAAAGCTAGTACCTTTAATCCCCCTGTACATCAAGATATATTGAATTTTGAAAGATGTGTTACGGGTACAATAAGGGAAGGTTATAAAAAATACTTACCTATAGTACACAACCTGACTAAGAATGAAACTCACACCCTGCAACAATTAAGGGATAATAGTAATTTGCGGATAATGAAACCTGACAAAGGTGGAGGGGTAGTGTTGATGGACACATGGGATTACACTAGGAGAATATGTGATATATTAGATAAAGATAGTAGGTACAACCTGGTATCTAGAAACGAAGTGAACATTTCTTATAGAAAAATAGACATGATTTTAGAAGATAATTTAATGCAAGGTCTTATTGATAATGAATTATATAATTTTTTAAGAGTATCAAAACCAGTTATTCCAGCATTATTTGGCATACCTAAGGTGCACAAGGATAAAGAAAGCCCACCATTAAGACCCATTGTGTCGTCACAAGGTTCAAAGACACAACCACTGGCAATTTTTGTGGATACCAAATTAAAAGAATTTAACAAGAAATTTCCCCACATTTTAATAGACTCATGGGATTTCCTTTCTAAAATTGGTTCCACCCAATATAGGGATGGTATAATTTTTTTGACAGTGGATGTCAAAGATCTATTTTCAGTTATTCCACACCAAATAGGGTTAGAATGGTTTGAAAAAATGATAGTGGAGATGAAAATTCTGACATCTGATGATTTCAAGTTAGTAATGGAAAATATGGAGCTTGTACTGAAGTACAACTATATTTATTTTCAAGGAGATTTATACCACCAAACAGACGGGGTGGCCATGGGATCAGCCTGCGCCCCTGTCTACGCAAATATTATTATGTTATTCTGGGAAAAACAATTTGTCTTTAGTTCTATTTTCCATAAACATATTGTGGGATATTATAGATTTTTGGATGATATTTTTATTTTATGGGATGGACATGAAGAGGAAATTAAAGAATTTATTATGTACATCAATCAGAGTACAGAATTCCTTGAGTTTACCTATGATTTAGGTTTAGAAGAAATACATTATCTGGATGTGAAACTTACAAAAGATAGAGTGAATAAAAAATTTAAATCCAGAATTTTTAGGAAGGAGTGCTTCTCGAATTCTTATTTACATTTCAAGAGTGACCACCCCTACCATTCAAAAATGAATATAATAAAAGGACAAATGATTAGAGTAGCCAGAATGACTTCTGACACAACAGATTTAATGGAAGAAATGGAGATATTACAAAATATGTTTAAGGAAAGAGGATACCCTGACTATATGTTTGAGTCTAACAAAAAAGCAGTATTGGATAAATTGGATACACTATACAAACCTTTACTAATGAACGGAGGTATTATTGAGGTAGAAAATAGGCCTAGTATTAGAAAAGATAATGAAGAGAAACGGCCTTTTTGGTTTTGACACATTTTAATGGGATTGGATGGATAAAAAAATGCATCAACGATGCATGGGGAATGTTCAACAAAATGCCTACTAAGACAGATGTCTTCCAACAACCACTTAGATATGCCTTTAGGAAAAATAGAAACTTGAAAAATATATTTGAAAAAAAGAAAAATACTATAAGTGGAGCATGTAGTAAATATGGTACTTTTAAATGTGGTAGGTGTGCACAATGTGTTTTTATGGCAGACACCAAAGAGCTTGAGCTTCCATGTATAAATCTGAAATTGATTGGGAACAAATATTTTAGTTGTTGCACAAAAGGGGTGGTATATTTGTGCTATTGTAAGAAATCCTGGAAATACTACATAGGGAAAACTGAACGTAATTTAAGGGTACGTATATACGAACATAACAGAGATATTATTAAAATGAATGACAACAACGCATTATTTAGACACACCCGTACATGTAGAGACGCAGATTTCAAATTTTGGATTTTGGAAGAGGTGGTCAAGCAAGAGAGAGGTGGGGACTTGAATTTAGAGAGATGGTTTGGCAGTTAAGGTTGGATGCATGTGGGAATTATGGACTAAACGACCACATATCCATTAACCCAGCCCTCAAGATTCTTGCTAATGACCCCAAGAGACACAAATAGATGTTTACTCTTTGAGCCTTGTGTTAATAAATACTGGGATAACTTTTTATATCAATTTAGTGTATATTTTAGTATATAGTTTTATAATATAACAATAGGCATAGGAACAATTTTAGGCTCATATACACACTAATTGAATCATGGATTTTATACACTTTTTAGAGATCTCATATGTTTTTTGATATGTATTTATTAATTATTTATTATGTATTTACTCAATTTTAATTGTATTGTTATAAGTTGTAGGTAGCAAATACTTTGAAATGTTCGGACTATGATTTTACATATTTTTCAACAATATAATTAGTGCAAAAAGTGTTTTATAAAAGCACTAATGGTTTGTTTATGAATCACCTCAATAGCAATTTGCAACAATAAATGGCCAGCCTATTAGAATTCAAGATTAATTAATTAATGGTCCCACCAAGAGGTATTTAAACTGAGGATGTATATGTATAAACAGATTCTGATGAAGTCTCCATACAGGAGATGAAAGTGCTTAATCTGTGGAATTTTAATTAGCAATAAACTGGTACTTTGAAATATTGACCTGGGGGCCATTTGGATTTTTGGACTTTGGTACAATAGAACTATTGTTTTTATTTTCATGGAAGAGGAAAGCCTTTATTGCTACTGGAGAACAGCGCCTGTATTCATATGATCTATTATGCACTATCGCAAATAACAAACTAAAAATTTCAGAACAGGTGGAAAGACTTAGAAGATACGAAAATAAATATAAAGTAAAAGTACAAAATAAGCAATTTATTGATAATCTGAAAAAGTTTTATAGAGAACTGCGAAATAAGGTAAAAGGAATTGAAAGGCCGCCAAAAAAAGAAGAAATATATACATTTTGGAGCCATATCTATGAAGATTCTATGGAACATAACAAGGATGCTAAATGGATAGAAGAAGTCAAATTAAGAATAAGAGGTACAAAGGTACAGGATATTAAATGGGATGAAGTAACAGCCAGTAAGATTGAAACAAAGTTAAGAAAGGCCTCTAATTGGAAAACCCCAGGCCCAGATGCAGTACCTAATTTTTGCTAGAAAGTATTAACATCTTTGCACAAAGATTTAGCAATGAGTAAGAATTATGTATATGCACACCCCGAACAGTCACCAACCTGGTTAACAACAGTAAAAACAATGCTCCTACTTAAGAGTGAACCTGCAAGCTACCCTAAAAATTATAGACCAATAACTTGCCTTCAGATGACGTATAACCTATACACAGGAATTCATGCTGTCAGAGTTTATAGCCATTTAGAAGAAAACTCAGTTATGGCAGTAGAACAAAAGGGCAATAAAAGAAAGTCATATGGAACAAAAGATCATTTGTTGTTAAATAAAGTCATAGTGGAGAACTGTAAAAAGGGGAAGAATCTAAGTATGGCATGGACTGACTACAAAAAAGCATTTGATAGTATCTCACATTCATGAATGAAAGAGTGCTTAAAAATGTATAAGATACACCCTACACTGATCGACTGCATTACAGCGACCATGAAACAGTGGCAGACCACTTTGCAATTAAGCCATGATAAAGGACAAGTTATTATTCCAGGGATAAAAATTCAAAGGGGGATATTCCAGAGTGACTCTCTGTCACCACTGATATCTGACTTGCCCTTAACCCATTAAGCTGTCTACTTTACAGCTAAGGTCATGGCTATAATTTGGCTCCTAGAAAACAACAAAGTGTAAAGACTTATCTTCTCTTTGTTGATGATTTAAAACTGTATAGCTCATCAGATGAGGAACTGAAAACACAACTGCAAGTTGTCAAAACTTTTTCAGATGAGATAAGAATGTCATTTGGTCTTGATTGTGCAAAAGCAACCTTTACAGCAGGAAAACTGCAACGTCAGAAAAACATCAGTTTGGAACAAGAATGTGATAGAAAAAAACTTGAGCAAGATCGAGTTTATAAATACTCGGGAAATGATGAAGGATCAACAATAAAACATGCATAAATGCGAATAAAACTTAGTAAGGAATATTTCAGAAGACTTAAATTAATCCTGAAAACAGCATTGACATCTTGGAACAAAATTCAAGCTAAAAACCAAATTGCACTTCCTGTCTAACTTACAGTTTTGGAGTGATTGACCGGCCCCAAAATGTGTTGGATAGATTAGATAAGAAAACAAGAAGGATGCTTCATGCTCACCAAATGATTTTAAAATTCAGTGCATACCAAGATTATATATTCCCCATTCTGAAGGAGGGATGGGCCTCCTTCAAAAAGATTATATGTATAGATCTGGAATCGTGGGACTCCATACGTATCTGCTCACCTCACAGGACGCAAACATAGTGAAAGTTTTGAAACATGAAGAGAATAAATCTAAGATGACTTCTCTGCTTAATTTAGCAGAAGCATATCAGCATCAAGAATGAATGGAAATCATACCAGAAGTGGATAAAAATCAGGCAGTAACTGAATGTGCCAAAAAACAAAAGAAAGAATATAAAGTGAAGGACCAGATCAGAAGGCAAGAAATGTGGAAAAAGCATAAATATAGTTGCAAGTATATAAAACTTCTGAAAGAACCTCATGTTGATAAGGAATTAATGCAGGAGAGGTGAATTCAAACCAAGATGAAATGTTAATATTGGCAGCCCAAGATAGTAGGCTACGTACACGTTGGTTTACAAAGTCCATTGAACATGTGGGAGAAACAGACAAATGTAGGTTTTATAAAACCGAATTGGAAATAGTTGCACACCTTGTTGCAGGTTGCAACATACTAATGGCAGAAGGACTGTATACTGAAAGGCATAATAATGTGGCAAGATTGTTGTACTGGGGATTATGCAAACATTATGGTATTGAAGTGGCTGAAAAACACTGGAAACATGAGCCACAAAGCATCATAGAAAATGATGAAGTTTGTATCACATGGGATCACCCATTACCAACAATTCAAAAGATAGATGCTAGAAAACCAGATATAGTAATCCATGAAAAGAAGACAAAAGTAGCATTTATCATTGAAATCACCATACCCAATAACTGCAGTGTGTTGCATAGAGAGAGAGACACAAAGTCATAAAATATCAGGATCTGCAGGCAAAAATACGAGCAATGTGGAAGAAAGATACCCAGACAGTTCCAATAGTAGTAGGAGCAACGAGTCTTATAAAAATAATCTACAATCGTATTTAGATACGTTACCAATATAACCCCATATAAATTGCAGAAGGAGTCATTACTGGGCACATTGTGGGTGCTGTGAAGAACACTTTTGGCTGACAACAAAGATTGAAACAATACTAATTTCATGAACTTTAAGTTTACTTTGACTTAGGAATGGAGTCCATTCCTGTCATGGTATTAGAAACCCAAAAGATTTGGAGAAATTAAAAAGAGCTATGTTATTAGAGCAATTATATATTGTTACTATCATGCAAGAAACTCAGAATTTCCAGACAAAATATATATAAATTTAAGACAGAAATTAGAGAAAAGAAAAACTTCCACAAGAAAAACTGTCAGAAACTTCAAACAAAAAATTGTGTTCATTAATACATTAGATTTATGAAAAACATTATATAGACCAAGAAACCTTGTTCCATTTGGAAAACAAAGCAAGGAAGCTCTAAAATATAAAGAATGAAATCTAGAGACTTTAGAAAGGTATAAAAAGAAATATGGACATGGGAAAGAAAGAGAACTGACATGGTGCAATATTTATGCAAAAGCGAAAGCCAAATTAATCAACACAAAAAAGGCAGCCTTAAAGTTATTCAAAGAGAAATACGTAAAAAGCATCCAGATATGGAAAACTTTACAATAAAAAAAGATCATTAAGAGGGAACGTAGAACAGAAGATTAGTAAAGCAGAAGTTAAAAAAAATAGAAGATGAAGTTATGGAATACTTGTGAAGTGAAGGATTTAGTGTAGAATTCTAACACACATTACACCACAGCATGATGTAAAGAGAAATAGGAGGATCAGGAGACATCTGAAGAAGAAATATGGGCATGGGAAAGAAAAAGAGATTTAATATGGTATAATATTTATGCAAATGAGAAAGAAAAACTAAGCAATAGAAAAAGAGCAGCACTGAATACATTTGAAGAGAAATCTAGGCAAAGGCATCCAAAACTGGAAAATTTTACAATACAAAGAATAAGAAAACAAAGAGGAAAAGTAGAACAGATGATTAGTAATGAAGAAGTTAAAGAAATAGAAACTGAGGTTATGGATTACTTGTGAAGTGAAGGATTTAGTGTAGAAAATCTAACTCAGAAAACAATACAGCACAATAGAGCAACGGCTCCCCAAATTAAGGCAAAACCAGTGGAGTGGGAAACATCTAATCATTTGCAAGATGAAGATGCTTTAGGGCCTTCCATAGGAAACCAATACAAACTTTCAGCTGAGGACCAGGAAACAGCCAATGTTGCGGGATTATAGGCCAGTGAGTTCCCATATGAAAAAGCAAAGGATGACACAGGATGAAACTGAAGAGAATGTGGTACAGGAAGATTCTGTGGAACTATCTATAGACTGCTCACTGGAAATGGGGAACAAAGAATATGCCCTCAGTGTAGAATGAAATGATCTAAGAAAAGAATTGCTTGATCTAATAGAGATGGACAGACATATTAAGATCAATGAAAGAAATAGACTACAGAAAGTCAATAAAACCTCAAAAGTCAGAAATTTGATAAAACAAATGAACAGAGTAATTAGGACTGTCCATAGGGATTCATGCAATATAACAGAAGTAAATAGGATGCATTAATATGCAGCTAAATTAATAATAACAGATAAAGTCTTATCAGAAAAACACATAGGTTCATAGGTTCATAGGTTTATACTAGGCTATCTGCCCTAAGGCATTTATAAGCCTAGCCCAAATTATTGTGGCTTACCCATATCTATAAATAAAAAAAAATTAGTTTTGTTGTAGTGTGTTGTGCCTCTCCAGAGAGACCCAAGAGATGATTCTAAATCCCAAAACATCTCCCATCCACCATCCACAGGATTCTCAGCGGTGTGAGCAGAGGTGCAGCTGCCTCCTATGGACAGGATTTTTACAGGGTGCATGATGAGTAAAGGAGTGATCTGAGGTTCTCTCCGTCCTATTTATATCCGTGCCTATTTATAAGTCGCTTTGTTGCTCTAGTTTGGTTGGTGGATTTTTTGTGGTGGAGGATTTCCATTAATTAGCGGGGTTGGAGGCCTTGTATGTCAGGCACATGTCACCGCACTGAATAGGCAGGCAGCAGACCGAATACCCTGGGTTTAGGAGTTTCTTCAATCTGGCAGCATATGACAGAGGATCCTTTTTTTCTCTTTTGGTTGGTGTGAGGGTGGGGTCTCTCCTCCAATTGCTGATGATGTACGATCATTGGTCTGATAAGCTAATGTCAGGAATATATCCTCACTAGATCTGACGAGACAATGAGGCCACAGGATGAATGTGTAGATCCTAGGTCTTTCAAGGGCCATGGGAAGGTGGGTCTTTCTAAAGGTCCCAATGTTGTCTTCAGCAATAAGAGCCAATGTCAACCTCCCATCCCCACCCTTCTGTAACCCTGTTCAGCTAGTGTTCACTGCCCTTTATATGGTTTTGTTTGGTTACTTGTTTTTTTGTTTTATGACTACCATTTTTCGCCATTGCTAACTTCAGGCCATGCTTAACAGCACAACTCTGCCGTGTGAGTCCCTTCTGAAGGATATCAGTGTCGATTGCACTTCTCACTATGTATGCCCAGCAGTCATCATGTGCAAACTTTGTCAGCCAAAGTCCTCCCATGTTGGCCTGTACTTCTGAGAAGTAGATGCCAAACAATAGAGGCCAGGACCGACCCTGTGGGACACCACTTGTGACCCGGCTTGGAGTCTGACACAGCTCAGCAACTCTAACCCTGTGGGTTCTGTCCTTGTCCTGGCTATTTGCGTCCATCTCTGTGACATATGGTTATTAAGCTAAGTTTCACCACAATACCAAGGGCCAGTTCTAAAGCTTCCTTGCGGCGTGCGTGCTAGGTGGACTGCCTTTTCCTCTATCATATCAATGGCCTTGTCCAAGTTTCAAGAAGCAAGTCTCAAGTTCAAATGACAAAGCTAAACTGGACAAAGTCCAATGGGTCCAAGTCCCTATATCTTGCTTCATGAGCTCCATTATGATCTCCTATAGCTTTGTGCACTAGACTTGTTGACTAAGTGGGCGTAATTACCAGGGTGGTCCCAGAGGCGGCACCAGCTATGGAGGTATCCACAGTTGGACGCGCCACCCTCGCCACGCACGTGACATCCTGTGGTGGGCTGAGAGGCTGAACAGCTGCCTTATGTGCTGGCTTAATTCTCATTTAGCTCAGGTAGCACACAGTCAGGGACATTCATCGTCCCATTTGATGCTGTGTTTTTAGCAGAGAGCAGCCCAGAGAGCGCAGACATTTGAGATGTCCGGGAGGGGTTACACTTCGGTTGATATCTCCTTTTAGGCAGAGTGGGGGTGAAGTGAGTTGAACCTGTCTGCCAGTATGTTGGCAATGTCTGTGGGTTCAGTGATTTTTGTATCATTTTTGGATCAATTCTGAGCATATATCCGTGAGTTTCCACAGGTTTTCCTAACATAGCTGAAAAAGGCCTTATGATTGTCCTTGAATCCATGGTACTTTTTTCTCTTGGCCCCTTAGTTGATTTTATGAGTGCTCGTCGTATTTTTAAATAATGATCATCAGGGTGACGGATTTTGTTATTGTAAAGTTTGTTAATGGCTGGGGTCCACCAGAGTGGGACGTTGCCCTTTGTGGAAAAGAGTCTTTTTATTTGGGATTGCCTGATCCATGGTGTCATAGAAGGCATTTGCATTTGTAAGGGCTTCCGCAGCTTGGGTTGTGGTTTCCTCTGACTCAGGGGCCTTGAAGGATACCACACCAGTCTTGAGTAGTGTGAAAGTTTGCTTTAGAAGTTCTTCACTATGGTCTTTTGTTTGGGGTGGGGGGGGATGTGGATTTCCAGTGAGATTAGTTTGATCAGAGATCTCACCAATGAGGGATATACTTTCGGTGGTGTGGTTGTGTCCCCCCCATGTTTGTGACCAATGAGATCTAGTATATTTTCTCTCTCGTGGGAACAGTGACTGCTTCCATGGCCATGGCATTTTTATGAACTCCAGGAACCGTTGGGCTAGAAAGTTAGGGCTTGAGTAATGTTCCCAGTCTATATTCGGGTAGTTGAGAGTCACCCAATATGATGGTGTTTGAGATACATTTATACCCTCCAGTGTCTTCTTCTGGAAGGCTGTGGGGTTCCTGTTTGAGAGTGGAGGTGGCCTGTAGCATGCTACAATTTGTAGAGCAGTTTTGCCTATTGTTAGTTGCACCTGGATGGTTTCAAGCTTCATGCTGCGTTGCCACCCTGGAGGTGGTGTGAGTATTTATGATGAATATGGATACACCCCCTCCTTTTGTGGAGTGGTCCGGGTTTTGGGGCCGGAACGCATGATATGAGGTAAAAAAGGGACAGGAAGGGAGAAATCGAATGCCATCATGGAAGTATCAAAGAGAGTAAACTATAAAGCAGTTAAGACAAGAAGTGTCACTGTTAGAAGAGTATAGAAGAGGGAACAGATTAAGAAAAATACCCAGAAAGATAGACGTGACAAAAGCAATGCACAGTATCAGAACAGATCAGGAGTTATCGTGCACTATCACAAATAATAAACTAAAAATATTAGCACAGGCAGAAAAACTTAGAAGATTCACAGATAAATATAAAGGGGGGTCTATATTAGAACACCGAAGTCTTAAAACTTTGAATGTTCTAATATCGACCCCTATTCAGTGAATGCTTAAAATATCAAACATGCAGAAGAGCAAATTTTTTCCCAGGGAAAAAATTTGTTGTTCCGAAACACATACACACAACACAAGCACACCAAAAAAACAGCAATCCACACACATACACTTAAAATCCTACCTCTAACCCTACACTAAACTGTACATACACTACTATCTATCCACTTACCTTAACCCAAACCCCAACCCTAAGGTCCATCACTATCGCACACTCACCCACGCCCTAACCCTAACTCACCTACCCCGCCCTAACCCTAACGTCCATCACAATCGCACACTTACCTGACCCACTCCCTAACCCTAATTCACCTAACCCGTGCCCTAACCCTCAGGTCCACACACTCACACACTTACCTGAACCCGACCCATAACTTTCCACCACAGTGCTGAAAATAGCGAAGCCACAGAAACGGCCAACCAAATTCTTTCCCTAGAAAAAAATTTTTGTTATTTTCAGCATTCGCTGTATAGGGGTCATTATTAGAACATTCAAAGTTTTGAGAATTTGATGTTCTGATATAGACCTATATAAAGGAAAAGTACAAAACAAGCAATTTATTGATGACCCAAAAAAGTTTTATAGAGAATTGGGAAACAAAGCAAAAGTAATTGAAACCACCAAAATAAGAAGACATAGATACATTTTGGAGAAATATCCATGAAGAACCCTATTCAGTGAAAACTTAAAACATCGAACATACAGAACGGTGAATTTTTTCCTAGGGAAAAAATTTGCTGTTCCAAAACACATACACACAACACAAGCACACCAAAAAAAACAGCAATCCACACACATACACTTAAAATCCTATATCTAACCCTACACTAAACTGTACATACACTACTATCTATCCACTTACCTTAACCCAAACCCTAACCCTAAGGTCCATCACTATCGCACACTCACCTCACCCGCGCCCTAACCTTAACTCACCTACCCTGCCCTAACATCCATCACAAATGCACACTTACCTGACCCGCTCCCTAACCCTAATTCACCTAACCCACGCCCTAACCCTCACATCCACACAATCATACACTTACCTGAACCCGACCCGTAACTTTCCCCCACAATGCTGAAAATAGCGAAGTCACAGAAATGGCCAACCAAATTATTTTCCTAAGAAAAACTTTGGTATTCTGCAGCTTCGCTATTTTCAGCATTTGCTGAATAGGGGCCGATATTAGAACATTCGAAGTTTCAAGACTTTGATGTTCTAATATAGACCCATATAAAGGAAAAGTACAAAACAAGCAATTTATTGATGACCCAAAAAAGTTTTATAAAAAAATTGGGAAACAAGGAAAAAGTAATTGAAACCACCAAAATAAGAAGACATCGATACATTTTGGAGAAATATCCTTGAAGACCCTGTTAAACATAATAAAGATGCTAAATGGATAGAAGAAGTAAAAGAAAGAATAAGAAGTTCAAATGTACAAGGTATGGAATGGGATGAAGTAAAGGCCAGAGAGATTGAAATAAAGTTAAGAAAAGCTCCTAAATGGAAAACCCCAGGCCCAGATGCAGTACCTAACTACTGGTTAAAAGTATTAACATCTTTACATGAAGATTTATCCATGAGTAAGAACTATTTTTTATGTGCATCACGAACAGACATCAGCCTGGCTAAAACAGGAAAAACAACACTCCTACTTAAGAGTGAACCTGCAAACCATCATGAAAACTATAGACAACTTTCCTTCCGACAATATATAAACTATACACTGGAATTGATGTCGTCAGAGTTTATAGAAGAAAATCATGGCAATAGAATAAAAACATAATAAAAGAAAGTAGTATGGAACAAAGGATAATTTGATGTTAAAAAAAGTCGTAATGGAGAACTGCAAAAAGGGGAAGAATCAAGTATGGCATGGATAGACTACAAAAAAAGCATTTGATAGTATCCCACATTCATTGATAAAAGAGTGCTTAAAAATATATAAGATACACGCTGCACTGATTGATTACATTACAGCGACCATGAAACAGTGTCAAACCACTTTATAGTTAAGCCATGATAAAGGACAAATTGTTATTGCAGGGATAAAAATTCAAAGGGGATATTTCAGGGTGACTCTGTCACCACTGCTGCTTTGTCTTGCCCTTAATCTATTAAGTTGTCTACTTAACAGATCAGGTCATGGCTATAATTTGGCTCCCAGAAAACAACAACGTGCAAAGACTTTTCATCTTCTTTTTGTAGATGATATAAAAACTGTATAATTCATCAGATTAGGAAATGAAAGCACAACTGCAAGTGGTCAAAACTTTTTCAGATGATATAAAACTGTCATTTGGTCTTGAAAAATGTGCAAATGCAACCTTTAAAGCAGGAAAACTGCAGTATAAAGAAAACATTAGTTTGGGAGAGGAACATGGTGTAAAAGAACTTGAACAAGAGGGAGTGTATAAATATTTGGGAAGTGATGAAGGATCAATAATAAAACATGAACAAATGCAAATAAAACTCGGTAAGGAATATTTTAGAAGCCTTAAATTAATACTAAAACCAGCATTAACATCTAAAAACAAAGTCCAACTATAAACCAATTTGCTCTTCCTGTCGTAATTTACAGTTTTGGAGTGACTGACTGGCCCTAAAAGATGTTGGATAGTTTGGACAGGAAAACAAGAAGGATGCTTCATGCTTATCAAATGATTTATAAAAATCATTGCATACCAAGACTATATATTCCCTCTTCTGAAGGAGGTATGGGCCTCCTCGAAATTGATTACATGTATAGATCTGCAATAGAGGGACTGCATGCATATACGCTGACCTCACAAGACTAGATTCAGGCTAGATTCAGTTATTCATACAATGGCTGGTTTATTTTGTAATGGCTAGGCTTCCAGTAGTAACTATTTGCTATTAATGTTGTTAAGACTGAAAATAGCAATTCATAATCTTTTTAGATTATTGGTGATATGAATATTTAATGTATTATTTGGGGCAATGAAGTCTGGACTTAAGTTGATAAGGTTTCTTAATAAATCTTAGAGTCTAACATGCAGTTTATATTGACCAGAATTAACAAAATTAAACGTTCAGTATAAGAATGACACCATATATTTGATGCTTTTGTCTGTTTTGGCTGGAAGCAAAACAGTTACTTACTACATGAAGTAGTATGTAACACTGGCTGTTAATTAGGGTCCTGAGCTACATGGCTTCCAAAATCTTAATGGTATTTCTGGCCAGAGTGTACATGTGGTGACTCCAGTAATACTTGAGGTCCATTTAGAACCAGCATTCCCAGTCACTGGAAAAAGTGATTCCCATTTTACTCTTGCATCTCCAAGGACCTGAAATGGTGATTCACGTAAATCAAGCTGAACATGGGAGTTTCTGTAAATCAGAACTCCCTACACCAGATTCTAACAAAAGATGGTTCAGAGCTAAACTGGGGAGTTTACATACAGCAATTCAAAGTTTAACATCTGTGGAATGAAACTCGAAAAAGCATAGACATTTGCCAGGGATGCCAGCCTTGATAGTCACAGAGAATAATGCAGTCATGAGCTATATCAATAAAGAGGAAGAAGCACATTCTTACCCCTTAGCTCACTGTGGATTCATGGAACATAGCATTGCAGTCTCAAAAGACTTTCAATGCTGCTATATATATATATATATATATATATATATATATATATATATATATATATATATCTGGGTTAGGTTCAGAATTTCGAAGTCCAAAACTTTGAATCTCATATGATCGAAGATCATATGTTCGAAGTTTTAAAACTTCGAAATCCTGAATGGAGATTGGCATACAGCGTGGACAGGGAAATTTCCCTTGTTCTCGCTGTAGTGCGATCTTGGAGTTGGTATATTTAAGTTGCAGGGGGTGTGGTGGGGTGCAGGGGGTCTTGCCCCCTGCATACGCTTGTTTTTTATGTGTTTAGTGGTGTTTCGGGGGAGGGTTCACAATTTCGAGATTCCAAGATCATGAGATTCTGAACTCGATGTTCTGAAACTTTAGATTTTGGGATTTCGAAATTTAGAAGTGAACCTATACATATATATATATATATATATATGTGTGTGTGTGTGTGTGTGTGTGTGTGTGTGTGTGTGTGTGTGTGTGCGTGTGTGATATATAGACAGATAGATAGATATTCACTCACATTAGAATACAGAGGTAGAGCAACTCAGCGGGTCAAAAGTAAATTCTCACGACTGAAGTGTGTGGATGTTTTCTTTCAGTTGCTATACATTCCCAAACAACAGACAACTGAAAAAGTTCTGAACAAGAGCACTCAGCAAGGATATTTTGGTATTAGAATCCTTCTTCATTAAATGAACAGGTCTCTTCCTATACTTTTATACCACAGAAGTTAAGACAGCAGAGGCCAGAGATGTTAGTACCCTCCCTCCATTTCCTGTCTTGCTATGGGGCATCCCGGGTTGAGAGGGGGTGACCTATCATCAGCAGTTCCTTTTCCCACACCTCCTTAAAGGGTCTTGGGCCTGCTGAGTAGAATCTAAGGAGCACTATTTCTTCCTCTTTCTCCTTGCTATAGCACATGGAGGTCTCTTTTACTGCATACATTTCATAGTTTTTCACGACTTTAATCTTTAGCTTTCACTATTCATTACCTTGATCCCTGGGCAAGAAAATGCTAATGCTGCATGAACGGATACAAGTTTTATGTTGGAGATGTCCTAGTATCTTAGAAGGGAGGGCATCCACCACTCTTGGAGGAGGAAGAGTTTTGAACTCTGGAAGTCAGGCTGGACATTCAGGGCATCTGAATTCCCAGTAGTAAGGACTATTGCAATAGTGATCTACTCAAACATCTACTGTTATCTAAGTTTTTACACAATTATACTTAATTTATAAATGCATCTCAAGTAATTTGATTCATCCTTCTATAAGGTAAATGAATGGTTTATAATTATTTTATTTAACTATTTGAAACTATAAATTAATTCCTGTTTTGTTACCTAAAGGGTGACAGCCGTTATGACTGTTACTTATCCAGTGGCCCAGATGGCTCAGGATCTAATGGTGACTGTGGCAATGATGGGGTCAATGATGGGTGTGAGCAGCTGACATCAGTTCAGCTATCCTCAGGGAAGGAGGCAGCCTCAACCAGTGGATGACTGACACTCACAGAGGCAGGGATTATGACATGTAATAAATGGAGTGAAATGGGACACCTGTAATGAGAGGCATAGCACAATGATTGCATTTCAGCTAGTGCACTGAAACAAGTATGAGTAACAGCACACACACACACACACACACACACACACACACACACACACACACATGCAAACACACACACACACACACACACACACACACACACACACACACACACACACACACACACACACACACACACACACACACACACACACACACAAGTAAACCTCCAAGGATTCTAGGATAATAGCCCTGCCTCAGTTGTTGCCCCTGCCAATAGACAATAAAGTGGCAGTTGTTATGGAGGAACAAATGTTCTTGATACCATTGGGAGAGGGCTAATAGTTGGCAGGCAGAGAAGGAAAAAAGGACAGAGAAAAAATAAATGTACTTATACTTGTAATATTTTGCTGCTATGATACCTGAAGCTATAATCATTAAACTCTGTCATGCGTTTAACGTTTGCCTTGCTGTTTTTATCCAACAAATTTAAAACTGTATAAATATAGCTGAACAAGAATCGTGGATGCCAACTACTGGGTTTTATAAAGAAAAAACATATATCCTTGTTATTAAAAAGAAAAGCCCAAGTCTTAGATGTGAGCAGGGTCTACAAGATGGTATTAATGATGAATGAAATTAATCATAACCCCCAAAGTGACTTTTCACACCTGTCCTGTTTATACCAAATAAAAAATATGCTCTTATTCTTAAAATACATATGTTAAATACTACCCACATAAACTTCTACAAGTGAAGGGCAATGACTCCTAACTTAATGTACAAATTCTGAAGTTATAGGAACTTGGGGGAGGTTATATGTAGCCTGGGAGAGATAGGCAAATAGATACAATAGCAACAGTGATTTTTTTGAAAAATACAAATTGAGGATTTTAGAATCATGAAGATTAGCTTGAAATGTTAAAACCTCCTCCACATTACAAGGAGTAGTAGGGGATGCTGCAGTTTTTTTATTGCAACATATACAGACACAAATATATATACATATTAAAAGATGCAGTGATGCAGTTTTATGTTCGATACACATGTACTGCAGATATCTTCTTCTTCTGGCTTTTCCCGGTTAGGGGTCGCCACAGCGGAACTCCGCTCTGCTAATGATTGGCAGTAGATTTTTACAGTCCTGAGGTGCCAGCTTGACACCCAAACTTCAATGAAGGCACGCCCTATGCATGTCTTTCGAATGCCACTCAACTGCAGGGAGGACATGCAGACTCCACATAGAAGGTGCTCCTGCCGAGAATCGAATGTGAGAACCTCTTGCTGTGAGGCGACAACGCAGATATAAGGATATATATATATATATATATGTGTACATATACATACACTTAGATATAAATAGATGTAACAAAGGCCACCAGTTAAAAAAACACTGTTTATTAAACAGAAAGAAAATAAAATGCTGGTACAGACCCTTCTCAAAAATTAAGTTTTGTTAAAGTCCCCCTCCCAAATAAAAGAAAAGAAGCAGTGTCTCTCTCTCTGTGTCTCTCTCTCTCTCTCTGTCTCTCTCTCTCTCTCTCTCTCTGTCTCTCTCTCTCTCTCTCTCTGTCTCTCTCTCTCTCTCTCTGTCTCTCTCTCTCTCTCTCTCTCTCTCTCTCTCTCTCTCTCTCTCTCTCTCTCTCTCTGTCTCTCTCTCTCTCTCTCTCTCTCTTTCTCTCTGCAAGTTCTAGCACAGTTCAAAGTGTTTTTCATATATGGACTCTTTGCAGGAAGACATCCAGCCTTTTTCATGTTATTCTGTATTTGCATTTGTGTGTGTGTGTGTGTGTGTGTGTGTGTGTGTGTGTGTGTGTGTGTGTGTGTGTGTGTGTGTGTGTGTGTGTGTGTGTGTGTGTGTGTGTGTGTGTGTGTGTGTGTGTGTGTGTGTGTGTATATACATGAGAAAACCAGGGAGACAGTGTCCTGCATTGGTCTAAATGCATGTTAGTTGACATCTGTTTAAATGCATATGATCAACAGGTGTGTGAGATCAACATTCCCCATGTAGCGGAATATTCCCTTTCCCCCTGGGGCTGTGTGATCTCAGAGTTAGTATATATAACCAATAGCGGGTGTGGGACTTTGCAAAAAAATTATGTTATTTCTTTGTTTTTGTTTTAGGAATATTGCATGTGCCGAGATTCTTTCTTGGTACCTTCATAGTAGCATGTCGATGTCCAGTTTATTGACCTTTCACAGTCAGTGTTTTTGAGGTCATCATATCACCTAATCGACTAAAGTGGTCAGATCTATACACATAGATAGCTAGCTAGAAATATCATAAATATATATATGATATACCTGTGTATATAGATATATATTTATAGATATAGATATGTGAGTGATATATGAGTTACCATTGCATGCATTTCATTGCTTGTTAAAACACGGGTGTTTTTCATAGGTGGTACAATCACTTGAATTATATAATGGTTCATTATATTAACTGTTACATAAGTGCTGGGCTTTCCCTTTTCTTTATGGTTGTACAACCCTGAAGTTAGTATATTTAGTTTATGGAGGTATAGGTGCAGGGGGGGTGCGTAGTAAAAGTTGTTTTTTGTTTTTCTTTTTGTAATCACAAATGTGACCTGTTGGATTATATTTGCAATTACTTTTTTTATTGGTTTTAGTTACGATTAATGGTAATCGCCAATGAGTTTGTGTATCGATCGATTCATAAATTTATATTGGGCACAAGTACATACTATAATGTAGTGGAACCTGCCCCACAGTGCTCCAGTATTCTATTTCATTCATCTGTGGTGAGACAGTCCTGTGCATGCTTCCAAGGTGTGTAACAGAATGAAAGCTACCTAAATGTGCATTACCTATTATGCTTTACTTGTGATTAACAACATCCAGTATTTTCTCATTCAAGGTACAGTAGTGGCTAACCTTAAATCTGAGCTCTTCCTATTACTCATATAACCGCAGAGAAATGCTCATCAAGTAATCAGTTAAATTTACAGTTCAGTTACATCATAAGGACTCAGTTTTAGTATTGAAAAACACCATGTTGTAGATTTACATCATGGCTCCATTTCAGATATACACATCAGGATTCAGACTGCAGTATTGCAATTAAAATAGCAGTTGCTTGTATTAGAATTTGTATCTAGATTTGTTGCCCACATACATTCCAGTTGAGATAGCTTCCCCATGAACTTTTTTAATTAATGTAATCAACTCTCTCTCTCAATGCTCTACATTACACTTTCTGATTGCATTTTCTTTAACAGCAGTGGTGACAAAACATCTGCCATAGCAACTATACATCACTGATTCAAATGGTATAGCTGAAATGTAGTTGTCTATGTGAATGTTTAATAGCAAATACTTTAAGGATTATTTCTAGGTAGCCTGGCATTTTGTATCACAAAGCACAACTGACCTGTGAGCATGACATATGGTAAAGATCTGCCACATGTGAAGAACATATATGTAAGAACATGTATATATTTTGTATCTACATACTGCTTTAAAAAAGCTACATTAGCAAGACTGCAGGTTGTACTGTATAACTACATTTTACTCAGATTTTGCTACAAAGCTTCGGAAACCATCCAGGTGCAACTAACCATAGGCAAAACTGCTCTACAAATTGTAGCATGCTACAGGCCACCCTCTCAAACTCAGGAACCCCACACAGCCTTCCTGAAGACACTGGAGGGTATAAATGTATCTCCAAACACCATCATATTGGGTGACTTCAACTACCCGAATATAGACTGGGAAAATTACTCAAGCCCTAACTTTCTAGCCCAACGGTTCCTGGAGTTCATAAATTCAAATGCCATGGAACAGCTAGTCACTGTTCCCACGAGAGGAGAAAATATACTAGATCTCATTGTCACAAACATGGGGACAAAATGCTCCACACGAAGTATATCCCTCATTGGTGAGATCTGATCATAAACTAATCTCACTGGAAATCCACATCCCGCCCCACCCCAAGCAAAAAGACCATAGTGAAGAACTTCTCTAAAGCAAACTTCACACTACTCAAGACTGGTGTGGTATCCTTCAAGGCCCCTGAGCCAGAGGAAACCACAACCCAAGCTGCGGAAGCCCTTACAAATGCCTTCTATGAACACCTCCAGGACTGCATGGATCAGGCAATCCCAAATAAAACCAAGACTCTTTCCACAAAGGGCAAACGTCCAGTCTGGTGGACCCCAGCCATTAACAAACTTTACAATAAGAGGAGAAAGTTATTACATGATAGAACAAAATCCATAAAAGGGAAGTCACCCCTGATCATTATTAGTAAAAAATACGAGCACTCATAAAATCAACTAAGGCCAATTTTGAGAGAAAAATTGCCATGGATTCAAAGGACAATCATAAGGCCTTTTTCAGCTATGTTAGGAACCTGGGTGGAAACTCCCAGATATGCTCAGAATTAGTCCAAAATGATACAAAAATCACTGAACCCACAGACATTGCCAACATACTGGCAGACAGGTTCAGTGCAAACTTCACCCCCCCCTCCCCCCCTAAAGGAGACATAACTATCCCAGCCGAGTGTAGCCTCCCGGACATCTCAAATGCGCAGGTGAAAGCTGCTCTCTAAAGCTAAAAACACAGCATCAATGGGACCGGATGGTGTCCCCGGCTGTGTGCTACACGAGCTAAATGAGGAATTAAACCCGCACATAAGGTAGCTGTTTAATCTCAGCCTTACCACAGGATACGTGCCCAAGGAGTGGCGTACGGCAACTGTGGTCCCACTCCACAAAGGCGGTGCCTCTACGGACCCTGGTAATTACCGCCCCATAAGCTTAACAAGTCTAGTCTGCAAAGCTATGGAGAGGATCATAATGGAGCTCATAAACAAAGATATAGGGGACTTGCAGACATTGGACCCGACCCAGTTTGGCTTTGTCAAGGGAAGATCATGCCTTTTGAACTTGGTTGACTTCTTCGAAACAGTCACCAAGGCCATTGATGAGGGAAAGGCAGTCCATACAGCCTACCTTGATCTTGCAAAGGCTTTCAACACAATACCCCACTCGGGTATTGTAGAAAAACTTACCAGCTTAAATGTAAACCCATATGTCACAAGATGGGTTGCAAACTGGCTTAAGGACAGAACCCACAGGGTTAGAGTTGCTGGCGCTGTGTCAGACTCCAAGCCGGTCACAAGTGGTGTCCCACAGGGCTCAGTCCTTGGCCCCTATTGTTTGGCATCTACTTCTCAGAAGTACAGGCCAACATGGGAGGACTTTGGCTGACAAAGTTTGCAGACGACTGCAAACTGGGCGCCATAGTGGAAAGTGCATCGGACACGGATATCCTTCAGAAGGGACTCACGGAAACAAATAGCTGGTGCCAGAGCCATGGCCTGAAGTTAAACGCCAAAAATGTATAGTCATACCCTTCGGGAAAAACAAGGTAACCCCAAGCTACCATATAGGTGGCAATCCACTAAGCACAGAAGAGGTTATCAGGGACCTGGGGACCCAGGTTGACAGTGGCCTTTCTTTTGACACTCACATTGCTAAAGTGGTTAGAAAGACCTTCTACATTGCCCACCTGATCATGAAGGGATTCACATCCAGATCTAGTGAGGTCATTGTTCCCCTGTACTCTTCACTTATCAGACCAATGATCGAGTACAATGCACCATTCGGGATGTATCTCACCCGACATCTGCAGCAATTGGAGAGACCCCAAAAGTTCCTCACCAAAAGGATAAAGGGACTCCAAAATCTGTCATATGCTGCCAGATTGAAGAAACTCCAGCTCTATTCAGTCGCATACCGTCTGCTCAGAGGTGACATGTGCCTGACATACAAGGCCATGTCCAACCCGAATTAATGGACATGCTCCACCTCAAATCCAAATCCACCAAAACCACTAGAGCAAGTGACTTAAACCTTAGCACGGATATAAATAGGACGTGCTGGAGGGATAGATTTATCACTCAGAGACTCCCTATGCTGTGGAATAAAATCCCGGTCCATGTGAGGCAGAGCACCTCGCTGACTCTGTTCAAGAGAAATCTAGACCTGTGGATGGGAGATCGTAGGTTTACCCCAGGAATCATCTCTGTGTCACTGCTGGACAGAGGCACAACAAACTAATGGGCACAGTATTTTTTCATATAAGGGGTGGCGTAAGCCACAATAATTTGGGCTAGGCTTATAAATGCCTTAGGGCAGATAGCCTAGTATAAACCTATGAACCTATGAACCTATAAGTTTGACTTTGCAAATTGTAGAAAGAATGAACACTCCTGTCTAGATGGTAACTTAAAACAATGTAACAACTGCACTGTAACCTACTTCCTATTAGTAATAGGTTTTCAAAATTTCTATCATAATCATTTTATTTCTTTTCAGATTCCTGTTACTTCACGCTACAAAGGCACTGCCTTCTAATGACTGAAAAAAAAAACAATGCAACCTCAATGCATGTCACTAATACAGTTCTACAGGTGAGCACATTACACAGGATGAAATACTCTCTGGATCCAGTCATGCATTATACAATGCCTGTTTCTAACAGGGCGCGCATGTAGTTCATTAATAAGCTGGAAATATGTAAGACATTTTTTACTACAAATTGTATAATGAACCTGTCTCCCAAATCTGTCTGTAACATTTGCATTCTTTCCCATGACATTTTTACATATCTCAACAAACAGAAGTGTAAAATAAAATTCTGGAATTTTTTGCATAAATTTTTAGTCCCTCTGAAGACTTGCTCATTTCTCTGCTTTCTTGTATTCAATGAAAATGCTGTTTACAGTTTGATGCATTCTTTAATTCATATATTTCAGAGATTTATTATAAGTTATATATAATATAAATAAATATATATACTATATATACTATATAAATATATACAGACTGCTAATTTGTATATAGTAAGAAATATAGCAAAGAATGCTAAATTTTCAAATTTAAAGTTCAGTTTGTAAACATAAAGCCATGTTCCTGCTTGTATACTGTGATGCAATAAATTTAAAATAAATTATGCATATGAAGTTTGTTACTGAGTCATGGTAAATTACTGACTTTACATTTTATTTGATCATGCTTTCATAAAAATTGAATATGTACATGTACAAAATATTATAGCACCTCAATCAATGTTTTTTTCTATGTGCCAGATTTGCTAACTCTCCATTTCTGTTAAAACAGCAGCTGGCTGCTTTTATTTATGTTTTACCTCGATTGTCACTAATCTTACTGAGCTTGGCTTTGTTTTTAAAAGTAACCAACTTTGTTGGCTTGAGATAAGATGATTCATGAAATGTGAACAAGACGTGAGTGCACTGCACATGCCTTATGTGTAAACACTTCACTTCATATTAGTAGATTGTTAGGGTGACAGGTCAGAAATGATTTAGCTGTTACACTACATAAACTGGGAGCTGTTGTTTTAATAATGGTAATAGTCTAACCATGTTTGTTCAGTATTGTACGAAGAAGGGATGTAAACTCAAGAAACCAGCCAATCACAGCCAGTACTGAAGATTGCATCACTATAACTACTGCTGGAATGTTTATTAAGAAAATGTAAGGCAAGGTAAACAAAAAAATCAAGGTTTCATCAACATCTCAGTGCAAACTAATTCAAGAAATGCTCATAAATACAAAAAGTCATATTCCTCAGGGAGGGTTAGTGCAATAGTAAATCACAACATTTAGTTCTACACATATTTGTATGTGTTTTAAAGCCAAAAGTTGAACAAAACTGCATTTTATCCTAACTGAACATAGAAAAGTACCAGTTTGCCCTAAAGGTTTGACTACAGCTGTAAAAATATCTGACATGAAAACCTCTTATACTTTATTGGTGTAAGAATGGAAACAGAAGAGATGGTCCATTTGGGACAGGAAAAAACATGACAGTGAGGTAGAAACAGATTATTCCAATCTAGATATGCAAGTTTCAGACACTTGTTTACCTTCTGCAATGTCTTTGAAATATCCAGTATTTGATCCAACATTGGTACTGACAAAGGTGCCTATTTTAATTCATAGTTAATATGTGCCAACACTGTGAAAGGGTCTATGAGCAAAGAAGCAAGAAACTTCAAATACATATTACCGAAAGCTTGTAAAACAGAAGTGCCAGTTTTAAAAGTAGTTGAAAAATATAGTTACAGTGTCTGAGGGTAAAGTCAACCTCCTTAACAGTTTTGCCTTTTTCTGAATTAGTTTCTTACGTTCATACACGTTTCTTAACTTGTTGGTTAAGGTGGCATGAGAATCCCTTATATGTATCCCATACGATTCCATGTTCCCTTCAGTTTTGTCACCATTTTTAAGTGTTACACATCTATAATTTATCCAGCTGCTTGAAATGTGTACTGAGCATCAGCTTTTTCATAAATGTTGAAATATTAATTATTTTTCCTTCTTATTACCTCACTTCAGTCAATCTTCACATCATAATTTGAAGTATTTTCCAATAGTTGTTAAATTAGTTAAGAAAGGTGAGTGTGATAGGCAAATAACCCTAAAGGATCTCTACTCTTATAGTTAAAAAGGCAAAAAAAATAGTAAAGCCTGCAAAAATGAAAAAAGTTAAGAAACTTGTATGAATTCAAGAAACTCATCCAGAAAATGGCAGAACTGTTAAGGAGGTTGACTTTACCTTCAGACACTGTAACTATATTTTTCAACTACTTTTAAAACTGGCACTTCTGTTTTACAAGCTTTCGGTGATATGTATTTGAAGTTTCTTGCTTCTTTGCTCATAGACCCTTTCACAGTGTTGGCACATATTAACTATGAATTAAAATAGGCACCTTTGTCAGTACCAATGTAGGATCAAATACTGGATATTTCAAAGACATTGTAGAAGGTAAAAAAGTGTCTGAAACTTGCATATCTAGATTGGAATAATCTGTTTCTACCTCACTGTCATGGTTTTTCCTGTCCCAAATGGACCATCTCTTCTGTTTCCATTCTTACACCAATAAAGTATAAGAGGTTTTCATGTCAGATATTTTTACTGCTGTAGTCAAACCTTTAGAGCAAACATATATCACTTTTGGAGACTGAAATAATGTGATCTTTAAAAAATAAATAAATTGAAACTGTCTGAACCTGTATCTTTACTGATGGAAGCCCTAGATAAAAGGCAGAGCATCCTTCCCCAGCTTATTATGATGAAGAGGAATTTACCTTATCACCCCAACATTTTTCCTCACAGTACATCCCCTTAGACCATGAAGACTTCTTGTCTCATCCCTGTTGTTCTCCATATCAATTATACCATATAAATATATCAATTTTAGTGCAACAATTTGCACTATGGAGATAGATATAACTGGCATTTGACAGATGTTATATCTCCCAAAACAAGACTTTTACTTACGTTAATGGTAACAGTGTCTTAAGGAATATTTCCAGCATTTTTTCATGCATTCCAAGATTTTATACAGTTACAAATCACATCCTACCTCACAGATCCCTGTACATAATCCTGCTGATTTTTTATATACATTTAATAAGGAGAATTCATATGTTCACTTCAGTACAGAGTTTGACTCCAGCATTTTGGCTATTCCTGCTTCTTCTAATTTCACTAGTGCATATTGTATGCATTACATTGTTATATAGCAAACAAAGAAGGTTGTTGGCTATGTATGTCAAAAATGTTTATACTTCCAACACATTGACACTTGGTGCCAATAATTATCTGTTATTTTATCAAATCACAATTTTCTTACAGTTGAAGTATACTTCAAGCAGTAGACCATAGTCCATAGAAAAAGAGAATTAGTCAAAATGATCAGAACTGTTGAATCTGCTGACTTTCAAGCATTGAAATGTGCTTACAATTTGGTTAATGCTGTTACAAGGACAACTGTGAAAGGTAGTAGTACTTGTAAATGTGTTTGGTTATTGTCAGATGATTTGCTTAAATGTATTAAAGCCCAGATTACAGATGTTTCTTTTATAGATCCCCCATTCTCCCCTAAACCAGACAGTAGTTCCCAACACTAATATGTGACATCTCTTTCACATTGTATATATATTGTATACATTTAATTTCTGTGCTCTTACCTTACATTTGCTATCTTTCAGACTTTGCACTCTATCCCTTCGCTGTTTAACTCTCTCCATCTTCTTCTTCTTTCCTCCTTATTCTAACCATCCCTTCCTGTCATCCTCTGTCCTGTGTACTTTATTATTACTGATATTGATTTATTGCTGTCTGCACACGTTTTTGTTTGTATTCATAATACTTCTTGTTAACCTGTTTGCTGTCATTTATATTTGTCCAGGCTGAGTCTGAAATAGGTCCCTTTGGATCAGTGCTTTACACTGGTTACCAGATTAAACAAACAAACAAATAAGTAAATAAATTGATAAACAGCTTTATGTTTGGTAGTCCAGCTGCAGACAATGTGAATTCATTCCATTATAAGGGACAGTTTCTGCAGCATCAGAATGAGGTGTATATTCTGAATATTGCAACATTCCATTGCAATGTCCCATCACTGAGAAAATAACCTCAAAGAAAGACAAAGCTCCCCAGCATCCTCTTCCCTCAAAATGTGGATTAGAAATCACCACACAGAAATACAGCTATGATGGTAATTTATAAGTATCATTTTCATCATATTTAAACAACATAAATTCAGCATTGCTTGCATGCAGTTTTAAATTATCCTTTACTTTAAGAAGTTTACATAATACTGGTTATTTCTCATGTATTTGGAGAGGTTTCTAGTGTTTTCACACATTTGTTTTTTCTTCTATTTATCACAAGCCAGAGCCTTAAATAATTTAGTAATGTTTTCTGTTATAAAATTAATGGGGTTATTTTCTTTCCTTTTGAAATCTTACAAGATATCGACTAAAGTCTATTCCTTACCATAAACATACCCATTGATTCGTTAACAGAGTGTACATGTTGCACTAAAGTGAACATGATAGGGCAGCTGTGAGCAATGAGCCGAAGTGATAATAAAATATGCAAGACTGCAAGCTGCTCTAGCCTCTACACGTTGAATAACTCACTCCCACAACAACTGCTGGCAGCCATGTTGAGGTAATGCAGTGCTCGTGTACACAGTATAAACAAAGGAATGTACACAAACCAGAATTCAGTAAGTAAGTACGAAACACACAGCACTATTAACAGATAGAACAACCTGGAATACATAAAACATCGGGGAATACTAACAATACAAGTGTACAAAAAGGTTGATACAGTTGTAAATTGCATTGAGTGAAGCAGTGTACATGTGGGAACTTCACTGACATTGTCATATACATTGTTAAAGAAAATACAAGATAGTAAATGTTCAAAATGAAAAAAATGGATGTTGTTTGAATGGACATGCAGGTTAAACAAGTTTTTAAATCCACATGCTTTATATTTATTGAAGCACTAATGCATAGGTAATGTGAAAGAACATAGATAAAACTGTGGATGTATTGAGAAAATTAAAGAACACTTGGAATTGCTGACTACGCAAGTATTGATAGTAGAAACAGTAACATTTGTGGCTGAAACATGCATGTTGGGAAGGGTAGAAACTGAGAAGGTCAGTTCATCCTAAATCAGTATGTACTGCAGTTCTATAAGGATCTACAACTGAAACAGAACTGTCACATTGAATACACCTAGATATGGAACATGTCATGAAAAATATACTAATATGGAAATCATGGAATACACAAGTTGTGTGGAGGGAGTCCAGTAACATCTGTTATCTGTATGTGTGTCAGTATAAGCCCGTGGGCAGGAATGGTATGTGTGAAAGTAAGGCAATTCATGATAAGTAGCCCCTAGGAGAAGTAATCACAGCACAAGTGTGCCTGATATCAGTATTGCGTCATGACAACTGCTGCATGCACCATTTCTCTTTATCATATGTGATTAGAATGTCAAGCAATTGTGGAGTGTAAGCACGGGATTACATGTGTACTACCTGCTGCTGCCACACATGCACAGTTAAAGCAGTATGACAGAGTACACCTCTGAAGGTAGTATGTTATCATGTCATAAATCAAAATGTCTCCTAAATTCAGCTTTGTGCAACATATCCTAATACCTGAATCACACAGGTGCAGCAGTACCATCAGGTAATAAGTGAACTTCAGAAACTGCTAGAGTTTGCATACAACAGGTATACACCAGTCTATAACAAAGTTGGTATTCTCCACACATTGACCACTACTTCCATTGCATGGCCATTGGCAGAACCATGCTGCCCGTGGCAAATTCTTATAAGTTTTTGCCACAAAATAACAATGGTCAATAGTTATTCCACCACACTGATTATTTAATGCGCACCATGCAAAAACAAAACATATCATTATATTGGACATGCTCATCAGGAAGTACTGCAGTTACCGGATGACCTTCACCTGCTTATCTCATAAACATAACAAACTATGATAGCACAGGTCCTATGACACTTTGTGACCACTATGTAGCATAACACACTATAAGATCTGTTGAATAAGCTGTTCTTGCCTGTAACCGTTATATTGCAAACAAAACAATAAAAGGCATACACCACTGCATTCGAACATATTTAATGTACATAAAGTTCCTCTTTACCTGTGTACTTGCTAATTATGCCACAGAAGATTTCATATGACAGGTGTTATGCAATACACATTTGAAGGGATAACCTGAACATTATGTTTGAATGCATAAGGCTTCCATTCAAGGAATTATGAAAGTTGGCCTTTCTCTTCCCCTTTGTAAATGTTTACAATAAGTCACATTGTAAGCATCAATTGTTTTTGAGAAACCAGTCCTGCCTGTTTGCATTCTTTTACACATTCAGCAGTTGCACCTTTACAGATATGAACACCTGCCTGAGTTCATATAGCTGTAAGTCAACTAGTGATGCCACAGAAAGAACCATATCTGAAGTGCCCTGAAGCACACACTTAAAAAGATTAAATCAGCACTCTGTGGTAATACTTATGCCTCTCCTAAAATATATTTTAGGGTTCAAAAACTTTTAACCCTGTTAGTTTTCACACAAGTGTGAACATGCCATATCACCATCTGTTGGGGAAGTCAATTCTGTCTGTCACTGTTGTCTTCCACACCTACATTACCATATTTAAACTGCTGCCTGTCTAGGTCCATACTCTATATAGAGCTGCTTATTACCTGCTTATACCATGGAGGGAATCATTAGTACAGTTGCAAGAAAGCACACACTCGAAGTAATGACTTCAGTGATGTCTTTGAAGACATATGACTCCCATAAAATGCATCTGAATAAGCAAAGTGCTATACTCCTGTAAATGTTAACTCTGTATTGATTAATCCACATCACATCTGTTGATGAAGCCATTGCTACACAATTTCAGTTATTTGTTATACAACCACAGTAGTTGTAAACTTCTGAATTAGATTGAATCACTGCCTAAGTTCGCACACTAGAGAGCTGTGTATTAACTGCTTCTGCCACAAGAGTGTTTAGACTGCAGGTGTCAGAAAACACACACTTCAAGGTCTGATTTAAGCATTGTTTTTGAATGTTCATTTATCCCCTAAAATGTAGTTTGTGGGAATTAAAATCTGTTAGCCATGTTAGTCTACACACAAGTGTTAGTCAACAATATCACCGTCTGTTGGGTAAGCCAGTCCTGTTTGTCACTTTTGTACACCCATACAATGCTTACACATCACCAGATTTGAATCCCTGCCTATGTACACATATTATAGAGAGCCACTCACACCACAGAAGTCTTACTACATATGTGAGAAAGACCACTTGTGAAGGGATATCATCACTGTGTTTCAAGACAGATGTTTGGCATAAAAGGGATTGAAACTGTTAAAGGAGCCCTCTCCCTGTGAAAATGTTTCTCCTAGGTGAAGGCATACACACCACAACTGCTGAATAAGCCAGTCCTACCTAGTGCTATAGTCACATGATCACTCACAGAAGTTTGTAATTGTTGGATTTGAAAACCTGTCTATCAAAGTCTACAAATTACAGAACACTGAAACAACTACTAATGCCACAAAAGAAGTCTTACTACAATTGTCAGAAAGACAATTTTGAAGGAATGACATCATCATTGTGTTGCAAAGCAGATGTGTGGCCTAAAAGGAACTGAAATCATTGGCAAAGCCCTCTCTTTGTGTAACTGTTTCTCCTGAGTGGAAATGTACACACCACACCTGTTGGATAAGACAGTCTTACCTAGCACCAGAGTCACACACACTCACACTGGTTAATATTGCTGTATTCAAGTACCTGACGATCTAAGTCAAAAATCTAGAGAACTTTGTGTCAACTGCTGACACCACTGGAGTATTTAACTGTGAGAAAAAATAAATTTGAAAGGATATCATCATTGTGTAGCAAAGCAGATGTGTAGCCTAAAAGGGATTAGGATGGAAGTTGTTGGGAAGGAGCCTTCTCCCTGTATATATTTTATGAAGGGAAGTGTGCACACCACATCTGTTGCATATGCCTGTCCTAACTAGCACTAAAGTCACACACACTCACAGTAGTTAATCATTGCTGTATTTAAATACCTGAATATCTAAGTCCACAGTCTGTAGAACATTGTATCACCTATCAACACCTTGGGAGAAGCCTTATTGTAAGTGTGAAAAAGAGCATATTTGAAAGGATGACATAATCATCATTGGAGGAGCCATATTCCTGTAAAAATGTTTCTCCTGAGTGGAAGTGTGCACACCAAATGAGAAATGAAACATCCTATATACTGTATATTAAACTCTGGAGCCTGTTATTCATATAAGAATATCAGTATTGCTTTTGGTCATGCAGTGAAGCTAAGTACACTGTCACAAAGAGCACCATATTAGTGTAGCCAAAGGAATTTTTTATTTCAGTTTTTGTCATAGGACATGAAATGTCATTTACTGTCACTTAGCATTACTGCTGGATGCCAAGGGTCACACAGATGTTGAAGACAGAAATAGTTTGGTTTATGGATCATTTCTGTCCATATATGTGATGTGCAAATCTATTTTTGAACATATTTAATATGTGAAAAGGAGCTGATAGGTCAGTGGTGAAAATGAGGGGCAAGAAGGGGGTAGGACACAAGGGGATGAATAAAGAAATTTATAGAATGGTGGTGGGAGAGCACTACATCTATCCACTTCTTGACAAGCTAACAGTGTGCTTGTACAAATAATTTGAGGAATTTGGATCATCACAACTACAAGGGTGTGTGTGTCAACAACTTAATTTCATGTGGCCAATATGAGTAAACCAAGGGGGTCTATATTATAACATCAAAGTTCGTAAACATCGAATGTTATAATATCGAACCCTAAACATCGAAATCTGCAAATATCGAACAGTCAGAATAGCGATTTTTTTTTCCCCAGGGAAAAAAAATCGCTATTCTGAAACACATACACACAACACAAGCACACCTAAAAAACATCAATACACACACATACACTTATAATCCTACAACTAACCCTACACTAAACTATACATACACTGCTATCTATCCACTTGCCTTAACCCAAACCCTAACCTTAAGGTCCGTCACTATTGCACACTCACCTAACCCACGCCCTAACCCTAACTCACTTAACCCGCCCCTAACCCTAATTCACCTAACCCGCACCCTAACCCTAACTCACCTAACCAGCGCCCTAACCCTAACACACCTAACCCGCGCCCTAATCCTAACAATCGCACACTTACCTGAACCCGACCCATAATTTTCCACCACAGTGCTGAAAATAGCAAAGCCACAGAACCGGCCAACCAAATTCTTTCCCTAGGAAAGAATTCAGTGTTCTGCAGCTTAGCTATTTTTAGCATTCGCTCAAAATGGGTCGATATTAGAACATTCAAAGTTTTAAAACTTTGATGTTCTGATTTAGACCCATATATTTTGCCTCCGTGCATGTTTTCTATGATGGTCAATTGCATTCATAACATGAACATTGTCACAAACAAATAATGAATTGAAAATATGAATCCTGTTGTTGCTCAGTGTTGTTCTTGTGTACGTTTTATTTAAGTACTACACAATGCATTGGGAGCACATAAAATGTTAAAAACTGGGAGTGACAGCACCTTTCAATCAAGCCCAGGACAAAAAAGAAACTGAACTGCTTTAATATGCCACAGGAGAACTGTCATTCCCAGGGTGTAAGTCAAGGTATACAGTTTTGAATAGGACTGGATATACACCTACTTTTGACAACCCTGTAACTTGCACATTAATGTGTTCCTTTACTGGGGCAATACATTTAGGCAATTATATATTCCTGTGAAAAAGTTTCTATTGCATTGATGTTTATATCTTCAATGCAAACTGATGCATTCCAAGGTCAAGCTTATTTGTGTGGCAGATGGTAAACTGATAGTGCATCCAGAATTATCTTCTGACTTTATGCCATATTTTGTGAAGAGGCTCTTCTCTACAATCACACATGCATACTGCCAGTGCTCCATGCCAACTGCCATGCAAACAGCAATAAAAAAATGTAGATCTGTTGAATTTGTTTGATGACCTGCTCTTTTCGTAAACATCATGATGCATTTATAAGAGACACTGAGGAAGGGGCTATACAAAGTTTACAGGCAGTCATGTACTAGACAGCATATATCAATGCAATGTATACATGGGGTAATCAAAACTATATTCCACTAAAGCCATGATCAGACATATTTTCAGGCTGTGTTGATATACTTTTCATATTTTGGTAAACATTATGTTGCTAATTGAACTGCTTCATACTTGTGCACAAGTACTGTTTGCAACATTATACACATACAAGTGTGGTTTTACTATAATCAGTGCTATGAGTATTGCAAGTGACACAAATCACATTTATCTTGTTTAGCACCCATTATACACATGCATGTTGCTACAATCACATTTTAAATTGCAAGTTTAGTTCAGGTTGAAGTACAGAAAATAAAAATATACTCATGACGCCCAAAGGAAAACTATCATTAATATAGATTCAAACTCTGTACCACTTGTGCTGTTATTCAGAACATACTTCATTAACACATTGTGCCATTTAAAAGGTTGCATAACTGTATTTTGTGGGTTTAGTACTGTCGAAAGTGCTGACAAGATGGACTACCACCTGTGTCATTTGTGGTACTGATGGCTAAGTCTTTGTGCATACAAAATTAAATTTTGAGCTTTTGCCAATAGAAGTGAACTGTAAGTGTACTTCTCATTAGCTGGATTGTTAAATATCTAATTGAACATGCACAACTGCTAATGAATCACAATTACAAAGCATTACCTAGACAAAAGTTTTAGTATTCCCTCTTGTGCTCAGGTGTGTACATGTCATTGTGTAGGTACTATCATCATGTTTAACTTACAAGCAGATTTAGTGACTCAGGAATAATAATAAGCTGACACCTAATTAACATATTCATTGTGCTCAGAAGGGTTAATCTACACCATATAAACAGAGCATGATGTTACGGAACTTCCATTATGCTACAGAAGAATGCTTGATTTCCCAAGTGCTGCCAAATAAACCTGGTGTTGATTGTTACAACTGCTGCATTTTTGAGACTTTTGGAGAACTCTCCAAAAATCTTTCAAGGTATGTAATGTTCTTTACAAGTACTACTTTCAGATTTATATCTTGAATGCTTTTAGTTGCAATGAATGCTGTCTAACATTGCAAAGTTGTATTGAACATAAAAACATTTGTTATTGCAATTCTCCTTTACTTCAGTTTTATGGGTTTCTAGCAACATTCTGAGGACATTCAGAAATGTCTGACTTAGGAAGCTTATGTGGGTTATTAGTACGTTAAGAAGCTGTTGTCTGCTTGTGCTGTTATGTCTAATAGTTATATATCTGACTATTCTTCATGCAGTGTTCCTTGTATTCTGTAGTCATAGGTTATTCCCATTTGAGGAGGACATAAGGCGATTGTACAAGTCCTACAAAGATATACTTTAGATATGTTTTTTATGTTTTAAACTGTGGTGCCTGCACATTGAATATTTTCTCTCCAGTATTAGAACAGCTTGCAACTCCCCCACCCCACTGCGTAATTTATGCCTGATATATGTTTTTCTTTTTTACATCACAACAGGGATATAGCATCAAAACCAAAAAATAGAAGGTGTCAGTCCCCATGGAAACCACCAGTCTCAGATGCTGAGAATGAGGCCATACTCCAGGCCGTTTCTGTCCATGCAGCATGACTCCTAGACCCGCATATAGCTGACAAGTCCTTCTGTGCCCATGTCTGGCAGCAGGTGGTCGATAATATGAATGCTGTGGATGACCATGGCTATGACTGAAAAGGTGTCAGAGCTAGTGATATGATCAAGAAAACCATTGATAGAGCCAAGGCTGTGTCATGGGAACCAAGAGCCACTGGGGGTGGGTCTAACACTGATCCACCACTCAGTGATATGGAGGAGTTCCTGTCAACTGTGAGGGATCATCTCAGAAGTGTTCCACAGTACTGGAATGGATGTGGAGACATGGGTGGAAGACAACTACAGGATGCCAATTAGTGATGCTTCATGGATATCTTTGAAATATATATATATATATATATATATATATATATATATATATATATAAATATTAGAAGTTTAAGGTTTGTCTCAAGTTCACTTATGCTTTATGCTTATAATACCTCTATCAACTACAGTTTGTGAATCGAGTCACAATGAACATCTGCACATGGTATGGGCATATATATTTTGCCTTTTGTTAGAAATATATATATATATATATATATATATATATATATATATATATATATATATATATATATATTACTTTTGTTATATATAATACTTACTAATAATATATAAATTTGAATGCTGACATGTCAGCAATATTTTGGTAAATTTGGAGAAAGCTTGGTTAGGCTTAAAATGGCTCTTGGGCCTATATCCTAGTAGCCACCTATGAACTTGTAAAGCTTATTTACATCTCTTGTTGCTTTATTCAGATGTAGTTAGAGTATTGTAATAATTTATTTATGTTTCTTCTGTTTTCGAGGGGTACTTACTTTTGTGGTGTATTCACAGGTGAGGCTGCACCAGCACTGTGGTTCTCCAATCACCTAATAATGTTGGGGGCTGGTAGCCTCTGACAAGCATGGTGCCAGTCTGGACACAGTTATTATACCCACACATACCTAAGAGAGTGGACAGGTTCATGAGACATGGTTGATCAGGGCAATGTGGTTATCTCAGCTGCAGTACTAGCAGAATCTCCCCCTAGCCTTCATGAGCATGAAGTACCACATAGGAGTGTCAGTAGAGATGCTCAGTGGAAGCATACTTATCACCCACAGCCTGATGTCAGTGTGTCAGTACCTGCAACCCATGCTATGTGCAGGGTCATCATGGAGGCACAGGCAAGCTTCACCAGGGCCTCAGAAGAGATAGATTACTGCATATCTGCATTCTGATGTACAAGACTACATGAACCATGTGTGTAACTCCATGGAATGGATGAATGGCACACTGAACAGTGCAGTATTTGTTATGGGACGTCTTCATGGGGAGGGTCATCATCCATGAGGCCAAACAGCTGGTACATCATCAGATGTTAACCAACGGGGCAGTTGCAGTGTCAGATCCCATTTGTAGTGGTACTACTTCCAGTGCTCCATCAATGTTGGATGTGTCCACATCTAGACATGGTCAGCCATGTGGTTGTGGTCATGGATGTAGTTATGATGACAGTTTGCTCAGCAGACATCATTCGCATTCTCGTAGCACCCCTACTTCTAGCCAGGGATGGAACTAGCAGTGCATCTCCTGGCAGAGGTAGTTCACATGGTTGGGGGCCTCATAGATGAAGTGGATTCTCTACCATACACATCTCACACCTGTTGAGGATGCTAGGGCATAATGCTAGCAAAAATGCTTTGGCTGTGTTCCTGCAGACCCGTACCCATCACACCTCACATTGACTGTGACACCTCACACACAGTTTTAATATTCTTCAAAACTGAGCTCAGAACAGGACATACTGGCCCTGACAATGCATACTTGCTCTAAACTCACCTCCACCGTGCACACACACTTCTTTTGTGTCAGGCGTACCCTGTTTTTATCAGGACATGTAATCATTTTCAGTTTGTTTTAGTCTGCTTAAGTTCAATAGTGCTAGTAGTTGTCCAAGTCATACTTGTATTACTAGTACTAGTAGCAGGAGTAGTACAGTAATATTACTTATGTAGCACTGATGCTAAGCCCCTTGTGTGGATGATCCTCAGATTGCCTTTAGTAATAGTAGCAGGAGTAGTACAGTAATATTACTCATGTAGCACTGATGTTAAGCCCCTTGTGTGGATGATCATCAGACTGCCTTTAGTAATAGTAGCAGTAGTAGTATAGTAATATTACTCATGTAGCACTGATGTTAAGCCCCTTGTGTGGATGATCCTCAGATTGCCTTTAGTAATAGTAGCAGTAGTAGTATAATAATATTACTCATGTAGCACTGATGCTAAGCCCCTTGTATAGATGATGCTCAGATTGCCCTTATCCCTGCCTGGGTGTCTGATTTGGACTATGTGTGTCTCATGTACAATAGTGAGCAAGCCATGTATGTTTTGGGGCAATACCGTTTTTCTTTCTACTGCTTGAGCATCTACCTGTGCAGATGATGGCTACATTCCCTACCCCCTGCTGCTTAGCCTTGATGCACAGGTTGGAAACATACTACATATGCAGAAAAATATTTTTGTTCTATTTAAAAGCTTTAAAGTTAGTTTGTTCTGTTTGTGTTGCATTTATCAGTCATATATAGTACTTATGACATTCCTGTATATTCATAGTTTGGTTTTACTGAAATACAGTACAGAAACATAGGTAGGCTTTATCTGCTCATTGCAGGTTCATTGCTCATCTGTATTACTGTTGCAAAGGCTGAGGTTGCCCATGTCTGATGCTCACAGTAGCCAGCTAGTATATGGATAAGTAAAGGCTGCTAAGTTTGCATGCATAACTGTTACTGTTTGTATGTGCTTAGCTCCTTTTCTTTCTCAAATAAGTGGTATGTGTGTGAGCTCTTCGCTGCCTCTAAGCCAATGCCATGGCATATACTGCATGCCTACGTCTGCCATGATCATCCCCAGCTGTCCGTTTGTCATCTGAAACCTCATCTGTGTCTGTTTTCCTTGACTGGGGTGCTTGGGACTGTGGTCTCTGTCCTGGGGCACCCTGTTCCAACTGTTTTTTGAATATAATGTTATGTAAGATGGCAAACAAAGTCAATATTTGGCAGAGGTGGCAAGATCACATTGCAGGGCGCCTCCAGATGTGTCTAGACATCAGAATTGTGACTTGAGTAGGCCAAATACACACACTATGATATTACTAGTTTGTGCATGTGGATTGTTGTAGCCTTGCTCAGTGTGGTTTTGTGAGCTTCTTATGGGAGATATGAGCCAAGGTTCCAATGCACATTCTGTATCCCTCACCAGATGCCCTTGTGGAAAGTTGCCCCATAAAAACCTTAGGTACAGGTCACAAGTGTACCATATGTGGAAATCATAGAAAGTGCCAGGGTGACCTGCACACACATTATACACAATGCCTTGTGCATTACAGACCACCTGAAAGTTGATTGAGTGACAGCCCTTTTTGTTCATGTAATTTCTTTCCAGTTCACCAACTGGAGCTTTTATTTTAATATGGGTGTAGTCTATGGATGTGTTATTCCATACAAATTTTGCATGGTGGTAGCTCTTTTATCTGGTGTACATGGAGACTAGATAAACTCCCCTACATGTTGCAACATTGCATTGAATAACTGGTAGAATATTCTTGAGGCAGAGGTCTTTGAAACCTCCACTGCATCCCTGTGGGTTGCTGAAAAGTCCCTGTAGCTAATACATAGAATTCTACACAAACCTTGCAAATATTTACTGTTTGTTCTATAGTATCCCTGTTCACCCTGCTGTGATCCATTATTTCAATTTCATGCAGTCCATGGTAAGTCAAATGTGATCTAAACACCCTACATGCTGGCCAATGTCTGACAGCAGCATCTCTTTGTATGAGAGTCTGTGGCACATGCAGATTTATAATGGCTGCAGCAATTCTTGACATTTTCAAAAGTTTCCCTATGGCTGTATTTCAGCATGTCTTGGAATTAAAAGTTAAAGCAAGCTTGATGTGTTTGCACTCATTGTAAATGTTTCTGAATCGCTCTGCCATGTTTTTTTGCTACATTAGCATGTACTTCAGCTATTTATATGCTTATTACCATATCCGGCTGCTAACTCTTATTTTGCAGTCAGCCGTGATGTGTATGGTTGTTTCCTGAATTGCTAAATCTTTGCTTGTCACTGCACATTGCATAAACAAAATGCTAAAATAAATACTGGTTCCTGGACAAAGATTCTGCCAGTGGTACAGGAACACAAAAATAAAAAAAAACAAACAGAATCACCACAGCTTAAAGACAAAAATAACTTTAATGTAAAAAATGAGTAAGTGCTTTCATGACTGAACTGTCACTTCAGATTCTCACAATAACATCACCTGCTCCTTATTTAAAAACACATCCAATTAAACAAATAAATTAAACATATAGCTCTCGCAAAGACATATACATACCATCTCATAAACATTATGTAAAAACTGTGGCTAATGCATATCAATCTAAAAAGCTTCAATGGTGGGGTGCACATGCATGCAGCAAGGGTTTAAGAGACACCTTATCATTGATTCCAGGCACCATCACTGCATTAAAAAACAGAATCTAACTCTGTTCAGGCAATTCAGTCTTATTCGTGATGCCCCCCAATACTATCCTTCACAATTTCTAGCTCAAAAAACTTAAACTTATGCTGGGGCCCACTGGCTTTAATATGGTGTGCTAAAGCATCACTATCTCTATTATTCCTAATGTCACTCAAATGTTTTTGAATACATTCCATCAGAGACCGATTAGTTTTACCTACATAAAATGCAAAGCAGACCACAGTACTTGTTGAGTGACTTGAGTGCATCTGTCATTTAATGGATCCTGGCACCTGACAGGCAGCTTGACCATGACCTTCTCCTTCTCCAGCCTGGTGAGGGGGACTTCTGTGTCTCACTATGGCGTCACCTCTGACCAAGACATTAGGTTATGATGTGTTTTTACTTAGGGGTTTATTTGCTGAGACATTGTTGTGTTACTATGTGTAATGGTTTCTATTTGCATAGCACTGTATGCAAGTGCTTTACGTTTGGGAGGTCTCTGAACTTTTGGTAGGCTGCTAGTGAGTACCTGCGCATATGTGGGTTTATGTGTCATGACCCCATTTTGTTTGAGAGGTGAAGTGTGTGTGCTGACAACCTGTTTGATGTCCAGTTTGTTGTTATGTGAGAAAATTGATTCCAATTTCATAGTGTAATTACATCTATCACATAGGGGTTTTGTTTGTTTTAGGAGAAAGTGATTGTCAGCATACATGAGGCAATTATTACATTGCCTCAGGATGCTCATGTCAACCAGGCTGTCTGGAGATATGATGGGAGACTGCCCATCCATTATAGTAGGGGTTTAATATGTGCCCTATTAGGGAAGGGATTGCGCTAGTTTGACCAGTTTTTGTGCTAAGACTAACAAAGGTGCATATTCTATTGAAGGCTATTGATGATAAGTGTGACAACACTGCTCAGTGTGCCCGTAGTGCAGCAGGGAAGCCTGGGAGGTTCCACTGACAGATGTCTAAGGAAAAATTGAGTTTCGAGGTGTTTGTGTCTATACAGGGACCCCTAACCCCTGTTGTATGGTGCGCTGCACAGCACAAACACGAGGCTTAAATAAAGGTTAAATGAAGACACTTTTAAGCTAATCTACCAATAGGAAAGCACACAATGAACCTTCCTCCATCAATCTCCAGCTCAGACAAGGCTGTATCCACAATCTTCTGCCACAAGGCTGCAGGGGAGCCCTGGCTGGTTTAGTGCGGAAGTGTATTAATAACAGGCTAGATTCAGCAGGTCTGAGTCAAGACTATGCTATGTAGACATCAAAGCAGTACAAATCAAAGGCAAAAAAGTACAAAAAACTACTTGGAGCCCTTTTGTGTATTTCCCAGCTCAGACAGACCAGGTAAACACCTATTATCACCAGACGAACAATCACAGTCCTCCCAAGGCAAAAGCCCAGTAAAGGAGTGTCCAGAGTGAAGTGATGACACAAACAAAGATATAGATACAGCAGCATACTTTATACAGCTTATAAAAGTGTGGTTATTCAATAAAAGTACTTAACTTTGAATAAATGAGCCAAGAGCCATTCAATTGTACAGAATTTATAAAGGCACTAAAAATAAGATAAGCCCTCCAGCCAATAAAACTACACTCAGAAATCTCAAGTGTTTCCTCAGCTTCCACAGACCAGGCTACCTCGCAGTGCACTAGATGGAAAATCAACTGACCTCATTTGTGAAAAAACAATTGCTTGCTAAAGTATAAATATACACTATTTTATCCAACAGATATCTAGATCAAGTAGAACAGACAATGGGAGCAAAATCCACTTTGTCAATATCAGCACAAGGAAAGGCAAATAACACAGGCTATCAACAGCAGTGTAGAAAGGAAAGGTAAATAATACAGAATATCAACAGCAGTGTAGAAAGGAAAAGGTAAATAATACAGAATATCAACAGCAGTGTAGAAAGGAAAAGGTAAATAATACAGAATATCAACAGAAGTGTAGAAAGGAAAAGGTAAATAATACAGAATATCAACAACAGTGTAGAAAGGAAAAGGTAAATACTACAGAACATCAACAGCAGTGTAAAAAGGAAAGGTAAATAATACAGGATATCAACAGCAGTGTAGAAAGGAAAGGTAAATAATACAGAATATCAACAGCAGTGTAGAAAGGAAAAGGTAAATAATACAGAATATCAACAGCAGTGTAAAAAGGAAAGGTAAATAATACAGGATATCAACAGCAGTGTAGAAAGGAAAAGGTAAATAATACAGGATATCAACAGCAGTGTAGAAAGAAAAGGTAAATAATACAGGCTATCAACAGCAGTGTAGAAAGGAAAGGTAAATAATACAGAATATCAACAGCAGTGTAGAAAGGAAAAGGTAAATAATACAGAATATCAACAGCAGTGTAAAAAGGAAAGGTAAATAATACAGGATATCAACAGCAGTGTAGAAAGGAAAAGGTAAATAATACAGGATATCAACAGCAGTGTAGAAAGAAAAGGTAAATAATACAGAATATCAACAGCAGTATAGAAAGGAAAGGTAAATAATACAGAATATCAACAGCAGTGTAGAAAGGAAAAGGTAAATAATACAGAATATCAACAGCAGTGTAGAAAGGAAAGGTAAATAATACAGAATATCAACAGCAGTGTAGAAAGAAAAGGTAAATAATACAGAATATCAAAAGCAGTGTAGAAAGGAAAGGTAAATAATACAGAATATCAACAGCAGTGTAGAAAGGAAAAGGTAAATAATACAGAATATCAACAGCAGTGTAGAAAGAAAAGGTAAATAATACAGAATATCAAAAGCAGTGTAGAAAGGAAAGGTAAATAATACAGAATATCAACAGCAGTGTAGAAAGGAAAAGGTAAATAATACAGGATATCAACAGCAGTGTAGAAAGGAAAGGTAAATAATACAGAATATCAACAGCAGTGTAGAAAAGAAAAGGTAAATAATACAGGATATCAACAGCAGTGTAGAAAGGAAAGGTAAATAATACAGGATATCAACAGCAGTGTAGAAAGAAAAGGTAAATAATACAGAAAATCAACAGCAGTGTAGAAAGGAAAATGTAAATAATACAGGATATCAACAGCAGTGTAGAAAGGAAAGGAAAATAATACAGGATATCAACAGCATTGTAGAAAGGAAAAGGTAAATAATACAGAATATCAACAGCAGTGTAGAAAAGAAAAGGTAAATAATACAGAATATCAACAGCAGTGTAGAAAGGAAAAGGTAAATAATACAGAATATCAACAGCAGTGTAGAAAGGAAAGGTAAATAATACAGAATATCAACAGCAGTATAGAAATGAAAGGTAAATAATACAGAATATCAACAGCAGTGTAGAAAGGAAAAGGTAAATAATACAGAATATCAACAGCAGTGTAGAAAGGAAAGGTAAATAATACAGAATATCAACAGCAGTGTAGAAAGAAAAGGTAAATAATACAGAATATCAAAAGCAGTGTAGAAAGGAAAGGTAAATAATACAGAATATCAACAGCAGTGTAGAAAGGAAAAGGTAAATAATACAGAATAACAACAGCAGTGTAGAAAGAAAAGGTAAATAATACAGAATATCAAAAGCAGTGTAGAAAGGAAAGGTAAATAATACAGAATATCAACAGCAGTGTAGAAAGGAAAAGGTAAAAAATACAGGATATCAACAGCAGTGTAGAAAGGAAAGGTAAATAATACAGGCTATCAACAGCAGTGTAGAAAGGAAAGGTAAATAATACAGAATATCAACAGCAGTGTAGAAAAGAAAAGGTAAATAATACAGGATATCAACAGCAGTGTAGAAAGGAAAGGTAAATAATACAGGATATCAACAGAAGTGTAGAAAGGAAAGGGTAAATAATATAGAAAATCAACAGCAGTGTAGAAAGAAAAAGGTAAATAATACAGAATATCAACAGCAGTGTAGAAAGGAAAATGTAAATAATACAGGATATCAACAGCAGTGTAGAAAGAAAAGGTAAATAATACAGGATATCAACAACAGTGTAGAAAGGAAAAGGTAAATAATACAGGATATCAACAGCAGTGTAGAAAGGAAAAGGTAAATAATACAGAATATCAACAGCAGTGTAGAAAGGAAAGGTAAATAATACAGGATATCAACAGCAGTGTAGAAAGGAAAAGGTAAATAATACAGGCTATCAACAGCAGTATAGAAAGGAAAGGTAAATAATACAGGATATCAACAGCAGTGTATAAAGGAAAGGGTAAATAATACAGAATATCAACAGCAGTGTAGAAAGGAAAAGGTAAACAATACAGGATATCAACAGCAGTGTAGAAAGGAAAGGTAAATAATACAGGATATCAAGAGCAGTGTAGAAAGGAAAAGGTAAATAATACAGGCTATCAACAGCAGTGTAGAAAGGAAAGGTAAATAATACAGAATATCAACAGCAGTGTAGAAAGGAAAAGGTAAATAATACAGGATATCAACAGCAATGTAGAAAGGAAAGGTAAATAATACAGGATATCAACAGCAGTGTAGAAAGGAAAGGTAAATAATACAGGATATCAACAGCAGTGTAGAAAGAAAAGGTAAATAATACAGAAAATCAACAGCAGTGTAGAAAGGAAAAGGTAAATAATACGGGATATCAACAGCAGTGTAGAAAGGAAAGGTAAATAACACAGGATATCAACAGCAGTGTAGAAAGGAAAATGTAAATAATACAAAATATCAACAGCAGTGTAGAAAGGAAAAGGTAAATAATACAGAATATCAGCAGCAGTGTAGAAAGAAAAGGTAAATAATACAGGATATCAACAGCAGTGTAGAAAGGAAAAGGTAAATAATACAGGCTATCAGCAGCAGTGTAGAAAGGAAAGGTAAATAATACAGGATATCAACAGCAGTGTAGAAAGAAAAGGTAAATAATACAGAAAATCAACAGCAGTGTAGAAAGGAAAATGTAAATAATACAGGATATCAACAGCAGTGTAGAAAGGAAAGGAAAATAATACAGGATATCAACAGCATTGTAGAAAGGAAAAGGTAAATAATACAGAATATCAACAGCAGTGTAGAAAGGAAAGGGTAAATAATACAGAATATCAACAGCAGTGTAGAAAGGAAAAGGTAAATAATACAGAATATCAACAGCAGTGTAGAAAGGAAAGGTAAATAATACAGAATATCAACAGCAGTATAGAAATGAAAGGTAAATAATACAGAATATCAACAGCAGTGTAGAAAGGAAAAGGTAAATAATACAGAATATCAACAGCAGTGTAGAAAGGAAAGGTAAATAATACAGAATATCAACAGCAGTGTAGAAAGAAAAGGTAAATAATACAGAATATCAAAAGCAGTGTAGAAAGGAAAGGTAAATAATACAGAATATCAACAGCAGTGTAGAAAGGAAAGGTAAATAATACAGGATATCAACAGCAGTGTAGAAAGGAAAAGGTAAATAATGCAGGATATCAACATCAGTGTAGAAAGGAAAGGTAAATAATACAGAATATCAACAGCAGTGTAGAAAGGAAAGGTAAATAACACAGGATATCAACAGCAGTGTAGAAAGGAAAAGGTAAATAATACAGGATATCAACAGCAGTGTAGAAAGGAAAGGTAAATAATACAGAATATCAACAGCAGTGTAGAAAGAAAAGGTAAATAATACAGGATATCAACAGCAGTGTAGAAAGGAAAGGTAAATAATACAGGATATAAACAGAAGTGTAGAAAGGAAAGGTAAATAATACAGAAAATCAACAGCAGTGTAGAAAGGAAAAGGTAAATAATACAGAATATCAACAGCAGTGTAGAAAGGAAAATGTAAATAATACAGGATATCAACAGCAGTGTAGAAAGAAAAGGTAAATAATACAGGATATCAACAGCAGTGTAGAAAGGAAAAGGTAAATAATACAGGATATCAACAGCAGTGTAGAAAGGAAAGGTAAATAATACAGAATATCAACAGCAGTGTAGAAAGGAAAGGTAAATAACACAGGATATCAACAGCAGTGTAGAAAGGAAAAGGTAAATAATGCAGGCTATCAACAGCAGTATAGAAAGGAAAGGTAAATAATACAGGATATCAACAGCAGTGTATAAAGGAAAGGGTAAATAATACAGGATATCAGCAGCAGTGTAGAAAGAAAAGGTAAATAACACAGAATATCAACAGCAGTGTAGAAAGGAAAGGTAAATAATACAGGATATCAACAGCAGTGTAGAAAGGAAAAGGTAAATAATACAGGCTATCAACAGCAGTGTAGAAAGGAAAGGTAAATAATACAGAATATCAACAGCAGTGTAGAAAGGAAAAGGTAAATAATACAGGATATCAACAGCAATGTAGAAAGGAAAGGTAAATAATACAGGATATCAACAGCAGTGTAGAAAGGAAAGGTAAATAATACAGGATATCAACAGCAGTGTAGAAAGAAAAGGTAAATAATACAGAAAATCAACAGCAGTGTAGAAAGGAAAAGGTAAATAATACAGGATATCAACAGCAGTGTAGAAAGGAAAGGTAAATAACACATGATATCAACAGCAGTGTAGAAAGGAAAATGTAAATAATACAAAATATCAACAGCAGTGTAGAAAGGAAAAGGTAAATAATACAGAATATCAGCAGCAGTGTAGAAAGAAAAGGTAAATAATACAGGATATCAACAGCAGTGTAGAAAGGAAAAGGTAAATAATACAGGCTATCAGCAGCAGTGTAGAAAGGAAAGGAAAATAATACAGGATATCAACAGCATTGTAGAAAGGAAAGGTAAATAATAGAGGCTATCAACAGCAGTGCAGAAAGGAAAAGGTAAATAATACAGAATATCAACAGCAGTATAGAAAGGAAAGGTAAATAATAAAGGATATTGAAAGCAGTGTAGAAAGGAAACGTAAATAAAAGAGAATATCAACAGCAGTGTAGAAAGGAAAAGGTAAATAATAGAAGTTATCAACAGCAGTATAGAAAGAAAATGTAAATAATACAGAATATCAACAGCAGTGTAGAAAGGAAAGGTAAATAATACAGGATATCAACAGCAGTGTAGAAAGGAAAAGGTAAATAATACAGGATATCAACAGCAGTGTAGAAAGGACTAGGTAAATAATACAGGATATCAACATCAGTGTAGAAAGGAAAACGTAAATAATACAGGATATCAACAGCAGTGCAGAAAGGAAAAGGTAAATAATACAGGCTATCAACAGCAGTGTAGAAAGAAAAGGTAAATAATACAGAATGTCAACAGCAGTGTAGTAAGGAAAGGTAAATAATACAGAATGTCAACAGCAGTGTAGAAAGGAAAATGTAAATAATACAGGATATCAACAGCAGTGTAGAAAGGAAAAGGTAAATAATACAGAATATCAACAGCAGTATAGAAAGAAAAGGTAAATAATACAGAAAATCAACAGCAGTGTAGAAAGGAAAGGTAAATAATATAGGATATCAACAGCAGTGTAGAAAGGAAAATGTAAATAATACAGGATATCAACAGCAGTATAGAAAGGAAAAGGTAAATAATAAAGGATATCAGCAGTGTAGAAAGGAAAGGGTAAATAATACAGGATATCAACAGCAGTGTAGAAAGGAAAGGTAAATAATACAGGATATCAACAGCAGTGTAGAAAGGAAAAGGTAAATAATACAGAATACCAACAGCAGTGTAGAAAGGAAAGGTAAATAACACAGGATATCAACAACAGTGTAAAAAGGAAAAGGTAAAGAATACAGGATATCAACAGCAGTATAGAAAGGAAAAGGTAAATAATACAGGATATCAACAGCAGTGTAGAAAGGAAAAGGTAAATAATACAGGATATCAATAGCAGTATAGAAAGAAAAAGGTAAATAATACAGAATATTAACAGCAGTGTAGAAAGGAAAATGTAAATAATGCAGGATATCAACAGCAGTGTAGAAAGGAAAAGGTAAATAATAAAAAATCAACAGCAGTGTAGAAAGGAAAAGGTAAATAATACAGAATATCAACAGCAGTGTAGAAAGAAAAGGTAAATAATACAGGATATCAACAGCAGTGCAGAAAGGAAAAGGTAAATAATACAGGCTGTCAACAGCAGTGTAGAAAGGAAAGGTAAATAATACAGGATATCAACAGCAGTATAGAAAGGAAAAGGTAAATAATACAGGCTATCAACAGCAGTGTAGAAAGGAAAGGTAAATAATACAGGATATCAACAGCAGTGTAGAAAGGAAAATGTAAATAATACAGGATATCAACAGCAGTGTAGAAAGGAAAAGGTAAATAATACAGGATATCAACAGCAGTGTAGAAAGAAAAGGTAAATAATACAGGATATCAACAGCAGTGAATAAAAGAAAGGGTAAATAATATAGAATACCAACAGCAGTGTAGAAAGGAAAAGGTAAATAATATAGGATATCAACATCAGTGTAGAAAGAAAAGGTAAATAATACAGAAAACCAACAGCAGTGTAGAAAGGAAAAGGTAAATAATACAGGCTATCAACAGCAGTGTAGAAAGGAAAGGTAAATAATGCAGGATATCAACAGCAGTGTAGAAAAGAAAAGGTAAATAATACAGGATATCAACAGCAGTGTAGAAAGGAAAGGTAAATAATACAGGATATCAACAGCAGTGTAGAAAGGAAAAGGTAAACAATACAGGATATCAACAGCAGTGTAGAAAGGAAAAGGTAAATAATGCAGAATATCAACAGCAGTGTAGAAAGGAAAAGGTAAATAATACAGGATATCAACAGCAGTGTAGAAAGGAAAGGTAAATAATACAGGATATCAACAGCAGTGTAGAAAGGAAAAGGTAAATAATACAGGATATCAACAGCAGTGTAGAAAGAAAAGGTAAATAATACAGGATATCAACAGCAGTGTAGAAAGGAAAAGGTAAATAATACAGAATATCAACAGCAGTGTAGAAAGGAAAGGTAAATAATACAGGATATCAACAGCAGTGTAGAAAGGAAAGGTAAATAATACAGGATATCAACAGCAGTGTAGAAAGGAAAAGGTAAATAATACAGGATATCAACAGCAGTGTAGAAAGGAAAAGGTAAATAATACAGGATATCAACAGCAGTGTAGAAAGGAAAAGGTAAATAATGCAGGATATCAACAGCAGTGTAGAAAGAAAAGGTAAATAATACAGGATATCAACAGCATTGTAGAAAGGAAAGGTAAATAATACAGGATATCAACAGCAGTGTAGAAAGGAAAAGGTAAATAATACAGAATATCAACAGCAGTGTAGAAAGGAAAGGTAAATAATACAGAATATCAACAGCAGTATAGAAAGAAAATGTAAATAATACAGAATATCAACAGCAGTGTAGAAAGGAAAGGTAAATAATACAGGATATCAACAGCAGTGTAGAAAGAAAAGGTAAATAATACAGGATATCAGCAGCAGTGTAGAAAGAAAAGGTAAATAACACAGGATATCAACAGCAGTGTAGAAAGGAAAAGGTAAATAATACAGGATATCAACAGCAGTGTAGAAAGGAAAGGTAAATAATACAGGATATCAACAGCAGTGTAGAAAGGAAAAGGTAAATAATACAGGATATCAACAGCAGTGTAGAAAGAAAAGGTAAATAATACAGGATATCAACAGCAGTGTAGAAAGGAAAAGGTAAATAATACAGGCTATCAACAGCAGTGTAGAAAGAAAAGGTAAATAATACAGGATATCAACAGCATTGTAGAAAGGAAAGGTAAATAATAAAGGATATCAAAAGCAGTGTAGAAAGGAAAGGTAAATAATACAGAATATCAACAGCAGTATAGAAAGAAATGGTTTAACATAATACAGCTTTTAAAATATGCAACGGAGATCTCCGTTAGCTATTTTAAAGTTGAAAGGTAAATAACCCATATTAACAGCAGTGTAGAAAGGTTTAAAAGGTAAATAATACAGGATATCAACAGCAGTGTTAAAGGAAAAGGAGTTTAAATAATACAGCTTTGGCTATGTTAAACCTTAGCATGCTTATGTTCTTTTAACATAGCAAGACAGTGTTTTATACTAACAAGAAAAATCCGTGCGACCGGACCATTTTCCGTTAGTATATTGAGGGATTTACAATGGGCACGCTGGTTGGGCTGGCCAATCAGCGTGCACGTTTTAGAGGAAAAATTGTATAATACAGAATATCAACAGCAGTGTAGAAAGGTAAATAATACAGAATATCAACAGCAGTGTAGAAAGGAAAGGTAAATAATACAGGATATCAACAGCAGTGCATTAAGGAAAGGTAAATAATACAGGATATCAACAGCAGTGTAGAAAGGAAAGGTAAATAATAAAGGATATCAACAGCAGTGTAGAAAGTACAAGGTAAATAATACAGGATATCAACAGCAGTGTAGAAAGGAAAAGGTAAATAATACAGGATATCAACAGCAGTGTAGAAATAAAAGGTAAATAATACAGAATATCAACAGTAGTGTAGAAAGGAAAAGGTAAATAATACAGAATATCAACAGCAGTGTAGAAAGGAAAATGTAAATAATACAGGATATCAACAGCAGTGTAGAAAGGAAAAGGTAAATAATACAGGATATCAACAGCAGTGTAGAAAGGAAAAGGTAAATAATACAGGATATCAACAGCAGTGTAGAAAGAAAAGGTAAATAATACAGAAAATCAACAGCAGTGTAGAAAGGAAAAGGTAAATAATACAGACTATCAACAGCAGTGTAGAAAGGAAAGGTAAATAATACAGGATATCAACAGCAGTGTAGAAAGGAAAAGGTAAATAATACAGGGTATCAACAGCAGTGTAGAAAGAAAAGGTAAATAATACAGGATATCAACAGCAGTGTAGAAAGGAAAAGGTAAATAATACAGAATATCAACAGCAGTGTAGAAAGGAAAGGTACATAATGCAGAATATCAACAGCAGTGTAGAAAGGAAAATGTAAATAATACAGAATATCAACATCAGTGTAGAAAGGAAAGGTAAATAACACAGGATATCAACAGCAGTGTAGAAAGGAAAAGGTAAATAATACAGAATATCAACAGCAGTGTAGAAAGGAAAAGGTAAATAACACAGGATATCAACAGCAGTGTAGAAAGGAAAGATAAATAATGCAGGATATCAACAGCAGTGTAGAAAGGAAAAGGTAAATAATACAGTATATCAACAGCAGTGTAGAAAGAAAAGGTAAATAATACAGAATATCAACAGCAGTGTAGAAAGGAAAAGGTAAATAATACAGGCTATCAACAGCAGTGTAGAAAGGAAAGGTAAATAATACAGGATATCAACAGCAGTGCAGTAAGGAAAGGTAAATAATACAGGATATCAACAGCAGTGTAGAAAGGAAAAGGTAAATAATACAGGCTATCAACAGCAGTGTAGAAAGGAAAGGTAAATAATACAGGATATCAACAGCAGTGTAGAAATTAAAGGTAAATAATACAGGATATAAACAGCAGTGCAGTAAGGAAAGGTAAATAATACAGGATATCAACAGCAGTGTAGAAAGGAAAACGTAAATAATACAGAATGTCAACAGCAGTGTAGAAAGACGAGGTAAATAATACAGAATATCAACAGCAGTGTAGAAAGAAAAGGTAAATAATACAGAATATCAACAGCAGTGTAGAAAGGAAAGGTAAATAATATCGGATATCAACAGCAGTGCAGAAAGGAAAAGGTAAATAATACAGAATATTAACAGCAGTGTAGAAAGGAAACGTAAATAATACAGGATATCAACAGCAGTGTAGAAAGGAAAAGGTAAATAATACAGGATATCAACAGCAGTGTAGAAAGGAAAAGGTAAATAATACAGAATATCAACAGCAGTGCAGTAAGGAAAGGTAAATAATACAGGATATCAACAGCAGTGTAGAAAGGAAAAGGTAAATAATATAGCAATAACCCACGCCTGGGTGTGGGTAATGCTGGATTTACCCATGGTTGGTGTGGTTTGGTCATGAGGGTGAAGCCCAAGTGGCCAAACAAAGCCAACCATGGGTAAATCCAGCATTACCCCCACCCAGAAGTGGGTTATTGCTATTAAACAATGATATTATTTAAGAAAAAAATAATTACTTTTCTTAAATAATGCTGCCCTTCCACAGCTGTCTGGTATTCTGTGTCAGTTCTGATGTACTGCGCATGCGTATGTCCATGCAGTACATCAGAGCTGGGGCCAAAAGCAATGGAGAAAGCAAGAACTCCGTTGCTTTTTACAAACTGTTTCGCTATGTTAAATGGGTTTAACATAGCGAGACACCTCTAATAAAAGCAACGGAGAATCTTTGTTGCTTTTTTTAAAGCTGTCTCACTATGTTAAACCCATTTAACATAGCAAGACAGTTTGTAAAAAGCAACAGAGAAAGCAAGATCTCCGTTGCATTTTACAAACTGCCTCGCTATGTTAAAGGAGTTTAACATAGCGAGACAGCTTTAAAAAAAGCAACGGAGAATCTCCATTGCTTTTTTAAAGCTGTTTTGCTATGTTAAACTCATTTAACATAGCGCAACAGAGTGAAGCAATTGAGATCTTGCGTTCTCCGTTGCTGTAAAAAAAAGAGTTATAGTAATGGAAAAATTCCGGGCGACTGGATCATTTTCCATTACTATAACTCAGATTTACAATGTGCACGCTGTCAATCAGCGTGCATGTTTCTGAATATTAATGGGGGGGTTGTTGTATAACACAGGATATCAACAGCAGTGTAGAAAGGAAAAGGTAAATAATACAGGATATCAACAGCAGTGTAGAAAGGAAAGGTAAATAATACAGGATATCAACAGCAGTGTAGAAAGGAAAAGGTAAATAATACAGAAAATCAACAGCAGTGTAGAAAGGAATGGTAAATAATACAGGATATCAACAGCAGTGTAGAAAGGAAAATGTAAATAATGCAGGATATCAACAGCAGTGTAGAAAGGAAAAGGTAAATAATACAGGATATCAACAGCAGTGTAGAAAGGAAAGGTAAATAATACAGAATATCAGCAACAGTGTAGAAAGGAAAAGGTAAATAATACAGGATAGCAACAACAGTGTAGAAAGGAAAAGGTAAATAATACAGGATATCAACAACAGTGTAGAAAGGAAAAGGTAAATAATACAGAATATCAACAGCAGTGTAGAAAGGAAAAGGTAAATAATACAGGATATCAACAGCAGTGTAGAAAGGAAAGGTAAATAATACAGAATATCAGCAGCAGTGTAGAAAAGAAAAGGTAAATAATACAGGATATCAACAGCAGTGTAGAAAGAAAAGGTAAATAATACAGGATATCAACAGCAGTGTAGAAAGGAAAAGGTAAATAATACAGGATATCAACAGCAGTATAGAAAGGAAAAGGTAAATAATACAGGATATCAACAGCAGTGTAGAAAGAAAAGGTAAATAATACAGGATATCAACAGCAGTGTAGAAAGTGAAGAGATTATTAAGCTCAATTTACAGCAGGGCTGGGTAGCTTAAAATCACTAGTTCTAAAAAGCAAATTATACAATGACCCCCCATTAATATTCCAAAATGTGCACACTGATTGGTCAGCATTCCCATTACAAATCAGACTTATACTAATGGAAAAAGGTCCGGTCGCCCGGACTTTTTCCATTAGTATAAGTCTTTACTATTTTTTGTTTTAGGCAGCAATGGAGAATGGAAGAGCTCCGTTGCTGTAATCTCGCTATGTTAAATGAGTTTAACATAGTGAGATATCTTAAAAAGAAGCAACGGAGATCTTCCTTTCTCCGTTGCTTTTTTTAAAGATATCTCGCTATGTTAAACTTGTTAAACGTAGTGCGACAACTTTAAAAAAGCAACAGAGATCTTCCTTTCTCCATTGCTTCCTCTACACACAACTCTGATATACTGCGTAAGCATACGCATGCGCAGTACATCAGAACTGCTCCAGGATACAGGACAGCTGCGGAAGGGCAGCATCGATGCATTATACAATGCCATTATTTAAGAAAAGTAAGTATTTTTTTCTTAAATAATGTCATTGTATAATAGCAATAACTCACTTCTGGGTGTGGGTAAGGCTGGATTTACCCACGGTTGTCTTTGTTTGGCCACTCGGGCTTCGCCCTCGTGACCAAACCACACCAACCATGGGTAAATCCAGCATTACCCACACCCAGGCGTGGGTTATTGCTTAATTAACAAATGGAATGATGGGTGGGAAACACAACAGGGAATCACCAGCAGTGCTTTAGTTTATGCAGACTTCAAATCTTTTCAGACAAAGATAGAGGCTCAGGATTTCACTGAGTATTTAAGTATCCCTCAAGAGAGAAATTGTTGGTGAAAATGTAAGTTCTTAGTGTGTTTATGAAGCTGTTTGTTCTGCAGCAGTGCAAGAAATCAAGGAGAGCTGAGTCCTTAATGGCATGGAATGTAATGCATAGGTCAGTGCACAGGAGTCTATCAAAGACAGAGTATAAGGACAGAACTTCAATCCTGTCTTGGTAGCTAACAGTTAATTACATTTGATGTCTTTCTAGCTGCGTGAGTCTGGATAGGTATATACTGAAAGGGGCATTGTTCTCCATGACTGGTCAATTTACAGTTGAGTATAGAGTGATGATAATTTCCTTACCTTGACCTAAGTAACAAGATCCCTGATAACGATGTCAGTCTGGAGTTGGATATTGGGTATAGTGTAATTTGTAGATGAGGGTTGTTTACCAAAATGTGACAATGCTGCACTTTTTTTTTTTTTTTTTTTGTATTTGATTTTTTTCCCTTTTAATGCACCCCACTTGTTTTAAGGATTAGTTCTCGCTGTAGTGATGTCATATAAAGGGTAAACAAATACCCAGCTTCTGTTTACTGCCCATAGTTTTGCTGATTCTGTAGTGCCTTTTAGTAAGTAAGCAGCACTATCAGTTATGATAGAAGTTTATGGCATAGATGAGGAACTTTTATCATTAAATTGTTCATTTGTTTATCTAAAAGAATACAAGAAAGCTAATTAGCCTTATGAGATCTTTAAATATACAGTCCCTAATTTATTTTTTGAGCTATGATCTTTTAGCTTACTATTTTTTCAAAGGAAAGCTAAATAATCCTAAAATTTTAAGTTGTTATACAATTCTCACATAGACAGTGCCTTGACTTTCATAGGTATTTGTTTAAGTCCTTCTTATGTACCTTTGTATGAGTTTTGGTTTACATGAAACACATTTTATCTTTTATGCTCAGCATATGTTTTATATGCAAAAGTCTTTCAGTGTGTTATAAGTTGCTTCTTTGCAATTATTATCATAGTGGGTGTTCTATTTTTGACATAGTCACAAATTTCAGTATTAACATGTTGTTATATTTGGTTCCCCTACAATGCCTCAACTCTCCATTCCCCAACAATCCATTTATCTGATCACAGCCGTCAATATATTATTGCTCCCCAAAGATATAAAAGCATATTTGCTCCCATCCATGTGCCCCCTAAATTGCACATACTAACAACTGAACTGGACAGCTGCAGACAGAAGATAAACATCTACAAAGGGGGCACTTAATGTTCTGTGAAACTAATAAAAAACACTACTGTAGAATTACTATAAATGGGTCATAACCTGACATATTGGTGTTCATCAGATTGCATTGTCTTCACATGTAGGAAATCCATTACATATTGGTTCCATGATGCTGGCAGGCAACATATGTCAATATACATGCTCGTATCTATATTTCAGTAGTCTGTTTATTCCATAGATCTACTTATTTGTTGCATAGATCATATCTAGTTTATGTATTCATCAGCCAGACAAAAAGGTGGTTCTTGGGATTCTACACAAATACAATGATCCCTGCTACAATAACCCTCATTGAAGAATAAGAAAATATAATAGGGTATAAATACATTTATTATAAAAGTGGGTGTTTCAGAAGGGATATTTGTAACATTAAATCTTCCTCCCACCACCTCCCCTTTCAAAAGAAGGGAGAATTTTTGGCTTCTGGTTTCATTTAAGCATTCTAGGAAGCTTCTTTAGAAGTTGTTTCCTATCATTGTCTAGGTGGAAAAAAACTACTTCTGTTAATGATACTTTTCATACAAGCGTTTTACACTGTCATATAATTTGGTTTTATTTTGTCTAAATAATCAGAATGTTGGAAAACTGTCTGGTAAAATAGTTTGATGTTAGTGTTATTCTATAGCTTACAGCTGAAAGATTCTATTCTATTGATATTTTTATATACAACTGTTTTAGTCACATTAAGTTATGCAAAATGTCATTGTTAAGTTGCATTATCAGCAACTATAAAATGCTTTTATGTGTGTTTTTGTGGAGCCAACTCACTGTAAAATATTTAATCTGTTGCGGGGATTTGTCCCCTTGTATACAATTTCTCAACTCCTTTTTGAATGTTTTTGAATCTGTTGTGGAGCTTTTCTCCCTGAACCTCTGCTGAAAATAAGTCATTGGCTCAGTCGGTCTTTCCTGATTATCAAAGGACAAATAAACTAAATAAAAATAAAAAGTTAAAGGATACTTCAAAGATGGATGCACATTGAGTAACAGCTTAATACTTGCTCTCCCAGTATGAAAACAGAAACTTAGCAGAGAAAGCCAGTGTACCTAAATTTCTTGGTAAATTTCAGTAACTGGCTAGTAACTGCACTGCCTGGATGCATGGAAAAAAGAAATATAGAGGACCTAAAGGAAAGTCAGCTACAAAAGGTGATGTAGAAACACTGACTAGGAAATGTTCTGCAGCTGTTCAGCAAAAAGCAGTGCAAGCTCCAGACATGACTTCTAGTAACCTAGAGGAAAGTATAAGGCAACTGCACAAAGATCTGACTAAAATAAATGAAATACTGATGGAGTATATCAACTAACAATAAAAGGCTAAAAAAATGGAGAACGCTTTAAAAAGATATTCAGATAACATTATAAAACTGCAAAACTCAGAGATCAAAATAAAGAAAATGCTGGCTGAATATGAGACTGCACAAGAAGAGATGTTTAAAAAAATAGTAGAATTAGTGGACAGATCACGTAGGGAAAACCTGAGATTTTCTGTTGTACCAGAGAAGCTGGAAGGAACAAAATAAGCAAATAACCAGTGACCAAGAAATGGGACCAATAACAGTGCCGAACAGTCACAGCCCTTAAGGCTAAACAACACACCTGATACACTTGTAATAGGTGACTCTATCGTCAGGCACACTGACGTCCTGCTCACCAGGCTGAACAAGGAGAAGGTCACGGTGAGCTGCCTGTCGGGCGCTAGGATCCGCCACATAACACAAGCACTCAGGTCACTCCAAGGCAAGTACAAATATGACTCAATCATTGTCCATGCTGGTGTGAATGACCTGAGATGTACCTCCCTGGACTACATGAAAAGAGACATAGAGGAGCTCTCTGAGCATGTAGCCCAGGCCGGTATGACCCTGACCTTGAGTAGCATCTTACCCTCACCAAGAATGATGCCACAATATGAAGACAAGATGATCAATTTCAACAATTGGCTTAAGTGTTGGTGTCATTCAAAGGGGATCCAATGCCTGTCAGCCTGGGATGACATGCTCGACAAGCCACGATGCTTCGCTAGGGACGGCTTGCACCTGTCACCCCTGGGCTTTCGGATATTGGCAAAGGCTCTTGCTACCCCCATACTGCCTTTTTTAGGCAAGGCTCAAAAGACAAACCCACCTCCATAGGTATCACAAGGGATAAGAAACTAAGAGTAATGCTACTCAACGCCAGAAGTCTAAATCTCAAGATGCACACACTCGAAACTCTCCTTAGCATGGAGAACATCGATATCTGTGCAGTAACAGAAACCTGGTTCAAGGCTCTCGAGAGCACCCCAGCACTACCAGGTTATACCTCATACCATGCTTTTCGGCCCCAAAACTTGGACCGAACCACAAAAGGAGGGGGAGTATCAATATTCGTCAAAGATACCCACACCTCCAGGTTGGTGGCACAGCACGAAGCATCAGAGACTATCCATGTGCAACTAACTGTGGGTAAAACTGCCTTCCAATTTATAGCCTGCTACAGACCACCCTCCCAAACACAGGAATCCCACTTGGCCTTCCTGAGAATACTGGAAAATATGAAGGTCTCTCCAAACACCATTATATTGGGCGACTTCAACTACCCAAACATAGACTGGGAGCATTACTCTAGCTCCAACACCCTAGCCCAATGGTTCCTAGAATTTATAAACTCAAATGCTATGGAACAACTTGTTACCACTCCCACAAGAGGGGAAAACATACTGGACCTGATCATCACTAACATGGGGACACTATGCTCCAGACCAGAAGTGTATCCCTCACTGGTAAGATCAGACCATAAACTAATCTCACTGGATATTCACATCCCAACCCCACCCCATGCCCAGAAAACCACAGTGAAAAACTTCTCTAAAGCAAATTTCACATGCCTCAAAACCGAGGCGAAATCCTTCAAACCCCCGGGCCTGTGGAAAATACGGCCCAGACCGCAGAATCCTTTATAAACGCATTCTATGAACACCTTCAGGAATGCATGGATCATGCAATCCCAAATAAAACCAAGACCCAATCCTCCAAAGGCAGACGCCCTGTCTGGTGGACCCCAGCCATAAACAAACTATACAATAGAAGGAGGAAGCTACTACATGATAGAGCAAAATCCCAAAAAGGGAAGGCATCTCTGATCAGTATTAGCAAAAACTACGGCACTCATAAAATCATCTAAGGCCAGCTTCGAGAGAAAAATTGCACAGGACACTAAGGATAATCACAAGGCTTTCTTTAGTTATGTTAGGAACCTGGGTGGGAATTCCCAGATATGCTCAGAATTAGTCCAAAATGACAAAAAATACACCGAGCCCACAGACATTGCCAACATCCTAGCTGACAGGTTCAGTGCAAACACCTCCCCCCTCTCCCCACCAAAAGGGCAAATATCTATCCCAACAGAGTGCTGCCCCCCTGACATCTCAGATGCTCAGGTAAGAGCCGCCCTCACCAAAGCAAAAAACACAGCATCAATGGGACCAGATGGTGTCCTGGGCTGCGTCCTACATGAACTCCAAGAAGAGCTAAACCCAAACATAAAACTACTGTTCAATCTTAGCCTTACTACAGGATATGTACCCAAAGAGTGGTGTACAGCAACAGTGGTCCCTCTCCACAAAGGTGGTGCCTCAACGGATCCTGGAAACTATCGCCCCATAAGCCTGACTAGCTTGGTCTGCAAAGCTATGGAAAGGATCATCATGGACCTCATAAATAAAGATATTGGGGACCTACAGACACTGGATCCTACCCAGTTTGGCTTTGTTAAGGGCAGATCCTGCCTCTTAAACCTGGTTGATTTCTTTGAAACAGTCACCAAGGCCATTGACGAGGGGAAGGTGGTCCACACAGCCTACCTGGACCTCGCAAAAGTCTTCGATACAATACCCCACTCGGGCATTATAGATAAGCTCACCAGCTTAAATATAAACCCCTATGTCACTAGATGTGTTGCAAACTGGCTCAAGGACAGAACCCACATGGTTAGAATTGCTGGAGCCATGTCAGACTCCAAACCAGTTACAAGTGGCATCCCACAAGGCTCAGTCCTGGGACCTCTCTTGTTCGGTATATATTTCTCGGCGGTACAGGCCTACATGGGAGGACTGTGGCTGACCAAGTTCGCAGATGACTGCAAACTGGGCGCCATAATCGACTCTCCAGCCGACACAAGCATCCTCCAAAAGGGCCTCATAGAAACAGACAACTGGTGCCAGAGCCATGGTCTCAAGCTAAACGCCAAAAAGTGTATAGTCATCCCCTTTGGCAAAAACAAAGTGCCCACAAATTACCACATAGGTGGTAATCCATTAAGTACAGAAGAAGTCATTAGGGACCTGGGGACCCAAGTTGATAGCAATCTCTCATTTGACGACCATGTGGCCAAAGTGGTTAGAAAAACATTTTATATAGCCCACCTAATCATGAAGGGATTCACATCTAGATCAGGGGAGGTCATCGTACCTCTTTACTCATCCCTCATCAGGCCCATAATAGAGTACAATGCCCCTTTTGGGATGTACCTTACCAGACACCTGCAGCAACTGGAAAGACCCCAAAAGTACCTCACCAAGAGGATCAAAGGGCTCAAACAGATGCCATATGCTGCCCGGTTAAAGAAACTCCAGCTCTACTCAGTGGCATACCGCCTGCTCAGAGGCGATCTGTGCCTGAAGTATAAAGCCATGTCCAACCCGGAATTAATGGACATGCTGCACCTCAGAAAATCCAAATCCCATCGAGCTACGCTCGAGAGACTTGAACCTCAGCACTGAAATAAATAGGACATGCTGGAGGGACAGATTCATAACCCAGAGGCTCCCTTCACTCTGGAATAAAATCCCAGTCCAGGTTAGGCAGAGTCCCGCATTGACTCTCTTCAAGAGGAATCTTGATGAGTGGATGGGAGATCGTAGGTTTACCCCGGCTATCACTTCTGTGTCACTGTTAGACAGAGGCACAGTATACTAACCTCAAAAAAAGGCATAGCAAAATTAATTTAAAATGGGTGGCGAAAGCCAAATACACTCTGGCTAGGCTTATAAATGCCCTAGGGCAGATAGCCTAGTATGAACCTATGAACCTATGAACCTATGAATAACTAGAAAATAAAATAATGTATACAAAAAACAACAAGTTCAGTCTCAACAAGGCAGTAAAATAAAAACTCCAAACTAGAAACAAAAATAAAATTTTAAATTTAATAATACAAGGTAAGTGCTTTCACGGTTGATGACGGCTTCATCAGACAACAGCATAATGACACAGTACAGTTTAAAAAACAGTGATGACCAATGAAAAAAACAGCTTAATTAATGAGTAAAAATAATTACATTTAAAGTGATAGTATTTTATAAATGTTTTAAAGAATCTCTAATGCAAAATACTTCAAGTGAAGAAGCAGCTTAATTAATAAATATAAACAATCACAACATTAAAAGTGCTAGTATGTTATTAATGCTTAAGAAGTCTCTGTTTTAAAAATGGTTTTAATGAAACCATGTCATTGATACTGGGGTATGTATCAGCCTTAAAGAACAAAATCCATTTTTGTTCACAGGCTTCTGTCTTACATTTCAAGTCACCACCCCTACTCCCTTCCAGTACTACTTCTAGAACAAAAAACTTAAAATGATGGCCTCCCCCTACTTCAATGACATTTAGCCAAAACACTAGTACTCTTACAATTCCTGATGTCACATAGGTGTTCTAAAATCCTATCCCTAAAAGGGTGGTTCATTTTCCCAATATAGTAGACATCACATGCAACACACTTGGAGTAGTACACAATGTTTCCAGTACTACAATCCGCACAAAAAGAAAACTCAACAGAACAACAAACTGTAGGGTGTACATAGCTAGATGCACTATAAATATATTTGCATGCCTCACAGTGTCTGCATGGAAAACTACCAAACCTCTGGGATTCTAATGACAAGCTACTCTCGTTGCTGTAGCACAGTTGCTGTTTCACTGTTCTGTTGTTCTTAAATGAAAAATTGGGTTTGTCACCAACAATATATCTAAGGTCATGGTTGACATATAAGATATTCCAATTCTTCTTTATAATGTTAAATGTATTCACCTCACTCGAGAAAGTCAGTGGAAACCTAACCATCCTACCATTACTCTCTCCCTGTGACAAGCAGGGTATAGGCGTATCAGAAAAAAATGGTTTACCTCTGGTATTCCTATCTAGAGATACCAGCCTAATACATTCATCCACCTCTCTCTCACTATAGCCTCTCTCTAGAAAATCTTGTTTCAATGTGTCAAATGCTGCATTTAACTCAGTGCCATCATTGTATAACCTCATCAACCTCAAAGATTGTCCTTTAAGTACATTTTGTGGAATATGTCTAGGATGCATGCTCTGTCTATGTAGCAGAGCATTCTTCCTCACATCTTTCCTAAACACACCTGTACAAAAACTACCCAATTCACTCTTGTTAACAGTCATGTCTAGAAATGAAATACTAGAATGTGAATATGTTACAGTAAATTTCAAAAAAGTCATGGTAGTGTGTAAATAGCCCCGGAAGGAACAGACTGGATTAATTTTATGAAAGCAAAAATAAGCAACTGGACTGGTATTCTACAACAGGACTTGTTAATTCAAAGGGAACATCATGTGTATGCTCCAAACCTGGCTATGAGAAAGCAACCTAGACCTTTAATAGTAAAGATGCAATCTTACCAGAAGAAGGAGTTGATTCTGACAAATATGTGGCAGAAGGACAAAGTACTAAAAGTGGGAGAAAGCAGAGTGTTTGCGGAGAATGATTGCTCATTGTACACTAGGTAGAAGAGGAGTAAATTTATTCCATTATTCAGGGAATGATGAGAAGCAGGCATGATATTTAAACTGCTGTACCCAGCTATCTTCAAAATATTTTTCTCTGGAAGGACAAAATCCTTTTTTGATGAAGCACATGTTAAGGAAGAAATAGAAAAGTTTGTCCAACAAAAAGTGAGACGTGAAACAGAAGCAGATCTTGTTTGTCTGGTAATAAAGACCACAGAGAGACTGTCAGTAAAACCTTTTCCAATTTTTCAATAGAAATGCTTGAGAGAAGGAAAAAAGCACAATATTCAACTAGAAGAATTGAGAGTACATTGGAAATGAAGCAGAGACATGAATGGAGATGAACAGGAATAAAACCTGAAAATTGACAAATGTGGGATTACATAGCAATAATTATATTTGTGAAACATGACAGAACAAGAAAATCTCAAATTTGGACTTTCTTGGATGTTGCTAAACCTGTAGGGGAGTGTAAAGAATATGTCCGATTTCATGTCATTAATATTCAAAGAATAAAATCAGTAATTTGGAAATTGTCAAATGGATTACAAAGCAATAATTATATTTGTGAAACATGACAGAACAAGAAAATCTGAAAATATTGGACTTTTTTGGACTTTGTTAAACCTGTAGGGGACTCTAAAGCATATGCCCTACTTCATGTCATTAATGTTTGGAAAATACTCAGGAGAGGGGAAGAGGAGGGAGAAAGTTAACTGTAAGTAAAACAATTTTTTTTCTTAATTGTACTATTTTAATAGTGCATGATTTTCTTTCTTTTTCTTTGTTCAGTTTTAAGAAATGTAGTCACTGCAATGTAAAAAAAAAGAAAAAAAAGTTTGTTCAAAAGTGTATGATACAAGAAAAAAGTATGTGCTTTTCCTTATTCTTGCATAGGGGAATGACTGGGTTAAGCCCCTTGGAGTAAAATAGTAAAAGGTTTTAAGAGAACGCAAGTAAATGAAAAAAATGTTGAATATTCTAAGGCTTTTTTCTAGTAAACAAATGTATGCTTGGCAGCTTTGTGTCTGGTTCTCATGTCTCTAGGAGGCAATCAAATAAAATCAAATAGCTTAGATGTATTTTTTTAAAGCATTCGAGTGTTTTCCTAGCTGAGAGCACTATAAAGATAAGACAAAGCCAGACAGCACTTAGTAGAAGCACAGGCTGTACTATGGGTCTTAGGATGGATAACCTTTCTTTTAGGTTATGTCAAGTCTGTGAGTGCGGCTGTCAGTTTGGAACATTTGTTTCTAGTATTTATTTATTTATTTTTTATTTATTTATTTTTATTTGCAGTTTGTTAACCAGGAAAATCCATTAGTCCGAGATAAGCCCATTTTCAATGGAGGTCCAGGGAGAAAATCTCCAATACAGTAGTTACAATAACAAATGAAACAAATTTACAAAGTACTACACATTGTATATAAAGACATAGAAATGAACATTAAATCAAATATAAATTCTACAAGTATTTAAAAAATGACATAGAAATGGAAAAGATAGAAACATTTATGGCTTAAGCCTAAACAATGCTTACTAAGTAAGTATTAAGATACCAAATGAGACGGAAGTAATGAGTTTGTTAAAATCGTGAGGTAATTTTTCGAATAGTCAGGCATAAAGAGCAGGAGAAGGTCTTAGGTTGAAATTGAGATAGGAAGGGTGAAAGGGGATGGGGTAGGATGGAAAGCATCAGGTGAGGTGAGAACAGGAGCATTCCCAGCAAGAGGAGAGATGAGAGTGGCGCAAGGTTTTAAAGGTGAAGTGGTTAGGGACATACCTCTCAACCTGGAAACATCAAAAACCTGGACAAAGGCCCATGAAAAATGGTTACAAATCTGTACTCTGATTAGCATAACATTTGCATACATAATTATGCAACCATGCCCACTTCAATGGAATTGTGGGATACCAGCTTTCAAACATAACCCGAAGAACAGACAACCAAAATATGGTCCCAGGTTCCCCCGCAGCCATTCCAATGTCCCATTACTTGGCTATTTTGCCCCATTTACCATAAACACTGTAATGTGCATACTGCTTTATTTCTACAATGATTATTTGGATTTCATTTAAAACTTTTATTTTACAGTTTATAGCACAAACACTAATAGACATCTGCTAAACAAAGCAATACAGTCTCACAATGAAGATACACTTAGCATTAAAACCTATCTGCCCTTGAAACTCACATTCATTGAAACAGCATTAAAACCCACATTCAAAGAAAATGCATGCGGCCAGTGGTGGATAAAGATTACCTTTGGGGTCTTTTCAAATCATAGGCCCCTTGCACACAAAACATACATATGTTCTTTGATACACCTTCCTGACTGCATTAAATTATATTCCCTGTATAATACAGCTCACTTGTTAGAGCGTGTTATAAATTTATTGTTTTGAACATTTTTCTAGTAAGCAAGGAAACAAAATACATGAACGAATAATGAAAAAACTGCCCAATTCAGAATATTTCCATCATAAATCTCAAACATCTACAATCCACCAGTATCATTAAATATGCACAATCTATGCAGAAGTAAAAGTCATCTAAATAATTCCACATTAAAGTGATCTGTAACTAATGAAGAGGTTGCTGCTAACAAACAACTTTATATTTCATTGTTTCATCTACAAGTAAAGTTCCTGTTGCCCTTGAAGAATAAACTGCCTATGTTAAATTAAAAAAATGATAAGCTAGTAATATTTCAATAGGGAATGGATGGCAAACTGATAACAGGTTCATAGTTGCTAGATAACTCCTCCAAAGGAGGACATTTTCAGGACTGCAGCATCCTTTCCTTTTAACAAAAGAACACAGTGCAGTACCCATAATTTTTATTTATTTATTTATTTTATTTTATTTTACATTTGTTAACCGCGAGAGTCCGACTGGATACATGTCCATTTTCAGCGGAGGCCCGGGGAGAAAAGCTCCAGGTACATAACAGACATATGAACATTGTTAATGCAAAAAAGGAAGATAGTTGAGTTCTAAATACAATATAAAGATACATCACATCTTGGGAAAAAAATAACAGCAGCATATAAAAAAAAACATAGGTCAGTTACAAAGGCAAGGCGCCTTGTTAAAAAGCAGTTAAGGATAGTGAGCTAAGAGAAGGGTAAATGATAGTGGTTAATCAGGTTTTGGAACAGGGACATTGCCAGAGAGTATTGAGATGGGGTTTAAGCTTTTTTTTGAATTGTAGGAGTGAAGGTTCTGAGGTGAGCATGGTCGGTAGGGAGTTCCACATTTTACCTACAAAGTTTGAGAATAGAGAATCCCCAGCAGAATTATTGGCTTTGGTAGTTTGAGCTAAGATCTTATTGGAGGAGCATAAAGATTGCAGGTTAATATAGGGGTGAATTATGTTTTTCAGAGCTGGTGTTTTCTCTGGGTGATACAGTATCTGGTGAGCCGTTTTGAGTTGGTTGAAATGGAGTTGGCTGGAAAACTCTAACCACCCTAGTTGCTTCAAGTTAGTGCAGTGGTGCGTTCTAAAGGTGGAATTTGTGGCAAATCTAGCTATGTGATTGTAACAAGAAGCAAGTTTGTTAATGGTTGTCTTGTTTAGGTTTGTAAAGAGGGGGGAGGCATAGAAAAGAGTTGATAGTAGGTGTGTGCTGGCAATTGTAATTTTAGCGTGAGGAGTGAGAAAGTGTTTTACTTTATAGAGAGAGCCAAGCTTTTTATTGACGGTTTTGATGGTAAGATTGAAATGGGTGTCAAATTTAAGGGAGTTGTCAATGGTAACACCTAATAGCTTTGTGTGAGCTTCTGGTGATATAGTGATTCCATTGGAGGATGTAATAGAGAAGGTGAAGGAAGAGTCTTGTTAGTGGGTGAGAAAGTAAGTAGTTTTGTTTTGTTGGGGTTGAGAACTAGTTGACGACTTGAGAACCATTTTTCTATTAGGTTGAAGGTGTCTTGGGTTGAAGCAGTGAGGTCTGCCAGGTTGGAGGCAGTGCTGATGATAGTCGAATCATCTGCATATTGAATGCATGTGGCATGGAGGGTGATTGTGGGCAGGTCATTAACAAAGATGGTGAAGAGAAGAGGGCCAAGAATAGATCCTTGGGGAACTCCAAGTGTAACAGGTAGGCATGTGGATAATTTGTCCTGCCATAGAACAGCCTGTTGCCTATTGGACAGGTAGGATTGGAACCATTTCAGTGTGGAATTGCTGAGTGATAGTTTTTTTAATGTATGGAGGAGTTGAATTTGGTTCACCATATCAAAGGCCTTGGAGAGGTCTAAGAAAAGAGCAGATGATAGTTTATTATTGTTTCTGAAGTTATTGATGGTATTAGAAAAGGATAGTAGGGCTGATGTGGTACTGTGATTTGGCCTGAAGCCATGTTGGGAGTTGGCTAGAATTTTATTTTTGGTGAGGTGTTCCATCAGTTGTTTGTGGACACACTTTTCCATAATTTTGGCCAGCTATAGGTCTGTAGTTGGTTAGCTCTAGTGAGCTACCACCTTTATGGAGAGGAATAATGTGGGACATTTTCCATATGGAGGGGATGAAGGCTTCTGACAAGGTACGGTTTATGATTATAGAGACGGGATAGGAAATGGCCTCAGCTGCTTTTTGCAGAAACTCAGCTGGGAGAAGGTCAGCTGCTAGCTTAGTGGGTTTTAGTTTTTTAAGAAGAGATGTTATAGAGGATATGGGTACTGGATCGAAGGTAAATAGATGATCTGATGTAGCTGTAGTATTCTGCTGGCATGGGTAGTGGAGTGGGCTGGTTGTTTGTTTGAATTGTGTGGCCAGGGATTGTATAGTTTCTGTGAAGAAACTATTGAATGTGTTAGCAATGTTTACAGGGCACTGTTGTTTGCAAGTTGTTGGAGTGGGGGTGGTTGCCTGGCCTGGGTGCAGGAGCCTGTTTAAGCCTGCCCAGAATTTTTGTGGATTATTAAGGTGTTTGTGTTGGAGGTGGAGGAAGAAGTTTTTATCATTTAAGATCATTCTTTTAGTTTCGTTTCTAAGTTGCGGAAGGTTTGGTGGGAGTGTGGGTCTTTAGAGGTACGCCATGTGACCCACATCTTGTTTCTAGATAGGATTTTGGATTTTGTTTCCTTAGAGAGCCATGGTGCGGTTTTGGTTTTAGTTCTAATGGACCGTATTGGAGCATGGGAATCTAGAATCTTGAGGAAGGTGGTGTTGAAGTAGATAACTGCCTCTTCAAGAGGAAGAGACTTGAGTATTGTCCAGTTGTGGGCTTTAAGTTCAGTTTGAAAAATGGAGGCGTTGAATTTATTATTGTTCCTGATTTTTTATGGTTGTAAGAAGGGGTGATTTTCTTGAATTTGATAACATAGGTGAGTAAGTGATCACTCATGTCCTCTGGGTGAGTACCTGCTGAGTACTGGTCAGGATCTTTATTAGTAAGGATCCAGTCCAGGATGCTGTCTTTGTTTTGGGGTTTACCTAGTCTGGTAGGAGTGGATATGAGCTGAGAAAAGCCATGTAGATTTATGCTGCTAGATGGGGAGCTAGATGAGAAGGAATTCCAATCGATGTTGAAGTCACCTAACACTATGGATTCCTGGGGGTGAGTTTGAGTTAACCAGTGGAGAAAGTCCTCTAAGGTTTTGTTATTATTGTTGCCTGGGGGGATGTAAATACATGCTATATTTATGCTTTTATGTTTGTTTGATTGAAGTTTTACAAGTAGAATTTCGGCAATGTTTGTTAGGAGGGGTTGTGGAGAGGCAAGGGAGATTTGTAATGTATTTTTGTAGAGTATGGTTACACTGCCACCTTTACGAGTTATTCGGTCTGCTCTTAGTATATCATACCCTGGTGGGATTATCTGTGTGTCTTTCATACTTGGTTTAAGCCAGGTTTCTGTGAGACATAGTAGGTCTGGGGAACAAGTAGCTAAAAGGGCATGTAGGTTGTGAATCTTATTGTTTACACTTTTGATGTTTAGATGACAGGTCAGAAGAGAGTTAAAGGGTCTAGAGTTTAGATTGAGAAGTGGAGGGGAGGATAGGGTGGAATTAGAATTGAGTGGAGGGGAAGGGCCAGGGTTGGGGTGGAGATCACCATCTGTGGCTAGTCTGTGATTCAGAGTAGTAATGAATTTGAGGGCTTTGAGTAGAAGTTTGTAGTAATGTTTATCATTTGGCCTAATATTGGTAGGTTTGATAATTACATAGCATTCGAGTTCTAACAAGGTGGGTGAGTAGGGAGTTGAGTCATGGCCTCTGTTGTTAATTATGGGGGAGGGGTTGGTTTGGCAGCCTGGGTGGTGGAAGCCTATGTAAGACCAGGTTTCATATAGGGTAGCTAGGTAAGGGACAAGTAGGAGGGGAAAAAGAGTTAGTATGATAAGCTTCCTGGGTGGTGTCATATTCTGTTTGATCTTAGAGGGCAGTAGTGAGGTACAGGAAGTTAGTGGACAGTAGGGGGAGTGGTTTGAGGTTATAAAAGTACGAGTACTGGGAGCGGGTGGGAATAGGGGGCAGGGCGGGGAGCGGAGCGAGCACGAGCGAAGCGAGTGCTCGCAGAGAGGGGTTTGCACTAAGCCACTAAAGCCCAGGTTTCAAGATGTAACTCCTGAATAATTAACTTGCAGGTGAGTAATCTCGTCTAAACAAACATCAGGTTCAATTCCTATGCTTTGGGAGCTTGTTTTTAAAATTGTATAGCTGTTTGCCTTAGTTTTAGAGTGTGTTCTGTAGTTTAAGTGGAGTATATGCAAACAATCCATCTACATACTGTGGGAGTAGAACGCACAGCATTCTACATCAAAAGCAAGTATTCTACCTGGTGTGCTACTAACACAAACAGACTTCACATAAGCAGCACTAAACGTCTCTCCCCCTGAGAAACTATACAGCACAACTTAAGAAATCTGGAAGAAGCCAACATTAATTGGTGGGGAGACAAAGGCCCTAAACCAGGCACACATTTTAAACATTGCTTGTACAATCTTAGAAAAGTTGTTACTTACTAGAATAAAGTGTTTTGTGTTATCATGCATTTCCTGAAAGATAGCCATTTAAGTTTTAGTCTTCCTATCATTATTTAGTGAAATCAGTTCTCACTAATTTGCTAGAAAACCACAAATTTTAAGAGGAACAAGCCAAAGCTGGTGTGGGTAGGGAATTTAGGCTCTTGCTCCTTGTACCTAAAGTACAAGGTTTAAGTCTGACTAATTGTTACCACAAGACATGGCTAACTGGGGCATTTCACACACACACACACACACACACACACACACACACACACACACACACACACACATACACACACACACCTTGCCCATGGACTTTTGATAAATTAACTGCACAGCAGATAAATGGCCCCAACTTGACTTGCACAGACTTCTGATACATTAAATTGCACAGTGAAATACACATCAACTGTTAATGCACTAAATAAAACCTGCACGGACTTCTGATACATTAAATTGCATAGTGAAATACACACCAATGGTTAATGCCACTAAATAAAACCTGCAAGCACACTTGGCAAGCACTCTCTGCAGCAGTTAAGAGAACTGAGTGCAGATAAAACTTACAGATAAATAGAAATGGCCCCAACTTGTCTTGCACACTTGCATGGACTAAAAGACCCCAACTTGACTTGCACACTAAATGACCCCAACTTGACTTGCACAGACTTCTGATAAATTAAATTGCACAGCGAAATGCACACCAATGGTTAATGCCACTAAATTAAACCTGCACGCACACTTGGCAAGCACTGTCTGCAGTTAAGAGAACCGAGCAAAGATAAACTTGCATATAAATAGAAACAGCCCCAACTTGTCTTGCACACTTGCACGGACTTATGATAAATTAATTGCACAGCGAAATACATACCAATGGTTAATGCCACAGTCCAGCACAGCAGATAAAACTTGCAGATAAACTGAAATGGCGCAGATAAAATCTGCATGCACACTTGGCAAGCACTGCCTGCAGCTGTTAAGACAAGAGAACTGAGCATGTATGTTTCTCCTTCAGCCCAGCTGGGAAGAAATACAATCAACAACACAATAAAACTAAAGGGAGAAAGTAGGAGAGTAAAACTTCAATATTTGAAGAAGTACATAGTTTTGTATATTATTATTAAGTTGATAGATTTTATGAGGGTATTGGGATTGTGTATTTTTTGTTTGTTTTTGTTTGAGGGCTTTCAATAAAAAAAGGTTTTGTAAGATCTGACATAGGCTAAAATGGAGATGACAAGAAACAATTGTATAAAAGATTAACCTGTCAAATAATATATGCATGTAACACAAAAGCTGGAACTAGACATTTAACAAAAAAGCTGTTATACATAAAAGATGGGAATAAACATTTTAAGAAAATGATGCTTTCTGTAATGTCTTTAAATGTCAATGGTCTCACAAATAAATACAAAAAAGAAAGAGTAGTGAACTATATTAAAATTATAGAGTCCAAATAGTTATGCTGCACGAGCCTTACTTGCAAAGAACTGAACATGTGAATTTGATAAAGAAAGGTTTTCATTATAGTTATTCCGTGGAATACCTGGGGCAAAGAAAAACAGGAGTACTTATGTTAATTGCAAGAGGAGCACCAATAGTGATTCAAGAGGGAAGAGGATTGCAATGGCATGTATTTATATTTCCCCAAAAGCTGCTATAATAGAGCTTAATAAAATTCTTGGAAAAATAATAAGCTTTCAGCAAGGAATATTACTTACAGGTGGGGACTGGAATTTGATCTGCAGCAGTGAAGATGTGTTGGCGGGCCCAGAAGGGAAAATACAACAAAGAAGGGTAGATTTTTAAAGAAATGTATGAAAATATTTGTCATGGAAGATGTGAATTCAGTAATAGAAGTTCAAAGTAAATTTACGTATCATTCCCCAAGATATAAAAACTAGGCTGCTAGGCTAGACAGAATTTATATTTCACAGGAACATATGCATTTAATTGAAGGCCTTGATATGCACTCATTAACTATTTCAGATCATGTGCCAATAATAACTAAAATAAAAAATATTATAATGAAATAAAAATGTGACACTAGCACTTTCCCACCAATCTGTTGAAAAGACAAGAATTTTAAGGAATGGGTAGCGGAAAGTATTCAGGAACTATTTGACAAGACAGAAATTTCTTCTGAAAATATATCTAGGGAGTGGGATAAAATTAAAGTGGAGTTTAAAAATAGGGTGCAAATAAAAGAAAGGGAGATATGGTTAAAGAGTAATAAGAATTATTTAGAGGGACTGACAAATGTTAAAGTATTTCAAAATAGAGGGAATCCCACAAGAAAAACAAGAGGACTAACTGCAGAATGCTAAACAGAAAATAAGGAATTACCTAGGTAATATTCATGACTTTAGAAAGATTGCGGTCAAGCAATGTTTTTTTTTTTTTTTTTATAAAAACTCTACAGCACAAAAACATTTACCACATCAACTCTGGCAACAGAAAGTATAAAGGGCTGTCGCCAAGCTTAGAAAGCCTGTAATAAGGAAGATAGCAAGAGCTCTTGTAGAAGTATTAGAAATATTTTGGAAATTATGTGAAGGCCTGTATAAAGTAAAGAAATATGGAAATCAAGAAAAGGTACAAATGCAAATGTTTATGGAAGAATGAAATATACCGAGGTTAGAGGTAGATGAGGCTAACAGGATAGGAGGAGATGGGATAAAAATGGTGATGTATAACCAACCTACAGGAAAGTACAATACATGGTATTTCTGTGGATGTTTGGAAGCTAGGAGGGAAAAAAATTATAAAGATCTGGAAGGTTTTGTTTAACAGTATTTTAAAAGGAGAAGTGCCAACATCCTGGGAGAAAGTGGTGGTAGTTGTAATACTTAAAGAGGGTAAAGATCCATCAGATCCAGTTTCATACAGGCTCATTTCAATGCTAAACCATGATTATAAAGTGTTTATGTCTATAATGGTTAAAAGAATATCAAAAGTGATGCCAAAATTGACAGATATGAATCAATGTGGTTTTGTGCAGGGCAGGCAAATATCTGACAAAATTAACAAAGCATTGATGATCCAGTGGGAAGCAGAATGTAAGAAAATACCATTGTGGTTGTTGGGTCTTGATGCAGAGAAAGCATTTGACAGAGTAGTCTGGAACTTTATGAGCAGAATAATGGAAACATTTGCATTCCCTGATAAAATTATAAGGTTGATTATGAGGATATATGATGGATCAGAGGTGAAAATTAAAGAGGGTGGGGTCCTTTCTGATAATTTCAGGGAGGAGTGTCCTCTATTATTTGCATTAGATTTAGAACCATTGGCAAAGAAAATAAGGGACGAAGAAATTCAAGGATATAATTAGTATGTTAGTCAAGAAAAGTTGGTTCTATTTGCAGATGGAATTATTTTATACCAGAAAGGGACATTATAGTGTTGTGGAACATCCTGAGAGTCTACCAACTCATTACACTCCCAAAAAATAAGTTCCCAGCAATTTATTTCTTCCTCATCACACCTCCAACATTTGCTGCCTACCTTAGGAAATATTCTTTGGAGTCTACTTGGGGTATAAAAATACCTATGCAAACACTTCCAACTTTACTAGAAGTAGCGAATGTTGTAACACAGATAAAACAACTGGAATTGGGATCTTTAGAAAAGTGTAGGAGCAGATTGCATAGGAAAAAATGGGAATTGTGGGAGCAATACATGCAGAGGAGGAACAAAGCTTAAAAGAAGACAGGATTTGAATGAGCTATGTAATGTTTGTGACAATGATGGGAAATATTATAAATAATGTATAATGTTTATAACTACAATTGTGTCAATGTGGTTTGTCATGTATAATGTTTGAAGCTAGAACTGAGTCAGTATGGTTTGTTTGCATTTATATAAATGCAAGACTGGCTTTGTCATATGTGATAACTTAATAAAGATGTTTCTTCTTTTAAAAAAAATAAGCAACTAAAATACTTCTGTGAGGAACTGTTTTTAAACAATACTATTTTATGTTATATAACCCAGTCAAATTAATCCTAACAGGGGACAACAAGGTAATCAACTAAATTCTAAGTATGATCATTCAGAGAAATGATTTTAACACAGAGTGTTCTATGATTTAGGATTAGACTGTTTTTGCACACTAAAATGTTATCATTTCATGTTTTATTATTTTATAAGGGTAATAGCATTGTTTTCGTACAGTATCATTTAGTTTCACCCTTAAGGGCAAGTTATGTTTCTCTCATGAATTTCAGTAACTGTGTCTCTCATGAAGGTTCACTGTCCCAACCCTTGATAAATACAAAATTTCTGTTTCTGTTTATACTTGCTACTTTACCATATTGCTAAGATGATTCTGCTATTATATAAAAGCTGAGGAACTGAAGACATTTGGGAAACAAGTTTTTTTTTTGTTTTTTGTTTTTTTGTTTGTTTGTTTTTGATGCTTTAGCATTCATCCATTCCCTGATTGCCTATCTAGTTAAATTTAGTGTTACATGAAAGCCACAGCCTACTAGCCCATTGATAGCAGCATGAATACATGCAGGCAACACACACACACACACACACACACACACACACACACACACACACACACACACACACACACACACACACACACACACACACACACACACACACACACACACACACACACACACACACACACTCTCAATCACTCACTCACTCACTCATTCCCTCACTCACTCACTCAATCTCTTACTCATACATCTATAGACAATTCAGAGCCGTCTACAAGCAATTTAAAGGAATGCCAGTTGACCCGCAGCACTTCTTTTCATGTGGGAGAAAACCAAACAGTCTTCTCAAAGAAGCCTTCCCACCAAGGACTGTTATTTGACCTCAAAACATAATTTCACTGTTTAATAGCTAAAGTGAATTTGGCTGCACTTCTATTTTAGGAGTGATGTGGATTTCTAAGAAGTGTACTAGGATGACTAATCTAGGAGTCATGTGTTAGTAATGTAAATATGTGTTAGATTTGAAATATTGTTAGAAAATTTAGTTAATAATTTTTTTACAGGTTACAGAACAACATTTATTAAAATATGTGTTTTGATACTATGTTGTGTAACCTATATTCTTCAAGCTCTTTCAGTAGTGGGGGTGGAGCGGTTAGGCCCAGGTCGAATATTGAGGGAGTTATGTGCTACTGCCTTACAGTTACATTTTATACTTCTTTTTTGGTATGAGAGGGAAGTACTCAGAGCCTTTCAGGGATATCAGATACCTCAACTTATAATTGATATTAAGATGTTACAGTTAATGCTCCGATATGTTGCTTATTGAGTCGTGGAATGTGAGGGGATTACAGGAGAATAATAAGAAACACTTGTTAATGCATTTGGTTTTCAAATCTGAGGCCAATATGTGTTTTATACAAGAAACTCACAGGCTTACTGATGAATGGAAAGGGGATTTACATAGGAAATGGATGAAACAGATAACTGCAGCCGGGGACAGTACCAACTCGAAAGGTATAGCTACCATAATCAAAAAATCATTTCAGCAGTCAGTTATAGAATTTAATTTTGATACGAAATGTAGATGGTGTTATTTTATACCTACTAATCCTGTTAACAGGAGATTAACTTTATTCCTTAATGCTTAAGGCCCTTGTCAGAGACAACAAGAGTTCATTTTGGAAATATATAATATTTTAGGTAAATTCCCAAGTCTCAATTACATTATGGGGGAGGGGGTTGGAATACAGTTATTGACCCAAGCATAGACCGTACCAATAACTCTAGCTCGCTAAACTTACAAGCATCGACAGCTATAGGCAAACTCATGACCGACTTTTGCCTAATAGACCCTATCTCATTTGGTGAAGATCAGGGGAGAAATAATCTATATACATACTTTTCTAAATGTCACAATACCTGGTCAAGAATAGAGTTTTCTCTCATTTCAGAGGTTCTGCTAGAAACTGATATTAAATACACCTCCGAACCCAGGTATTTGTCAGATCATTCAAAAATTACATTAGAAATAAACTCCCCAAATAAATCCAGGGACTGAAATTTTATCATGCTATCTATCTATCTATCTATCTATCTATCTATCTATCTATCTATCTATCTATCTATCTATCTGTCTATCTATCTGTCTATCTATCCATCTATTGTTTGTTTGTTTGTTTCTTTTTATTGACCAAGAAAGTCCAGCTGGGTAAAATCCCTTTTCAGTAGGAGCTAGTGGAGAAGAGCTCCAGCAGATATATTTAAGATACTTATGACAGACAATTTGTTTACAAAGGTACATTACACAGGTAGTTATACATTCTGCTAAATTCCAAATATAAAGCATGTAGAGTAGAAACAGTTCATCTACAATACATGTAACTTACATAGCTTGCACCAGATGCAGCTGTGGGACCACTTGTACTTCAAGAAGAAGGAGCAGTAGACCATTATACACACAATGGTGCATACACCAGCTGCAGAGGTGGAGTTAGAGCCTCTAGCAAAAATGCCCAGAGCCCTGCATAATTAATTACATACTTTAGAGGGGATAGGGCAACATAGTAGTTCAGAAGACAATTAGTGTCCTCTCTTAAGTGCAGGAGATTACAGTTATCACATAAAATTATGAGCTATTATACAATGACCCCCCTTAATATTCTAAAACGTGCATGATGATTGGTCAGCGTTCACATTGTAAATCAGAGTTATACTAATGGAAAAAGGTCCGGTCACCCGGACTTTTTCCATTAGTATAACTCTTTTTTTAAAGCAACGGAGAATGCAAGATCTCCGTTGCTTTTTACACACTGTCTCGCTATGTTAAATGGGTTTAACATAGCGTGACAGCTTTAAAAAAAGTAACTGAGATCTTCCTATCTCCGTTGCATTTTTTAAAGGTGTCTCGTTATGTTAAATGGGTTTAACATAGCGAGACAGCTTTAAAAAAAGCAAAGGAGCTTCTCCGTTGCTTTTTTTAAAGCTGTCTTGCTATGTTAAACTCCTTTAACATAGCCAGACACTTTGTAAAAAGCAACGGAGATCTTACTTTCTCCGTTGCTTTTTTCAAAACTGTCTCGCTATGTTAAATGGGTTTAACATAGCCAGACAGCTTTAAAAAAAACAACGGAGATTCTCTGTTGCTTTTTTTAAAGCTGTCTGGCTATGTTAAACTCCTTTAATATAGCGCGACAGTTTGTAAAAAGCAATGGAGATCTTGCTTTCTCCTTTGCTTTTGCCCACAGCTTTGATGTACTGCATAAGCATACGCATGCGCAGTACATCAGAACTGCCGCAGAATACCAGACAGCTGCGGAAGGGCAGCAAGGAGGCATTATACAATGCCATTATATAAGAAAAGTTTTTTTTTTTTTTTCTTAAATAATATCATTGTATAATAGCAATAACCCACTTCTGGGTGTGGGTAATGCTGGATTTACCCATGGTTGTCTTTGTTTGGCCACTCGGGCTTCGCCCTCGTGACCAAACCACACCAACCGTGGGTAAATCCAGCATTACCCACACCCAGGCATGGGTTATTGCTATACTATGAGTTGCTAACATGCTTGTATCTGTCATTTGAAATTAGAATCCCTCAACCTTCACCTGCCTTCTATATAACTCTGAATCAGATCATTCTTCCAGGTCACACATGAAAAGGGGCTTGTATTTAATGCATTCATTCAGTTAAATGAATAAATAGATGAATAAAGAAAAAGCAAATTGTCTGTAAAAACAATCCTAGTCTGTGATGTATATGCAAGAATATAAAACCATTTATTTTAAATAACTCAACACATATTTCTTCCCACATGATCTTCCTGAATACTTGCATTCTCGCTATGTTTTGACCTCAGGGTATTTCATTCTCTGACAGCTGATGCTCATACACATTGGACTGAGTGGTGTCAATAGCAACACATTATAGACACTGCAAAAACAATTCAGTGTTTTCAGATACTACTTTCCTTTCTAATCCATAAACATAATCTGAGTTAAATCCTTCAGTAATCATTGTATGTCAACACCTGCTTACACCCAAAAATAGAAAGTATTTCCTTCCAGAAATACTTTCTCCTCAGATGGTGTAATTCAGTTTACAGGACCTGTCAAAGCTCATTAACAGTAATCTGAATGTGCAAGCACATGACCACTTTTGTTTTAAAACATAACACATAAAAAGTGATTTTAAAAATAAAAAGCAATGTATCATACTGCTAATATTAAAAAACAATGTTACTTACAAGGAAACAGGCATGGTAACACATGGTGCCTTGATGTTTAAGGTCTTTGCGTGACAGACACAAGGTCTGGTGTTTGTTGATGTTTAAGGTCTTTGTGTGACACACACAAGGTCTGGTGTTTGATCCTTCCCTCTTGTTGGTGTGTTTGTGTGTTTAGAGGCTTAGATTTTCTCCCTGTGTCTATGTGGAATTCCTCCCACCTCCCAAAAACATGATTGGGGTTTCCACCTTAAGAATGGAAAGTATTGGCTTCAAACCCAGCCTTTCCCATTGAAGGTTGCGATACATGCTAACACAGTGCAAGAAAAAGTGAATAGAACCATGGGCAGCAGGTAAGACTTAAGGCAGTCATCAGCTCTGCACACACTATCCTCTAAATATGAGAATGCGGACCATATATTGTACAACACATCAGGGCTAAGCCCGCAGAGGTGTAAAAATTGGCTTTACATTGTGTGGTGGCAAATGTCACCAAAAAGGGGCCATGTGTATTTTTAAGTGGGTTGAGAATCTGACCTAAACCAGAACCCAAGTTAGTTGTTGAAGTAGGATTTGTGGTTCCCTTTTTGGTGAATGTCTGCCAACAATTAAGCCCAGGAGCTCTGGGTCAGTAAGATACTAACTAGTTGATGTCCAGTTGCACATCCTGGGTTACCTGGGATAGCACTGTTCATTTAAAGCAGGATTGCACATAAAGCGAATCAACCTGACAAAAATTAAATAATAATAATTACTGCACTAACTATGAGTTGACTGACAAGGAGCAGATTGAAAAGAGATAACATGCTGGTAAGGATGAGACTGTGTATCAAAGAGAGAAGATGGAAGGGCCTTGCGGCAGGGTCTCTTGGCCTTCTGATAAGTCTTCAGTTAAAGGAATAATGTCAACATAATTTATGATCTCATACTTAGATAATCAGATGTGGTTCAACAAATGTAAGTAATCCTGTGTCCAAACCCAACCAAAAGTGAGTTAGAATCTATAGAGTTAAGTCATTTCTCTCTCACATAAATGGATTGTGTCCTGCTAATATGTATTTACTCCCACTACTTTTTATACTCTTCGTGTCTTTTAACTAGCCTACAATATCAACTGTTCCATAAACCTGAACTGGCTTATAATAAGGTAGTTAAATTTTCTGAACCACATTGCCATTGAATAAACAATTGCATGTCCCTTTGCAGCATCAACTTTAGTTTAGTTTAGGTTTGATAACCAAGTTACAACACTGATCACAGCTTCACCAGGTGTAGGCTCAGCTTGAGTTACATTCAGAATAGTAGCAACAAAAAAGTAACAATTACAAACAAAAGTAGAACACAAAATTAATAAAAACTACTCACAAAAAAGAGATTTTATGTACAAAATGTATACTCTCTTCAGGTATATATGTTCAAGCAGAAAAGTGAAATTAGAGGAGTAGCAAGTAAAGAATTAGAAGCAGTTTAAGCCATAGAAATTGGGGGGGGGGGGCTTAATGTGTTTAGAGGACTATAGAAGAGAAAAGCAGTAGTAAAGAAAAGGAGACAGAGGGACTGAGAAAGGTAAAAGGTGTAATACCACAATAAGCAAGAAGAAAGAAAACCTAGATACATGAAGTAGAAACATTGTAGTAAACAGAGTAGTGGTGTAAATGGGGTTATATTAGAGGGACATACCTCTCAACCTCTTAGAGCAAGAAATCTGGACAAAGTCATAAATAACGCGGGGGTGAAGGCCAAAAATAGGGGCCTTTTTTAAATATTGCTCTTTCAGACTTATAACATTGATAGAATAACAGGTTTTACATTAGCATGAATATTTTGAGAGGTACAAAGTCTGAAATTCAAATGTCTGTCATTATTTTCTGACTTTAGTCCTCAATGATTTGCCAGACTAACACAAATGTTCTCCAGGAAGGACTGACAAGGACAAACAACTGGTGTCAGAGGCATAGACTAAAACTAAATGCCAAGAAATCTATAATAATATCCTCCAGGAAGTCATCCACCCCTCGTAACTATCATATTGACAACACATCGAGTTGAGCTGAGGTAGGATATCAGCCACAACTCTTAGCTGAAATTCCAGATGACTAGAAGCTTCTGAGCTTCAAAAAAATGTAAATTGCCTGTTTTTTTTTTTTTTGCCTGCCACCTAATTTTACATTGTATTTATTTACTGTGTACTAAACTACACTGTTGTACTGCAATTGTCTGCATTACTGTGCCTATTAAATTGGATTTTCTTGCTGTTTTCTCTGTTTACAAAGCTCTTTTTACTATTTTCACTGTTTGTTAAGTATTTTCTGGTATGTTTTACTGTTTTAAAGCTATTTGTTCTGCTTGTTCTGGTTTTCCTACCAAGCAGTGTTTAAATAATTGATTTGTTAGCTGTTTAAAATATTCTTTCGAACCTCCATGCTGATTTTCTGCTGTTTAAAATGTTTTTTAGTGTCTCACTGCTATTTTTCTGCTGTGTTAAACATTCTCTCATGTTTCCTGCTGAAACTAGGGGCACTAGTAGCTGTAGCATAGTCCAAATAAAGGCTTGCTCCTTCTGAGTCTGTTTGTAGTGGTTTGTTTGTTCTGAGCACATTTTCCTGGTCATCTTGGATTGGAAGAGGCCTATCTGCACTTTAGTGAGAGGATTGTGCTGATTAGGGCCTGTCTGGTAAAGGTATGCGGTCTAAGGCTTGTAATAAGCTTCCTCATTGGTTCTTTTGAATCTTTTTTAATTTTTTTTTGCAAGTTTTTAGCTTCTGATATTTAGGCCCTGCATTTGAGCAGGTTTCTGCTTGTTTGCACATTGAGCAGAACCACTCACTGCAATGCAATTGTGCGCCAAACCTGGCAGTTAAATTCAAAATTTTTCCCTAAAACCCAGGCAGAACTATCCATCCACTGAGCTCTTCTGTGATCGATTCTGAAAAGGCACTGCTAGTGATCACAATCTTCATCTTAGCATTATGGACAGTTGGACTACCCTTGTTTCTCCTGCCAACCTTGTTGATTTGGGTCTCTTGAGGCAGTGTAGTAATTGCCTCATGTACACTGGTAAACCTCTATTAATAGCTCACTCTAGTACACAGTGTGAGAGAAGTATCTACACCAAGAACCTTGAATCCATGCTCTCACTCAAAATAGTAACACGGAAAAGGTTGTTAACTCACCCACCACTACATATGCACATAGTACCACTACATATGCACATAGTACCACTACTCATACAAATAGTATGCATCAAACACAAAATTCTACATACATGGAGGTTCTCTCAAAAAACTTACTAAAACACCAGAGACATCCAAAACACAAGTCTGCTACAACTAACACAATTCCCATGGCACCCATGACACATAGCAACACCAGTGTCTCACCCACCAATCCCATAAGGCGTAACACTAAAAAAACAAATTTTCTTGTCATTGGAAACTCAGTAGTGAGGCATACATATGTCCCACTCACCAGGTTGGACAAAGAGAAAGTCACAGTCAGCTGCCTGTCCAGTACCAGGATTCCTCAGATGACTCATGCACATAGGTCTCTCAGCAGGAAGTACCATTATGACTCTGTCATAGTTCATGTTGGTGTGAATGACCTGAGATGTACTTCACTGGACTATATGAAGACAGACATGGTTGCGCTCTCTGAGTATGTGTCCCAGGCAGGTATGTCCCTAACTTTGAGCAGCATACTACTCTCACCTAGAATAATCCCACAGTATAGACAAAGAATGATTGATTTCAATAATTGGCTTAGTTTTGGGTGTCATTCAAAGGGGATCCAAGTCAGCCTGAAAAGTCATGGTTGACAAACATCACTGCTTTGCCAGAGATGGTTTGCACCTGGCACCTCTAGGATTTCGGCTGCTGGCAAAGGCTCTTACCTCCTCCAGACTGATTTTTAACCAACATGAAATTAACCAATCAGAACAAAATAAGGGTCATGCTGCTAAATGTTAGAAGCTTAAAATAAACATTTCACTCCCTAGAAGCACTTCTAACACTAGAAGATGTAGATATCTGTGCAGTCACAGAAACCTGGTTCAAGGCCTCAGAGAGTACCCTAGCCTTGCAAGGCTATAATGCCTTCCACACCTTTAGACTGCAAAATGAAAGTGTGAAAATCAAAAGAGGTGGTGTTTCAATCTTATTAGAGATAAATTTAGCTCTCATCTAGTTAGACTGAACAACTCCATGGAGTTACTCTAAGTCCAGGATATGGTGGGTAAGACCCCCAGTCAAGTCATAGCCAGTTATAGATCCCCTCCATGGGTCATGACCCATGAAGTCTAGTTGACCAAACTGAAGACAATCCAAATTTTACTGAATACACTGATTATGGAGGATTTAAATTATCCCTCCATCAACTGGAAAACCTGTGCTTGCCCTTACTCATTAGTGCAAAAGTTCCTTGACTTTGTTAATTCAAATGCCCTGGAACAAATTGTCCATACCCTGGCAAAGGAAACAAACATTCTGGATCTGGTCCTCACCAACATGTCAAACAGATGCACTGCTGCAACTGTCAGAACCTCATTAGTTAAAAGTGACCACAAATCAGTCACCTTCGAGCTGGCACTAACACCAGAACTCACAAAGGATGAAATCAGACTAAACAAATTCACCAAGGCAAACTATACCCTCCAAGGAGAAGGTATAAATGCATTCCAAGCCCCACCCCAAGCTGGAAGAGGTAACTACACTGAAGCTTACACTAAAGCACTGTACAATCACTTGCAAAAGTGTATAAACTCATCTGTACCAGAAAGAATCAAAGCCAGAGCCAAGCTGCCATGGTGGACATCCAGCATCAACAAACTTTACAATAAATGCAAAATGTTGCTGTCCAAGAAAACTACGGCAAGGCCCCAACAATGTAAAAACACTCTCCTCAGCCCTAACAGGCAAATAAGGCAACTTGTCAAATCTTCCAAAGGCTCCTTTGGGAGAAACTTATTAAGTATAGCCAAGGATAACCATAAGGCCTTTTATAGCTACGTACTAAAAAGTAGGACCCAAGCATGCTCAGAACTAGTGGCCAATGGTATCACACACACTGACCCTACAGAGATAGCAAACATGCTAGTGGATAGGTTTGGTGAAAATTTTGCTCCCTTATCCCCTCCTAACTTGCAATAAACATTCCCCCTAACTTTCCTCCCACCCTACATATCTGAAGAACAAGTCCTCCAAGCCTTATCTAAAGGAAAAAAACACAGCCTCTATGGGACCAGATTACATCCCAAGCTGCATTCTAAACAGGATAAAAAAACATGAAGTAGCATGACCACTAAGTACCTTTTCAATTATAGCCTAACCACAGGCTTTGTTCATGTGGAATGGAGAACAAAAAAAGTTATTCCCCTCAACAAAGGTGGCCTAACAACAGACCCAGGGAATTACAGATCCATAGTTTTGACCAGCCTCATCTGTAAGGCCATGGAATGTATCATTATGGACCTCATAAATAAAGACATAGGTGACCTCCAAACCCTGGCTCCTACCCAATTCAGCTTCGTCAAGGGCAGATCACGCCTGTTAAATCTGATGGATTTCTTTGAAAATGTGACCAGGTCCATTAGTGAGGGCAAATCTTTGCACACATCATACTTCAGCTTGGCAAAGGCTTTTGATAGAATCCCACATTTAGGCATTACCAATAAACTTAGTAAACTGAATGTAAACCCCTTCGTTGTAAGATGGGTTGCTAACTGGTTCACAAACCAGACACAGTGGGTGACTCCACATCAACCAGCAGACCTGTTACCAGTGGGGTGCCACAGGGGTCAGTGCTGGGCACCCTACTGTTTGATATATGCTTCTCAGAAGTTCATGTCAAAACTAAGGGGTTGTGGCTGACCAAGTTTGCAGACAACTACAAACTAGGTGCAATCATTGAATCCCCAAATGATGTCAGTATACTCCAGATGGGTTTCACACAGACTATCAACTGGTGCATTAGTCACAGTCTCAAAATGAATGCAAAGAAATGCATCATCATTCTCTTCGGCACAAACAATGTCCCTTCACACTATCAAATCAACAATAATACCCTAAGCACCCATGCAGTGGTAATGCACCTGGGATGCCATGTTGACTGCGACCCTAACTTCGACCACCATGGGTCTACTATAGTAAGGAAAGCTTTTTATATAGCACATTTGATTAGTAAAAGGCATCACCTCGAGAGCAAAAGAGGTTATGACCTCGCTATATTCAGTACTTATCCGGCCCATAATTATGTTGTTGTTGTTGTGCCTTTCGGCTTATCCCGGTCAGGGGTCACCACAGCGGAACTCCGGTCCACTAATGTTTGGTAGTGGATTTTTACGTGCCGAATTACCAGCCCTGACGCACAACCTTCAATGAAGGCACACCCGTTCACGCATGCCTCCACACAGAAGATGCTCTAGCTGAGAATCGAACGCGACAACGTCTTGATGTGAGGTGACAACGCTACCGCAGCACCACTACCGTGGAACTATGTATCATGCCCTATTCAGCATGTATGAACAAAGCACCTGCAGCAATTGGAGAGACCGCAGACGTTTCTAACAAAGAAGATCAAGGGGCTCCAGCATGTGCCTTACACAGACCGACTAAAGTCCCCTGTCACTATACTTTGTATCGTATAGACTTCTTAGGGGAGAATTATGCCTGGCTTACCATCCAATCCAGGGCGCAAACCTAACAAACTTGCTATATATTATGATGATGAAATAATATATTTTATTACATAAGAGCTATAGTGTTCGTGTGTTTTTATTATAGAAGGTGGCAGACAAGGGTACACCATACTCAAGGTCTGCAAACAGGGCACCTTTCTTAATGGCTGCCAAGCTGGTGATGAAAGAAATTGAAATATTTTCTGATACCAGAAAAGGAGATGGTTGATGTTTGATCTAAATTTCTGAATATTCTCTTGAAAGTTAAGAAATTCATCAAGCCAGATACCAATGTATCTGAATGAAATGATGGAATGATGGTATTGATTAGATTTCTGCAAATGTATCTGAATGAAATTATGGTATTGATTAGATTTCTAGGCTCATCTAAAAGCTTGAGGGAGCTCGGAGCTTTGGAAAGTCTTTTCTTAGTGACAAATAACATGAACTTGTTTTTGGGGGGGTAAGAAGAAACCTTTAGATTTTACCCTGTAAATGTTTCCAGGTCCATTGACATTTGCTAACAAAACTACTGCACACTCCTAAGAGTCCTGCTTTGGATAAAACTTACTGTGACACAATGCAATTTGAACTTCTACTTTGTAATTAGTACAGATCCAAAAAAAAAAACAAGACATAAATATGAACATTCTTGCCATCCTATGCTTGTTTTTAACTCTAGCTGATGTAGATTGGTCAATTAACACAATGGAGAGAATTTTCGATTCAGAGACAAGGTAAAGCTACATGAAGAAACACCTTATTAGCAATAATTATCCTGTCTCTAAATTGAACTCTGTTGTCAGACCTGACCATGGCAGTATTTTTTTTCATACCAGCCCACACATCTTGGTAGCATAGGCACCCCCAGCACACACACACACATTCATCCACCTGTATGTGAGTGTGCACACACACACAAACACCTATGCAACCAAGCAGCCACAAACAAGCCCCTAGAAACTTGCTCACATTCAAACAAACACATACTCATACACCCTGCATGTAAATTTCAACACACACTCGCGCACACACACACACACACACACACACACACACACACACACACACACACACATGCACACACACACAAATGCATGCACGCACACATAAAACACATTCTCATACATGCAGCTGTATTAATGTCCCTACTGACATGCTCACGCATACACTCACACAGAGCTTCGCAGTATCTACCTGTAAATATTTCTATGGGAATCAATGGGTTAGCACCTTCTTATTGACAGTTTTCATTTTTTCTTCTACTGAGTTAATCTTCTACCAGCACTATTTCCATGGGAATACACATGGTTAATTTGAACTAACCACTTCCCTAATCTACTGCGTTTTCATAGCTGCTCCTCCAGTGAGATCACTCGCCATGCTATGGCCATTGCCAGGAGAAAACAGGAGTGAGACAGCAGTCTCTGAATTGTTCAGTCTTACTGTGATGTAGTAACCTTCCAATTCAAGGCTTCCACATCATGATAACCCTTTCTAAATTGTAGGGATTTTCTTTTTAAACATGAAAATACAACAGTACACACATATATATATGTTTTGGATAGCTTTTGTATATGTTCCTGTGCAAGTAATTGGTTACCACACTTTTATTTTCAAATCACTGTTTTATACAGTTTGAATTTATCAATAACAAATGGCCATTCTGTCCTTAATTTGATATTTCTACAAATTTCAGTACCACTATATTACTTCAAGATATTATTAGAATTTCATAATATGATACATGGATGGGTCAGCTTTAGATAATATATTGTATGACCTCTTAGTTCAGACTGTAAAGGGAGATGGTGACACAGTCAGGAGTGTGGAAGACAATGGAGAAAGAGCATTTTACAGACACACAGGCACACACACACAAATAATTGAAGATAAAAAACATAAAGCAAGTTGTTCTTTGTCTTGATTCCTTGAGCAGACTTGAACCCATGATTTTCTCCACTGTGCAAAGAACTTTATTTGCAGGTTGAGCTACAAAACAAAAAGTTGATTGTTACACATTTGCACAATGAAAGAAAAAAAGAGACAAAAAGCATACTGCCCTGTGGGGATTTAAATCCCCACTTACCTGGGCTAAGAGTTTCATTCACAGCATGAGCTACAGAAGCAGTCATACAAAATGCATCATTTATACCCCATGTTGTATGTGCACACTGTCATGCAATGACATTCACTTCACTTGCACATCTGACATCAGCTGAGGCCCACATACATAAGGCATAAAAATGGTTTACCTTAGTAGTTGCTGAACAATGATAAGAGCCAGGCCTCACCGTTTGTTGATGGGCATTAATAGTTGTCTTCCTGACCCACCATGCACAGTAAATTAACAAAATATGAGTGATTTAAAATCCCTAGATAGGCACGTGTGAGATGTGTCTATTCATTTGTGACCAAATTAAAGGGTGGAGATTGGAGTATAGCAAAAAGATTAAAAGGGGAAGCGAGCAGAAGGCAGAACAGAAAGTTAGAAACTAA